>NC_044015.1:34397249-34759749 GCF_900496995.4 Aquila chrysaetos chrysaetos | reverse complement strand
TTCAGTTGTGTTGGATATCTCAGTGTCACTACAGAGGTCTTCTGAAATTGTCAGCCTGACAAACTCATGTTATCCGAGAATCTCCTATTTTAATCTAAAATGACTCAAACCATGGGGATCAGAGCAGTGACTATTTGATGAAGGGGCAGCACATGTGTTTGTAGCTTTCTTCTGTTTCACACTTGTACTTCCTTATTACCAGTGCGAAAGACAACATGTGACATGGAGACACTTGGAAAATGTAGATTGTCGCAGGCAGATTCTGCATGTTCCACCTCCTCTTGAAAACAGAGCAACTCTTTTTGCCTCTTCCTCTTTGTCACTTGTAGCAAATATCATGCAGCCAAAATTCAGCTCAGAATTTTGCTGATGATGTACAAAATAAAGTAGGATCTACTTTGCACAACTTCAGGTGAAAGATTTCCAGCTGGAACACAACAAAAACATTGATTTATCTGTAAACGTGTTATTCAGGGACCCAGAGTTGTTTAAGAGACTTTATTTACATAGTTGAATTTCTAAACATAGCTATTCTCTGGAAATGCAAGTATCTGTTAGAGATATAAAATCTGTGTATAAATAAGCCTTTTGTCTCTAAGCAAACAGAACAACTCTGAAAGTTTTATTCTAAGACAGCAAAATCAAATACTGTCTCAGCATGAACTGTTAGTTGAAACCAGACATTTGCCATGGTTTTTCACCTGGATGTAGCTGATCAACATGAAACTTGAGGCTGACCTTGGGGAAACTACAATCAGGTGATGAGTACCTGGCTAGATTTAGGTCTACCAAGATTTAGGTCTGAGGATGCTATTTGCAGCTGAGATCCTTGAAACAACTAGGTAAAGGTGGAGGCACTAATCTGGTTCATACCTAAATTTCCACTGGCAGACTCCTAAAACCTATGTTTTTGATGCATGTGCATGAACACACTGAGCCAGTCCGTGCCAATTGCACAAGAAATTCGTGTCAGGAGTTAATTTGGCAAAAGTCCTCGAACCACTTCCAACCCTATAGTAAAGCACTATTTTTCTCCCTCTTATTCCCTAATATCTCAGAAGTTAAAGCTCTTGGAATATAGGAAGTTAAGATTATTTTTTTTTTTTCCCCTCTCTTTTTTTTTTTTTTTTACCCCCCTTTGGGGATCTTTGAAGTCCCAAGAAAGTAATCTGTCTTCAAAACAGTTCTACTTTGCATCAAATACTTAAACTTTCATAGAATCAGAGACATCAACTGACGCACAATATTTCTTCTTATCCAGTGAAGATCTATTATAAAATATATATACATTGCAGGGAGTGGAGTCTGGAAACTTGCTTACAGTCATCAGGCTGGAGGCAGGGAGTTAGTCATTCTCCCAGGACATGGAAAATACAGATTTGGTTCCCTCAGACTGTTCAGAGCTTTGAATCCAGTGCCTCCTACTCCCAGTGTGAGTAATCCAACCATTACACTGCTACAGAAAAGTGGGGCATCAGCACCAAAGAATATAGTCCTGACCAAATTTGACTTTCCAAGTGTTTCCAGGAGACTTTAGAGAGGTTCAGGTAGTTCTATGCTAAAATCAGATCATGGAGGTTCAGCTCAGGACACTAATGTCTAACTCCAGAACTTGGAGTTGTCTAATAGTTTTTTGGTGTCTTCAAGGTTAGGTAGTCCAGAAGAATGAGTGGACTGGAGAGTTGCTCAGCACTCTGGTGGGCTTCAGATGCATAAATGGGACTGGATTTGAGCTTCATGGCCCAATTCCATCTTGCTCTATTTGGACAGAGTTCTTAGCACTCGTTGTAGCACAGAATGAGAGCAACTCACCCAAAAAGATAACCTGCATCTTGGGAGGTGGAAGATTTGAACTGAGATCCACTTGGGCAAAGAAACTAATTGAATGTGTGTTTGGCACTCCACAGTAATATTCAGTCCTATACTCCATTGAGTAGAAAGTGAAACTTAAGAATGAAGTTTAGTCTCGTTTCAATCTTGACTATTAAAGATGGTGTTAGGTAGCCAATTCCAGAACATGCCTAGCCAGTGCTGCATTAATTGTTCAGAAACAAAAGAAGATAGTAAGATATCCCATATTTCTCAGATGAGAAAGCAATTTTCTCTATACAATGTACTTCTGCATTTGGTAATACTGTCAGCTTCATGCTGTGTATCGTGATGGGAATTGAACTAGCAAAAGTTTTCAAACTTGTTGCTATTCATACAGTTACCTGTTTTTTCTTTTACTTGAGTGGTTGTTAAGCTCACTATCTTAAATAGAAAAATGTTTAATTTAGCTGTGGGATATTTTTTGTAGAAATTAAACACTTGCCTGGGCATAGAACAATTACAGTTTGTAATATCTTGGTAATGCAACATAGCCAACTGCAACCTTTAATTAGGTTTGCCTTCAGAACATTGCCAAGTGAGAATCTGAATTCAGACAAGTGTCCAGATCTCCTTCTTGGCATCTTCTTTCAATATCTGTGAGAGCTTATTTTCAGCTTATGCTGTTAGCCCTATATCCTCTGTTACTGTTAGAAGTTGTACAGGAAGGGTTTCATTTCTAAAGGGTTGGTTGTTTTACAAACTAACTTTGCTGGAATCAAAATTTCCTCAGTTGCCAATTTCTATTGATTTCATCTTCAAGGCTAATAAAAAAAAACCCCAAAGTTATAATTGTTTAGCCTTCCAAAAGAGGGGAGGCTTTTCTTGGTCTTTATGATGTCTCATTCTTCTTGGATTTTCATATACAAAAATTAAAATGTAAGCTCTTCTGGGCTCGGAGTCTGTTATTTCTGTCTGTCTGTGCAGCACTGCACTGTGTTTCTATCTGAACAGAGCATGTCTTGAAGAGAAAAGAACTATCTGGGAACAACTTCATAAAGTGTTTTAAGAATAGAAGAGACTTTTAGTTTTTTGTTTGTTTGTTTTTTTAGCAAATATTTCTGCAAGGTTTCACTGGCTCAATTTCCTAGGTTCAGGATGGACTTCTGCTGAGAAGATTCATATCCCAGAGACTGGTTCTTTTGAAGATATGGAAGACACTGGCTCAAATACTTTGTTGGCTTTATCACAGCTAGGACCTTGAATCAGAGCCTGTTCTACCACATGCAGGAGCAGCCATTGCCAGGCTCTTGGCTCTTTGGGAATGTGTCTCATGCTGGTTCCCTGGAGGGGATCTGTTTAAATAGGTTTTAATTTGGTGGGAGTGTGACTTAAGTCTTTTAACATTTTCTAGCCATTAAGCAATGAGCTTCTCTTGTATGTTTGTTGATTGCCCCTCCGCCGCACACCCCCCCCCCCCCCCCCTTATTTCCTGTGGAAAAAAAGTTTTGAAATATTTTGACTCATGGTAGGTGTAATGGAAAGCGCAGCATTTCAAAAGTCAAAGGAACAGTTTCATAATTTGTCATAGAAATGATCTCTTATGATGTTTGTATTTCTGTCAAACTACATGCCTTTTGTTCCTTAGTGATTCATGGCTCTTTTCTTCAGGAGTGAATTTTTAATTATTTTTTTTTTTCCTACTATTGTTATATTGCACTGAGATTTTTTTGTGGACAGGAATACATCTTTGAAAACCAATATTCTTCTCATCCAGGAATTGACTGGGATGTAATCTCTGTGTTGTACTTTCTATCCTAGGCTGTACTTGAACATAAACACTCTGGCATCAGGTGTTGTCTTATTCACTTGTTCCTTCTGGTTTTTGTCCCCATTCCCCAATTATTCAAGCCTGTACTTGAGTTTTTTTGAAAGATTTTTGCTGATTTTCATTCCTGTATAGAAAATTGGGACTAAAATGTAGTATTCTACAGCAAACCAGCAGTGATTCATTTGTAAATTATTTGTGTAGTTAACAGCCTAAACACGTAAAAATGGAAAAACTGACATAGATAACTTCAGGGAAAACGCTACGTAAAAACCAGCTCCCTGTTGAATGTGCAAAGCAGTGGTCAAGGTTATGCTAGTTGCATATTTTGCTGATCCCAGGGTCTAGCCAGGCAGAAATAAAGCACAAGGATATCTTCAGGATGCCCCTTTGGTTTAATGAAGAAATATGCTGATACTCTGCAATGTGTTTCATCTTTGGGATTTCATCAAGGACAAGAAATCTGAAAAACAAATAATGTTTTGTTTAGGGAACTTTATTTTAGAAGCTACATTTTTGCTCTAAAAACCCATTGTTTTTTTTCCTTCTGCTTTGCTTTTTGTTGAAAATCGTTGCGGGGGTAAATCAAAATCTTATGGGAAAAATAATCATGCTGAAATGACAACAAAGCCTACTTTTCTCTGTCTGGTAGTGGTGGCTATTAATAAGTATGGCAAATTTCAGCACTACTGAATTCTGATGCTGACTTTACCATTTTCCTGATCTCCATTTAAGCAAGTATAAAAGACTATTTTCATTTAGTAATGAGATGTGATTGAAAAAAGTAGCCTTGTTAGATTATTATCACTGGAAGATACCAAAAAAATTAATGGAAGTGTTCATATCTTACATTTCATTTCTTTCTATGCAGTTATTCAATTGCAGTATTAACCTACTTGCAAGTGCAAGGAAACGTATGTCAGAAGATTCAAACCTTTCACACACAAGTTCATTTTTTTCCCCACTGCTGTTCCATTTAAATCAATGCCTGAAAGTTACTTTTAAGTCCTTTGTATCCTTTAGAGTATTTATGTAAGCTGTCAGGGAACCACCAACATTAAAGCAGCAAAATAACTCCTGCTTTGAAGGGAATCCTAAAAATCCAACAGAAACTTTACAATTGCCGTTAAGTATTCAAATACAATTGTTTAATGAAGATGTTAGCAAGTGATTTTTTTTGAAGCAGCATGTCACTTTAAGATCACTCTTCTCAAGGCAGCTGTTTTTACAAAAAGGAAAAAAATAAAGGCATTGTAAATCAAAGTCTATTTGGCAATTTACAGATCGGTGGGAATTGAGGACACTCTGGCCCAAATTTTGCAGCTCAGGTGCCTGGATTCATTCTTAGGGATATATTCTGTTAAAGGGAAGGATCTGATCCCAAATATCATACTGAAGCTGCATCAGGAGAACTGTGAAAGGTATCAAGTCTCATCTGCTGGCAAGTGTCCAACATATTTGCTTTCACTTATGGGTGGGTCCTTTTTATTTTGTAGCTAGGGTTCAGGGAGTTCCCAGTGTGGCAGAATATCTGGACACAGCTATAATTTTGCTTTAGGCTTCTGATTTTTTTGCTCACACATTTTTTGGAAGTCTACCTGGGAGAAGTGGTGATGCAGAAATAGTCTTAACTGTCCTGTAGAATAGAGCTATGGTCTAGCTACTAGTTGTGATGTGTATTTCATACGTTTCTATTTTTTTAACTTTTATAGATATCAAAATATGAAACATTGGAGGGGATAGAGGAACCTCTGCTAGGTTCATACTAATACAGGATAGTTTACCAAGTCTGCGTATGCCTGTGTTCGTGTTCACGATTTGAAGGTGCTAATAGTGTGTCCAGCTTCTCCCAATCTGAGGGTTTGCCATTTAGACATCAAATCACAGCCTTTTAAAAGTGGGGCTGTATGGTAAGATCCTGTCACGTGTTGTACAAACATATCACACTGGCACTATCGTAGTGGCATGTGGGGCATTAGGAGTGAGACTAATGTTTTCTCACTTCTTTCTCTCCAATCCTGACATCCCCAGCTCAGTTTAAACCTTCATTTGTGTAACTCCACCATCTATCTCAGACCTTTTATCTCAGTAAATGAAGCTCAAACTCAGAATATGTTATCAATAGGACTGATAATATTTGCAGATGTACAGAGAAAGGATTTGGAAATTGTTTATATTGAGTATTGAAGACATAGGCAGCATTTAAGAATGTTATGACTGAATCCAGGCAGTGTTCAACCTTAATTTCAACCTAAGATTGAATTTTTTTCCTTTCCAAGTCAGAATTTACACAGCTCTAAATATTAATTTCATTGCATGTATTTAGGAAGCAAGTCAGGTACCATAAATGAGCAATGATGGTAAAATATTGGAAGAACAGTGATATACTAGGTTTTTTTAAAACATCTATTTATAGAATGCTTTCTTCTGTAAGGATTAGGGGAATAGAAGCTGGGATTTTTTTCTGCTCCTTGATGAGTGTTACTGAAGCATGTTTGCTAACACAGTTTGACATACAGTATATTTCAGTGTTTATGGTACCTTATGGTATGGTACTCCTGGTACAGTACCTTATGGCATTTTATTTAATGTTTGTGAAGTTTTCTGATTGCTTCCCAGATAATTTATTTTTATTGGCAGCTAGCTTTGTGCACTTGTATGGAAATGAAGCTGAAGCAGGATGGTTTTTTACATCTATAGAATTTCCAAAGTGTTTAAAAATAATAGTACGTTGTTCAGTTGCTCTTTGTTAACAGATATGCCTTTAATCAGTTGAAAATTTGAAAAATTCTCATCTAGAATAGTTATGTGCTATGAAATTAAAATACAACCAATAAGATACCATAGAAATTTTGTTAGCTAGAAATTTTAAGAATCTAATGTTCCCACAGTAATTTTCAGTCCATCTGCACTGTTCCAGAACAAAATTGTTTTCTACTTAGGCCATGAAGGGTGGACTCAACACAAGATATAAATGTTCGTTCTTGCTGTGCATTGATAAAATGTTTCTTAGTTATCTTTCTGCCTTTTGTTGATATGCTTCAGTTTGTCTTAGTGTACACTTCAACCCTACAGTTCCTATTTGTTTGCTGCCAAGTATAATTGCAAATCCCAGACCTATCAGCAGCTCTGGCTTTATAGAATCTTATTTAAATCACAGTTAAAATCAAATTTGAAGCAACACTGGTATTTTTTTTTTATAGTGTTATGTCTTGTTTGATGATAAAAAAGAGAGATGACTTCTCAAATAAAGACAATATGTAAGGTCCTTTCCCCCACACAAAATACACCACAGTTATCCCTCTATTAATTTAGAAAATACTTGCAGCATTGCAAGTGGGATTATTAAGATTTTCCTTTAACTGAAAACATACTATGAAGGTGTAAAGCACAGTACAACCTTTTTCTTCAGCAGATGTTTTACTGTTTCATTACTGATTTTAATTAAAAAGCATGTGCCTAGCTATTGTATTTTATATCGTCCAGTCACGTATACGGGTCACTTTTTAAACTCCTTCATCCCTGAGGAGCAGATGGTTTGAAAAACAAGCCTTAGTGTGACAAAATCCAACATCTCACTGCTTTCATTGTTCAGAGCCCTGCCCTTGTTTCTTGTGGTGTGCTCCCTAGTGCTCTGCCCAGCCAACTTTTCATTTGCTTAAATGGAGTAATTTCTTTCACTTGTCTTGGGAAGCCGTATTGGAAACCATATCTGAAACCGTATCAGGAACCATATTGAACTAGTTTAGCTCTGTACTAAAATATTGCTTCCTATTTCTTTTTTTAAATTATTATTCCTGTTTTTCTTTTGCTACAGAGAAAGAGATTGTTTAGTAATGCTCAATTTTATTTGTTATATTCCAGGTTATTGGTAAGATTTATAGTGAGTGTCAAGAGAAATGGAAGAGGGTAAATATAGGTGAACAGATAGGAAAGGCAAAAAAGAGGAACCAGAATGAGTAATCCCCAAAGTAATAAGATGAGTCTCTTGGAGACAGTAGGTTAAGTGTTGAAACACAAAGAGGTATCTTACATGTTTCCCTCACTCCAAATATACTTTAAATGCCAAAATAATCTCCTCTTCTATCCTTACAAATTGATTCCAATTTGTTAGTCAAAGACTGTAACGAAATGACTCAAACCATAGTCTTGTTCCACTAAGCAGTTTGCTACAGCGTTTTTTATTAATTATATTCAGACTGCATGAACTGTCAGAATTTTAAAATTCCTAAGGATATTTTGCCAACATTTATCACTGGATTTGAAACAGCTCTGCAAAACCTTCAGCAAAGCAGATAATATTCCATCATAAAATCAATAAAACTAAGCATTGTCAGCATAGTGCTGACAGTTCCAGCTAAAACAATTTATAATTTTTAAAGAAGATATATTGTAAATAGAAGATAAGAGGCTTTTTTCTCTTGGTCCGTCTTGAAAGTTACAGCTAGTAAACAGAACCCAGATGTAAAGACTTTGCTACTGGTTTCTGTATGTCAGCCCTGCTCGGCCTCTCTCTCTTTACCCAAATATTCCAAATCCACAATTTTCTGAGTTGCATGGATAGAGCTTATCTTTTGTGAAGGGTGCAGCACTCTATACTGATCACCTTGCTAATTACGTTGGCTGTGTACAAGAGTCCAAGGTCCTATTTCCTCTCCTCCTTCGCTGGAATAAGTGCTTCTATGAAGACTAAGAAATAGCAGGGGAATAAAACAATATCTACACTCATAAGAATGCAGAAAGTGCTACTGTCCTGGATGCTAAGAATATCATGTACCACTGTGGTCATCTGGTACCACTTCTCAGAGAGAACAGATTTTAGAGTAGTACTCATAAATTCTGCAGTGAGCCCAAAATGTTGGTCTGTGTTATAGCATATCTCCAAGAAAGACTTCTAGTCTTGATTTACATATGTGAGGTAATAGAGGGGGAGTAACTGAATATCTTAAGTTTTTGGGGGTTTTTTTGGTGGTCAATAATCTTCTTGTTTGAAAAGGCACACTCTGTTCTTAGTTTGAATTACTTTAGTTTCAGCTTTCAATCTTGGGCCTTCGCTAACCTTTATTCAGTTGAAGTTATGAATGCTGCAGCCTTCTAAATGTGGTAATATAATTCCTAGCCACCTTTTTGGTAAACTAAACAGACTGATTTTTTTTTTTTTTTTTTGTAGATGTGTCTAACAGCAGCTACTGCAGGCCATGTAGAGCTACCTGTGTACGTGGACGAGCTAGCTTGGGTACTATTGGTAGTGTGACCACTTGGGCAGTTAATGTGAGCTCCTAGGCACACCTGTACAGCTGGGCAGCTTCATGGGCTTTTACTGCTGCCTGAGCATGACCGTGCTATTTACCAGCATGCAAAGTTAAAGCCAATTTGTGTATATCTACAGTCTCCAGTATCAGCCACGACTGTACTGTAGACATGCCCTTTCAGCGAGAGACATATGAAATATGATTCTCTTCTGAACTTTTAATTCTTTCAACTTTTTTTTTTTTTTAAAGGTGGCTATCAAAACTTTATTCTACCCGGTGGTGAAGGCCTGAACTCATTATGTGTGTGTGATCTGTATTCAGTTTTGCCATTCCTTGTTTGTCCATTGAAGATCTTATTGCCACAGTTCTTTCATCCTGCTCAGTGTCTCCTTATTCTAGAATAAAATAATTGCTGTGTGATTTACTGTTTCTTCTTAGGTCTAGGATCTTGCATTTAATTTTAAAAACCACAGTTGTGTCCTGCAGAACTGGTATTTGCCAAATCCAGAGTCAGAGTTTTGAGCTAGATGGACCACTGACCTAACCCATTATGACGTATCTTATATTAAAATATATGTACCAGTGATTTCTCCATATCATTTTTCTCAAAGTTTGGTGCCTTCTGTAGATGTTACCAGGAAAATTATCATGTTTTCTTCTAGTTTATTGGTAAAGCTGCCAATTGGTAAAGAAGAGTAAATTTCCATGGGGCCCACACTAGAAATATTTCACGGAATTATCCTTCACGTACAGAAACTTTTCTGGCTCCATCAATGTAGTCAATTTAATTAAAGAAAATAGAGATTCATGACATTTATATAGTGCTGTTTTCATTCCAAATATTACGTGAGGGGATTTCACAAATACTTTGTGAAACCTGAAGAGCAGTGTGTTAATAGAGTGCCTGGTTTTACACCATGAAGGATAGATCCTCACACAAGGATATACCCAGCTAGCTACAGAAGTGAAAACAGTACAGTTGCTTTCATGTGGTGCTGTCCCTAACCTCTAGGCTTCCTGAGAAGTGGGATTTATTCTGCTTGAGGTCAGTGCTTTGATAAGGCACACTGTTTCCAGGACCCAAGTTAGGATCTCTGTGGCCTTATTTTTACCTCAGGGATCTCTTACAGGGCACAGCTTTGTTTTGTACAGATGTCCTGTTATCTTTACGAAACTGTAAACTTATTTCTTTGAAATTACCTATGCTCTGTAAATTGTATTGTTCACTAGTAATTATCACACTGTTTTCTTCCCTTCTGATTTTTGCGTATCTCCTGTGTGTTTGTCTGTGGCTTGTACGTGAGAAGTAAATGTCAGTTGTTTGAATCTTTTTGCAGTTCAAGTCTTTTCATAATTCTTTTATTGATGATGTTATATGTTTCCTCAGAATCTATTTCTGTTCATTATTAGTGATTGGATACCAATTTGGATGAACATTAGGTCTGTCCTAATGCAGCAGCTCTTACACAAACATATACATGATCAGTGTCTTTTTTTTTCTTTTTTTCCTGTAATTCATGCCTTTGGGTATTTGGCCCATCTGGAAGACTAAATATTTGTGAATGTGTTACACCTTAAAGATTCATCCAGATTCTAGAAAGAAGTGCAATGAGTCACTCAGAAATCTATGTTCTTGTTTGGATTTTGACTGTAACTGTGTGCAGTTGTAATAATTTTCTTCTGCAACTTAAAGGTTTATTTTTCAAAGCATCTTTGAACAAACAGTTGGGAGCAATGATTTGCCAAACTGTCATTAAAAGCAAATAGACTCATTCTGAGAAGTGTAAACAATGTGCTAAAGATAATAAAAATAGGGTCCTTAAACTGATCAATCTTGAACCCAGAACAGGACTTGAGTTTGCAAAGAATTTAATTGCCAGGGTGAGACCCAGCATCTCACAGGACTATGCATTTAGTGTCCTGCAGTAACACATGCAGTTTCTATGGGTTTGCCAAGAAATTCATGGAATTTTTTTTGTCCTCAGCTGTATCAGCTCCCTGTTGCTCGTTAACATACTTTGCCAGGAAATTCATGGCATTTTTAGGTCTTCAGCTGTGTATTAATCAACTCCCTGTTGCTTGTTAATGTACCTTCTTTTTCCTATCTGTGATCACAGTTTTTTGCTTTACAAATAAAATTTGAAAGTAAAATCTTGGCCTACCCAAAACTAATGTCAAAACATCCTTTTTCTTAAAAGCAAAGCAATAATTGAAGCTGTAGATTTTTATAACACTGTTGTCAGAACAACTTTGCATAAGCTGTTATCTTGAATCTGAGAACTGTGGGTCCACGTTTTCATACTGAACCCTTGTATCATGTTTTCCAGTTGTCTTCTCTGATCTTAATTTTTTGTTAACAGCTTCCAGTAGTTTCATGTATTTTCATCTAAGAAACCCCATCAGATACAAGAAGTGGAAGCAGGGACAGGTGGCCTGGGAGGAATACAGAGATACTCTCCAAGTGTGCAGGGATGGGGTTAGGAAAACCAAGGCCTTTCTGGGGCTGAATCTGGTGAGGGACATAAAGGGCAGCACGAAAGACTACTATAGATGTCTCAGCAGTGGAAACAAGACTAGGAAAATATGGGCTTGCTTTTGAATGGGGTGGGAGACCAGATGATAAAGACATAGAAAAAGCCAAGGAACTCAATGCTGCCACCTTCTCAGTCTTCACTGTTAAGACCATCTTTCAGGAACCACAGGTCCCTGAGATCAGTGAGAAAGTCTAGAGTAAGGAATTCTTGTTCTCTGCAGAGGAGGACTAGGTTAGGGAACATGTAAACAAAATCAAAGTCTGTGGGACCTGATGGAATACAACCCATGTGCTGAGGGAGCTGGTGGATATTGTTGTGAAGCCACTCTTGGTTGTCTTTAAAAGGTTGTGGTGATTGGAAGAGGTTCCCGAGGACTGGAAGAAAGCAAATGTCACTTCTGTCCCCAAGAAGGCGCATCCAGGGAACTAAAGGCTAGTCAGCCTTACCTCAGTCCCTGGGAAGCTAAAGGAGCAAATCCTCTGGGAAGCTAAAGGAGCAAATCCTCTGGGAAGCTAAAGGAGCAAATCCTCTGGGAAGCTAAAGGAGCAAATCCTCCTGGAAGCTATTTCCAGACACATGAAGTACATCAAAGTGTTTGGGATTAGTCAGCATGGATTTACGAAGGGGAAATCATGCTTCAGCAGCCTGATAGCATGAGATGATTACCTCGGTGGGTTAGAGGAAAACAGTGAATGTTGTTGATCTTTTCTTTAGCAAGACTTTCAAAACTGTCTCTGGTAACATTCTCAAAAATGAATTGAAGAAGTATGGGCTACTCTGTCTGGAGGTCAGTCACTAGTGGAGGACCCCTGGGATTGATACATGGGCCAATACCGTTTACCATTTGTATTAATGACCTGGCCAATGGGGCAGAGTGCACTCTTAGGAAGTTGGCAGTGATAAAAAACTGGGAGATGTGGCTGATAGACCAGATGGTTGTGCTGCCATTCAGAGGGACCTTGACAGGCTGGAGAAATGGGCTGACAGGTATCTCTTGAAGTTCAATAAAGGGAAATGCAAAGTTCTTCACCTGGGTATATATAATCTCATGCACCAGTACAGGCTGGGGGTGACTGGCTGGAAAGCAGCTTTGCAGAGAAGGATCTGGGGGTCCCTGTGGACACCAGGTTGGACCCAAGCCAGCAATGTGGCATTGTGGCAAAGGTGTCCAACAGCAGCCTGGGCTGCATTAGGATGAGCGTTACCAGAGGATGAGGGAGGTGATCCTCCTTCTCTGCTCAGCCCTGGTGACACGCATCTGGAGTGCTGTGTCCGATTCTGGGCTCCCCAGTACAAGACAGACACGGACAGCTCATTCTCACAAAGATGATTGAAGGACTGGAGCATCTCTCATATGAGAAGAGGCTGATATAGCTGGGACTCTTTAGCATGGAGAAGAGAAGGTTCGGGGGGGGGGATCTTATCAATGTCTATAAATACCTGATGTTAGAGACTAGAGAAAGCAGAGCCAGGTTTTTCTCATTGGTGCTTAGTGATAGGACAAGAAGCAATGGGCACAAATGGAAATTCCATTTAAATGTAGGAAGAAGCTTTTTTAATGGTAAGGGCAGTCAAACAATGAAACGGGTTGCCCAGAGAGGTTGTGGAGTCTCCATTCTTGGAGATATTCAAACCCTACTGGACGCATTCCTGAACAACCTGCACTAGCTGACCCTGCTCTGAGGAAGGGGGTTGGACTAGACGATCTCCGGAGGTGTCTTCCAACCTCAACCGTTCTGTGTTTCTTTAAAATCTGGGAAGAAAAATGAATGAGAAGCAGATGATTTTCTTGGTTAGACTAACAGCTTGCTGTTTAACTTAAAATATGTACAGTCATTTTTGTCTGAATCACTTTTATAATTATTTTGATATATTTTGTCATGTATTATCATTTTGAAATATTGGCTCAGAGACAATTTTTTTGTTTAAAAAAATGTGTCTTTTTGTTATATTTCTAGGATGTGTAATGAAAACATGAGAGAGAAAATTTGCCGGTGTAGTTTCTAAATATCTTTTATATTTCCTTGCACTATGAAAGAAATCTAATTATCTTATAAAGAAATATCTATCAATAAGTTATTTTTTCTGAGTAAAACTGTCAGACACCTATAAAGTGTTTCTCATAATTTATCTCCATGTTTAATTTTTTATTTTATTTTATACATTTGTTAAACATGAATGCTGGGCTTCATAGGATTTTTTTAGTTCAGATGCACTAATGTAGGAATATTAAAAATTGAAACATTTTTCTAGCCATGCTTTTGGCATAAAGTTTATAGGGCTTTATAATAGGCTAGAAATCTCTGCAGGTTATTTAGAAAACTGTACACTTCTGATGGGGAATGTAACTTTTGTGGTCAATTGCTGAACAGGCGCAGCTGTAGTTTCACACCGGGTTTCTCTGTAGCCAAACCTATTTATGAGAGGTTCTTTTAGGTGTTCCCTACCTTTCTGCCAGTATGTTTCCTCTCTTCTCTTTTTCTGTACCTGTTTTTGAGGTCAGGTTATAAACTAAAAACTGAGGTGGTTTAAGGGGTGTGGGGTATTTTTAAGTCTTTTTTTTTTTTTTTTTTTTTTAAGCCTCTAGATCAATTTAGTGGTTGGTCTAGAGTCTAGTCCTACAAACAGAAGGAGGAAGAATGTGGTTGGACCACCTTAATTTGATCATGTAGCCTAATAACTTAAGTCATGGATCACACTTCTACATTAATAATTTTTTCTGTAAACTGTATGACTTTGGATGTGAGAGTGTGTGTAGATCTCTTGGTAATCTGAACTGAAGAAGTAAAAAGGTATTCCAATTATTCATTTTTATCGATGTGCAGAAATCCATCATCCAAGCTCAAGTCTGCAATTTGTTAGCTATGTTGAATCGAAGTGACTATGGAAAGTGCTAGGCTATGGTCAAGCCTCATTAAGGTGAGGAAGTTTAGCACCCTGTGTAATGGCACCCTTTATTCAGTGAATGATTCTTTTTCCATTTATTTTTATATTCTTGTTTCTGTCTGTCAGTTGGTAGTAAAACTATTTTAATTTCCTTCTGTAACACAATTCTTCTTGTTTCACTTAAAATCGGGATCTTTTTCCTCAGTCGAAATCAGGAAAATACGTGGACTAAATGTTCTTACTTGCTGATTGGGAAACATGAAATGAAAGGTATATTCTCTCTTTGGTATCCAGTCAAGATAAAATTTTGTTTTTCTACCTATATCATCCCATTTTGAGAGAAGATACCACTAGTTTTACTTTTGACATTTCTGATTTAGAGTTTGTGTGGTTTTTTTCATCTTTATCAGAATTTTTGTTTCAACTTTGTTCTGAAAAAGAACTGAAACCTAAGTCAAGATATTAACCTTTTTAGTTAATAATTACGTTCTTACAGAGTTATTACTGACTGTATAATTGAAGCAGTGTCAAAAACTGACAAGAAATCTGATCTGACCAACAAAGAGTTCCCCTTGTACTCCCCTTGTACTGCCTTCTGCCTCATGAAGAAGAAAGGCCATTCAGGGCATTCTTTCTCTCTCTTTTTTTTTTTTTTTTTTTATAATTTATTTATCTATTTATAAATTCTAAATGTCATTGCTTGGAGGCCAGTTCTAGGGTTTGGTGGATTTGGTTTATAAACCTTGACACTTCAAGGTGTGCGATAATTTGGGCGGGGGGAATGCGTGTTTGGCAAGATTGGTGATAACAGTATTTACTAATCATAGTGTTATAGATATCACAGTTTTCCAAATTCTTTTGCTTCTAATGCAATACTTGCTTATCTTGCTATGAAGCACTGTGGTACCATATGTGTCTGCATTACAAAAGCCTGTACCATGGAAAACATCCTTGGAGAGGAAGCTATCTAAATAGCAGGAGGACTTGCTTTCTGCCCTAGACTGCATTGCATTTTGTTCTCTTACAGGAATGAATTGTTTTCTGTGGTCTTGGTGTGAAGATGATATTTCTGAAAGTATTGCCCTACACTGAGTTTGATTATCTTATTTCAGGCCTTTGGAAATGTGTAAAATAAAAAAAAATTTACATCTTTGATATATGCATATCCTAACCCCGTAGAACTACTTTCTCCTCCAGGTTGAACACAGCCGTGAGGTCCACAATCTCTGTTTCCAGGAAACCGCTGATAAAAGAAAGATGAGCAACAACATCTACCATTATTACTGGTTATTGTTATTCACACCTGCAAGGCTTCTGAGGTTGTGAAGGTGACCTAGGTGTGACTGTAGTAATTTTTGGAGCATATTAATGTGGAGTATTACTATCTGTATTCTTTTTCCGGGTCACTGTCTAAGCCATTCCAAATACCTTCAGAATGTCTGGATTTGCGTACTAATTAGTCTGACTCAAATATTCATCATATCCATGTTGATGGGATTGGTTGAAGATCTGATTAACCTTCAAGTGGCTCGGTGACTAAACACAAGTTCTTGTGTAGCTGATGGGATAATTTCCCTGCTATATGTATTTCTGGTTTGTCCAACATAAAATTATTCCAAAGAGATGCCCAGTCTGAGGCTTCTTTGACCTTAGTTAGGCACAATATAAAAATCTGTAATAGAGCAAAACTGTCATTTTTTCAATAGAAGAAAGAATAGGCCATATTATTAAACAAAAGGAAGACTTCTTTTCTTTTGAGGGAAAAGATAAGGCTATGAAAATGCTGAAGGTTTTTTCATGTCTTATTCTTATAAACCTATTACTATGGTTCACTAAGATTTATCTGTGAAGGTTATGATCATGTTATAATAGGAAGAAAGCTACATGGAAGTAAAAGTGAGTTTGCACATGGTGCGTGGGGGGAGCAGGGCATTTGCATTAAGCGTCCGGAGGCCCGCTGAAGGGACAGTCACTGTGCTACAGTTGGACCTTTCAGTAAAATCCATGACCAAGGTTATTGGAGCGTTCTGTTCAAATATTCAAAACTGGAAAAATACTCAGAGTAGCATAAGATCTCTTCTATGTTCCCGAGCAGACAAATATGAGTTCTATAAAGCTTAACAAAACCCAAGCAACAATGCACAATTTGTTCAATAAAATCATTACAAATACTGTAGTAGTATAGTGGCAACATGCACTTATCAAGAAAATGTTCCTAAAACAATAAGCTGCTTTCAATAAATGAGTCTTTAATATCTCTAAGCATTAGAATATTTAATTTCAATTTTGGTGTTGTGATGGGGAAAGTAAATTAACTTGTGAAATTAATCATTTTATTTTTAATGAAAAAATATAAATACAGAAGCAATTCTCTATCTATAATATGACTTGAGGGGATGATGATTTATATTAAAAATACTATTCTGCTGGAATTTCTGCTACTATTTGAGATAATTTAATTTGTGTCATTTGCATATGAAAATATGCATTGAACTAGCAGCAAAATAACCTTTACACAATTCTATAATAGCATAAAATACAGTACATTACACTCTCAGTTATTAAGAATAAAAATACTCCATCTAATTTGCCGAAGAATATACTTCATATAGTTTTAAAAAAAAAATGAAGTTAAGATACACTATAAGAACTTGTATCAGATCTTTGCAATTTGTCTTGCTTTGTTATCAGCCAGAGATCTGGATTAGCTAAAGGTATTTTTCAGGTCTTTTATTCTGTAGCTTTTTCTTTTTAATTAGCTTCCTGAGGCAGAGATGCATGCTTTATTTTGCATGCTTTCCAGTAAGGTCATCTTCACAATAGCTCATATAGTTTACTAGAGATGGGCATGATAGAATGGCTTGAACCTGTGTATTATACTACTATTGCATGTTATTATACTCCTATTGAATAGACATTTTCTCTAACAACAGTTCTTCACTGTCATATGAATATCTTGCTAATAAATTAACAGTCAGCATTTTTCACTAATGCTTGGTCTATTACTATCATTGAGGACTCTCATCGACAGCTGATTAGTGCCATTAGCTACAGAAAGGCTGGGCCCTGTTTCTTTTTCATCTTTATTTTATCTCGACTAGTGGTACATGCATTGTGGTAAATGGATTCAGAGTGTAAGACTTCCTCTGGAGTGGGCTAAGATGAGGAGATTATCAAAAATATGCTGCTGGAAATACTGAGGAATGTCCTTTCCTGTGTGATCCTTATATGATTTGGGCATGTTGTGTAGATTCCTGAATAACCGTTAAGAGTTGTTCTAAAGCTTCTCCCAGATTCATTCCTACTTAAATGTACTACATACGGAGTGGGTTTTTTAAATGTATTTCGGTCTGCCCTTTCATCTCTGGTGGGTTAAGCAAACAATCCCGGGTCACCCGAAGTGCACTCTGATATTCTAGCCAAAGTGCCTTTTTTCCTCTTAATTTAAAAAACATTCCTAAAAAGAGTATTTCTGCATTCTGACAGCCAGCTTCTCTAATCATTCCAAAATTATATTTCTTATTTTCTCTAGTCTCTACCCTGATAACAGAACCCAGGCCTACCATGTTGACACAGATCATACACTGGTTGGATCTTACCCTCTCATTTTCAGAAAGCCGCCGTAGGTTTCTGACTCCCCTCAGCAGTCTGTCATGCAGTCCTTCCCCATCGTGTTTATTAAAAACACCCACTTTCTAAAAAGTTGGCACTCTCCTCCTGTGTTTACAGAAATTTTCCCTAAGCATTTGGCCTACAATTTAATTGGCTTCCGGAAGGTTGTTTTTTTTATATTATCTTTCTGAGGTACTATAGCAGCATCT
This sequence comes from Aquila chrysaetos chrysaetos, assembly GCF_900496995.4. Taxonomy (NCBI): domain Eukaryota; kingdom Metazoa; phylum Chordata; class Aves; order Accipitriformes; family Accipitridae; genus Aquila; species Aquila chrysaetos. The sequence continues at coordinate 34,741,619 of NC_044015.1, read as the reverse complement.
CTTCCTTAGTGACAGTAGTGAAATTTTGGTGAAGGCCAAGAAGCAGCGGTGTGAGATGAGCAATTAGTTCCTGTTCCTCCGGCTCTTTGAGCGTAACTATCTCCGGACACATAGCCCAAATCATCAGAGGAAAACCTCCTCCTCGTTTAACCCCAGTGTCCTTTGTCTGTGAGGGCTGGCACATAGCAAAAATCTGTGCTCAGCCCGTGGGGTGAGGTTTGGCTGCCATCGCTGGCTTCCTGAAACTGCTGCAAGTTTCTGTGGGAAGCCAGCAGCTATCCCTTGATCACTGTCCCCACCTTGAAGTAATGGGTTTTATTCTATTTAAAAAAAAAAAAAAACAAAACCAAAAAACAAACAACCAAAAAAAACCCAAACCAACAAACCTGTCCTTTCCTTATAAGTTCTCTTTTTCCCCTCTGCAACTTTGTAAGCTTGAAATGGCTCTATTCCTCCTTTTGAAACTGCTCTAGGTTCACTTGCAATATGCGATATATGGGATCTCCTCTGATGGTGCCAAGCATTAGGTCTTCTCAGAGGGCTGCTAGTCTTCATTGCCTTCTAAGGCTGCCCAGCGCTACGTTTAGAAATACAGCTTTATGCATAATTTTATTCAAGTTGCTTACTTTTAAAATACTTCCATTTCCTTTTTAGATACTTATATCTTTTAGATATTAAATCTTGATACATTTCAAAACTAGTTGTTTTAAGACAGCCTTAGCGTTTTATTCTGAATAAGTCAAAATAAAGTGTTTCTTCCATGCTAATTCTTCCTTATTTTTTTTTTTTCCTTCTGGATGAAATCTGTTTTGAACAGTTTAAGTCATTCCAAAGTTGCATTTTACATAAGCACACTTACAGTCCAACCGTAAATAAAAATTGTACAGTTCTAGTTGAGTGCCTCATAATTGTTAATAAAGGCAGTAAGTGCTATCTGCTTTGTGTTCTCCCTATTCTGTAAATTCTTGTACACAGCAGAATGACGAATAACATTCAAGAAGGAAGCAACATAAACTCAAGAGTTTTTAAAAAAGAGTAATCTTGAAAGACTGAACAGACATATATGTAGATCAAATGTAATTACAGGGAAAAGTACTTTTTTTTTTTTAGTCCCACTATGAAGATACAATGCAAAAGGAGATATACTAGCACTATTCTGATGTTGATTTTATCTTGTAGAAGGGTTTAATTTTATGGCACAAGCAGTTTACATCTGCAAAGAGAACTGGATCAAGAAGCCTTCTTCTTTCTCAGCATTTGACAAACAAGAAATCAAATCAAAAGATCTATTAAAAGACTAATTAGCTTGATTTTCCTGTACTTTCTCAGAATAGACATATGCACACAACAAAAATACATTATCACTTTCAAAAAATATTAAAAATGGGTGCTAGTCTTTTAAAAATAAAAATTAAAGTGTTATCTTCTATACTTACCTTATAGAAGGTACTAAACTTTCAGTATACGTGGTATACAGTTCTGTGCAGGATCTATGCTGACTACCATTGTATCCAGTAAAGGAAACCTTACTTTATAAAATAAATACTTTCCACAGCGGCAAAATGTCTTTAATGGGTCAGCAAACCCAGAGTAACTGTGATTCCCCCTCAAGAGTGACTTGTATCAATTTTACAGATTAATTGTGAGTGAGGTAGAAAAATTCCCTTTGAAAGGGCCTGGAGGAGACAAAAACCTCTTACCAGCTTTATCTGGTATGCCTCTAGTAAAACCTGAACTAGCCTGAAAAGTTCAGATTAGAAGTCTGGAGAGTCTGCCAAGAAGAATGAATAGTTTTACAGCCAGTCGCAAAGTTGCCACCTCTTGAGAAAGCTCTCGGGACCCAACTGCCCCTTGTATCGGTATCTCCTCATGATTTTAGACAGGCTTTAGACAGAAGACTTTTCTTACACCCTAGGCACGTGGCCTTTGGAGGGCCTGTGATGTCCTCAGGCCTCCTCTCTAGGGAGCTTAGAAATCAAATTATTTGTTTTTCTCTGAGTTGCCCCCACCTTGATGTTCATTGCCTTATAGGCCAGTACTGCAGTTTCATAGATTTATTGGTCTGAATGTATAAAGCTCCGTGTGTGTGCGTGTGTGATTGCCAAATCCAGCACCTGAGAGTTTGTTTTTTATAAAAGAGGTTTACCTGTTCTTTCTTCTTCATGCCTCAGGTATAACATTTCCTTCTCATCTAAGTCTTATGGATTTCTGTAAGATATGTGTTTTGTTTTAATACTTATAGTGACTCTCTTTTGTGCATTGATCTTTATATCTCTATGTGTATGGTTTGGAATTATTGTGACTAGCAGATTTCCTGAGGACAAAAACTGAAATCCAGGTTTATGTACCAGAATCATAGTCTTGGCCTCCAGAGTGTAAGCACACGCAAATCTTTTATCTGAACTGCAACAAGGCCCAGGGATCTCACTGTAAGACTAAGTAAACTTTTTGTAAGATCCTATGCAGTCAGATGAGGGAGAGTGGTCCCTTTGTGATAAATGTACAAAAAAGCAACGTGTAGCTTCTTGAGAGAGAATGTCAGCAGACCAAGGCTTTTTGTTACCCTTGTTTCCTTCAAGAATGGCATCAGGCAGAAGGATTCAACAAGGTTGCCAATAGTTCTGGAATAATTTCCATCTGTGGCACTTCTTTAGCGGCCAGATGCTGATAGCCAGAGCAGCGTGGTTGTGAATGCTGAACGTTTGCTGTGTTTTTAGTGACAGTGGAGCTGTTTCAGAAGAGATGACAAAACATAATTGGCGTATACTGAAAGACTTGCATCAGACAGATACTTTCAGTGTCACATATCTGGCATTTACTGGAATACCTATTCTAATGGATGTCACTCACCATCTAGCGCATGTGTCACTGAGCGACTCTTTATGCCAGTTCTGTTCCAAAAGCTGTTGCCTGCTGCTCTATTCTGGGTGATGGTAGGAAAGAGAACATTTTAATGCTACTGAAAAGGGATGTACAATTATTTTTTGCCATGGGATAGTAGTTATTTCTGTAGAAATTCCAGGTAGATGAAATCCTTCAAACTCCTGATGGCAGGCTGAATCTGTTGCTTGTTCGCTGTCCAAATACACGTTACGTAGGGACTTTATCCCTAAGCTATCCTTTGTTTTCTTAGGAACACTAGTGGGATGAGCAGGCCAGGTGAAGGTATCACGCTGGGTCAGTTCAGCAAATGATTTGGCCTCATAGACCAGAAATTGAGAGTGTGGGTGTCCTTCCTCATAGACATAGTACAACATTGCTTGCATTCTCTGCGCGTAAAGTATGCTACGCCTGCTCCTCCTCAGTGCAGGCAAGTATAGATTAGAAGATAAGAGGAGTTTTCCAATCCAGTGGAGGTTAGCGTATTTATTGTTTGAGGCTCTTGAGGAGAGTCACCAAAGCAGCAGGTCCAGTCCTGCCTTCATCCTGGCTGGTGATGCTGCCTTTCTGCAGTCGCAGTCCTTCAAGTAAAATAAATGAATCTGACCATCTGTATTTACACCCATCGTCTCACCAGTTCCCAGAAAGCTCTTATATTGCTTATATATACAGTACTTTAATTATATGGAAATTCACTAGTCACAACTTTAATGAACAACTTTTCTTGTATTCAAATGAATAAGACGCTGATGGCTGTTTCTTTGTACACAGCAAATGGTACTTATATAAAAGCCATACTAAATCAGCAGCATAAGCTGATTTAATTACTAATTTGTTGCAATGGCTATTCCCATACCTATCATAACACTGTGTATTTAATTATTTTTTTACCCTAATGCAGGTATGTTTTTGGGGTTACATCTCTAAGTAGGAAAACTGTTTTTGAATTTTTCTGTTTGTTTTTTGTTGTTTCTGTTGTTTGGGGGGGTGGTGGTTCTTTTTTCTTTTCTTTTTCCTTTGCAGCTGGTAAAACTAGCAGCAACTAGCATGTGTCTAGTGATTAAGACTTTTTCTCTTTGTAATTGTCAGATTGATTGGGACAATTGAATGATAATGAAAAACAGCTTGTTCCCTCATTTCCAGAGGTGACACTTTCTGCATAATACTGCAAAATATAACAAAAGGGTTTTCTTGGACGCTGCTTAAAGTTAATTGACAGCATCTGTTGTTTGGAACAACGGAGAGAAATAGCATTCCCTTGGCTCTTGGGCACGTTACTCAGGATTAGGCACTGTCACGCCAGCTGATATCTGAATACACTGTATCTATCCACAGGGCCTTAGCTGGGCTTTCACTTAAATCAGGGTTCCCCTTTATACATAGCTGAGTTGAAAAAAATATTTGCAGTTCATTAAATTAATGATAAATGTCCTGAAAAAATGCATGGTCTTCATTAAAAAAAAACTGGTAAGACAAATTACTATAAACAATGGGATATGAAAATAATATAATAGTTATGAACTGCCTTTTTAGAAGCATCTTTAATTTCAAAGATCTAACAACAGATTTCCACTGCCATTTTATAACTGCTGGGGGTCTATATATCTATAATAGCAGTAATCACTGCGGGCACAGTGTTTGTTTATTCTGGCAGATAAAATTCTAAATAGTTTTGAGAGCGTGCGAAAGAAATTTTCATTCTGTGTGTCTCACAAAAAAAGATATAGCTTAATTTTGCTCTTAGACTGGCTGTATGTGTTCTGAGAGCCTGAATATCATTAAATACGTACATCCTTTTATCTTTTGGCAAACTTTTGCTTTCATTGCTGCTCTTTAGTCAGATGTACATTTTTCTTTATGAGATTTAATATTTCTCTTTTAAAACATTGATCAGTGTCCAAAGTCACTTAAGACCGGTGGAAAAATCAATAGCGAACGCCGATTGGCTGACTTGGAAGCTGCTGCTGCAGCTGATCACCAAGAAAGCAGTGATTTGATTTGATTTTGCATTTTCAAGTCATTCCCTTTCTCTGTACTGTCTGTCAGTAAACTTCAAAATTGCTGATTTGAAAATAAATGAACACATGTTACTGTTTAAATCTGTTTCTTTTACTTTTTTTTGGTACTTAACACAAAATGGCATACACAAATATTAGCGTTATTATTGCTTAGATGGCTGCAGGTGTGTGGCGAACTCCAAGCTGAACTCAAGGTCAGATACTTTATGATGTAAACTCTTGAAGTCAAGATTTGTGTTTACATGGAGGGTTCATCAATCAGCATATGTTAATGAGCCAGTTTTGTCATGCAATTCTGGCAAGTAATTTGACATTTTGCTGCATTGCTCTTATATTGAGCTCAGTATCATCGACATGCAGATATTGAACTGATTGTAATCAGAACCAAGAAAGTATTTCATATTCTATGCTGTAACGTACAATATGTTGTAATGTAAGGTATTCTCTATAGTGTAAAATATAACAAATTGCCTTTTTTCTTATTCTGATCTCTTTAGATATTGGTACAATTCCTGAATTGAAACAGAACTAGCTTTTTTGCTGGAGTTTAATCTTCTCTTCTGTTTAAGTTTGATGATACACTGTATTTTATTGTTTGTGTGTATAAATGCTGCTTTGGAGAGGAAAGGGAGTGAAAATGCTAAATTTTATAATAAAATACAGAATAGTCATACTGTGTTAAATTAGTTGAGTTTAAATTATACCTATGCCTTTAAAATATGTCTGGGTTTATGTATTTATATATGTACACATATGGCTGTTATTGCATAGTGTATATAATAATCTTTATACTAATGCTTATTTCATATTTATAATTAGGAATTGCTATACCAAAACTGTGCTGTGTTCTGTTTCAGAATCAAGCAAAGCTACACATGTAAGGATCATGTTCTTTTTAATATTAAGTGAATTTTAACACTTGTTGTAATATAAATGATGCAATATGCACTTTTCTGTATTCACACCTCAGCAACAGATCCAAATGATGTTTCAAAGAGAAACTGTGAAGGTTCTAAATATTCATACTATGCTGATGATGCTACTACAATATCGAGAAACATAGATTTATAATTATATAATTTGAAAGTCCTTAATGTAATTGACAAATATCTTAATGCCATAAATACCGGTATGAAAGTTGAGGAAATATGTTTCTCCCATAATACTCTCTCTTCCCTTTTGGACTGGTTAGGGCTGATCTCAGCAGTGTCAGTAATTATTATTCTGATGACTTGCCCCTGAAAGGCATTCGCTTGTACCTGTGGGGACAGAGAATCCATTTGCCTGGCGCCGGGGAGTCGGAGGCACAGGCTGGCGCCAGTGAAGAGAAGGGAAAGATGATTAATATGTCTTATAGATTCACTGTCTCTTCACTTGTCCTAGACCTGCCAGTAATTCCACTCCCCTGTGGTTCCACCTTGATCACAGATAATGGAGGCAGATTGAAAGTTTGAAGACACAAGCCTTTCTCTCCTCCTGAACTGACATTACTCACCCAGGCTAAATGAGCTGTACAACCACCGGCACCTGCCTATGGGAAGGCATCTCAGTGCACTTAGCAGTAATGCTGCAATAAAGCAGCAACTGTACTCTAATTAACCAGGTTTCTTTTCTTTCCTTTTTTTCTTTCTTCCATTTTTTTTTTTTTTTAACTGCACAGCAGGCTGCTATTAGCAAAGCTATGATATTGCAATGGAAACAGTAACATAAGTGTTCCTTCACCTCTGCAATTTATTATAACATACCTTTTCCTTTTTATTTCTTTTCAGAAATAGTATAATACAAGGTTATTTTGTACCAGCAAGGTAGCTGTAGCATTCTAAGAAGTGAAATTATGAATGTCAATGAAAAAATAACTGTAAAGAAAATCTGTTAAAAATATTCTTACAAAGGTGTATCTTTTTAAAGATAAACCCCTGTTATTTAGTCATTTCTTAAGCTAACCTGGACTTTGTAGTACAAATGTCAAAGTATAATCTCACAAGACGGTCTTTGCAAAACAACTTCTAACAGAAGTGTGTATATGTGTCTTGGGAAGAAAATTAGCTTTATTTTAGAGATGATACAGCAACAGCAGAAAACGGTATTTACTTTCTAGGGTTTTTTTTTTTTAGGTGATGTGACAGCGTACAGTAAATTACCATATGCATGTGTATATGCCCAGTTTGCATCTTTTAGATAAATGCCTTAGTCTGAATCAGATTGTTAGAGATAAAATGGCCTTTTTTTCTTTCCAGAACCAGACTGAACAGAACATATAAAAAGGTTTTGCATTGGGAAAAGACATTGTCTTAGTCTCCAGAGAGATAAGTCATAACAAGAACCTCTGAACATAAGCTTTTTTTTTGTGTCCATGAAGTATTTTGCTCTGTAGTTCTCTGTGTCTGAGGGACTGAGCGTTTTACAAAAGATAGCTGGTATTTTAAAAAGTCTTTGATTTCTTGGGAGAAAGCCTGACAATCCTTAATGGACACAGTAATTTTTATATACCTTTGGCTTGTTTAGATTTTGAAGGTTTGTAAAAGCAAATCCGTATTGTCTAGGTAGTGCATAACTGGTATTAAATCAAGTTAAGCAGTATGTTGTACGTAATTGGAGTTCTAACATAGATACTCTAAGAATCTGTATGTAGTGAAATGTATTCTGGTTAAAGTAACAGATCCATATCTTCTAAATACTAAAGAAGACTAGGTCTAGCTAGAGTGCTAAATTCCAGAACTTGGCAGACAGCCCACTTCCATATAAGAAAAGTGATACCATTTTTAAATATCTAGGGTATTATTATGAGTAAGGAAGAGAAGAGGAATAAACAAACAGAGTAGTCCAACATATTTTCAGATGCAGTACAACCAGGAGTATAAATCTTAAGAGTCAAGTTTCTTTAGCAGAATAACTACTAGATACTGTATAAAATAGGAATTGTTTACGTGCTACAAGGTCATTGAGAGTAATTTTGTCAGCAGCAGAGAATGCTAAATCTATTTAAAAAAAAAAAAAAAAGAAATTCTCTGTCATTGCTCAACTCATGTTGCCACTGGGGAGATATCAGTTTGGGGGTGACCTTTGAACTTCCAATTCCTGGTCCTGCTAGATGGCTTCTTGAAAGGATTAGCTAATGCAGCACCAGAGGCAACCATATTAACAAGGAGAGAGAATTGGGGTTATTGTGAGAAAAAACATGGCCCATTCAAATGGAAATTCTGGGCTCAGAAGTTGTAAAGGTCACCAAGCTGGTTATGGGTAAAGGTTGATCTATCATAACAAATAACGGGGGAAAGTTGTAATGATTTTACAGGGGAAAAATCCTACTTGTATTTAAAAAAAAAAAAAAAGTGTAGCATATTGGAATTTCATTATTAGTCTATGCCCCCTTAAGAACTTCATAGTCACGATCTGTAAAGAATTGTCAGACAGGTATAAGACAACTTTCACTGGTCTCCTAGGATCAAGGACTCTGTGTCCTAAAGATTCACACAAGAGTCTTCAGTAAATTACAGAACCTGTAAAAAAGGCTGTTATCTTTTTAAAAACAAAACAAAAGAAAGTACCTGCTCCTTTTAAAATCGAGATTATTTTTTTTTTTTTTGTTACAGAAACAGTTCCTTGATAAACTTGCAATTTTAAATATAATAGGTGAGAGAATATATCTGGTTTAAGTTATCTTAAGAGATGGAAGTGTTATAATTTAAAAAGAGATGAAGAAGACCTGGAAAGATGAAGTTACTTTCAAAACGTCATAAAGCAGCACATGAGTAGAGCTTAAGACTGAAACCAGGTCTTCTAAAGTCCAGTCTACTATTGCACCTGTGGGAGTGCCTTGTCTTTTCAGCAAGATCAGTTGTGTGAAAGGCATGTTCAGAAATGCAGTCACTGATTTGCAGGAGTCACCCTGCAAATACTTGTGGGCTATGAAGAAACAACCTGTACTTTGCTTGTCATGTTGGGTATAGAGCCTTGTGTGAAGATGTTTTCTTTTTGGTATGGGTGCCATCTGCATGGGGTGGGATGTAGGCTAATGAGCTATTTTAACTGAAAGAAGATCATTCCATGATTAGCTCTTTCAGTTGCCAAAAAAAGCAAGGACATTTCTCAACTTTGGAGCAAAGGAAAAGTGTCATTTTTCTATTTAACCACACCTACAGATTCATGGAAAAGAGAATAAAATAATATACACATTTGAGTCTGAAAAAAAGTTTAATTTATTATTGACTGTATTTTCCCAATAATCAAATATTATTTTGGCATTTTTAATTGGTTCTGTATTGCTGAGCAAAAGGAACTGATGATCATGGTTGTAACTGGAAGCACCTATCTAGCAAAGGATCATAAACCCTAGAACATATGTAGAAAATTAAGCTTCATAAATGCATACTACTTAAAAATCCCTTATCAGTGGTCAAAATAATCTGCAGAATGGAACAGTATACTCTACAGTACATCTAATTTACTTCTTACAGAGTTGGGGGAACAGACTTCCGTTTCCTCATTGGATCTGTATAGAGCACACATGTAAAAAAGAGAAAAGCCAGATATGTTTTCAGAATCTACATAAATTTTCACAGTATAGTTTGGCATTTTATTACTGATACATTTAGAGAAAGCATAGTATGTCATTTTTTGTGCTGGCAACTATAAACTCTTACTTCTGGGCATAATGCTTATTGCCATGAGCAGTCTCTCTGATTTACTATGGCATGCAGTTCTTTTAGATCAGTGCTGCTAATGATAGCAAGCATTACACCTGCTGGTAAATGTTTTCAGATTTGGCATTTTTAATGATGCTGGATATTGGAAGACTAGATGTTAAGTTTAGATGTATAATTTTGTACACAGTGCCACCTGGAGAATTTGGGAATAAGGTTTTGAATATTGGATTATTTTTGCTGTGTTTTTGCTTCATATTTATTCAAGTCATGTGGGACTGTTAATGAGCTTTCCTGAAGGCTGCTGTGTTTTGGTAGTTACCATTTGGTTATGTTAACATTTTGCTGGTTGTCTCGTCTAGAAGATGGATCTTCATGAGGACTTGGGTGAGAATCCTGCCTGATTCCAGTTCTTGAAACCCAAGTCTAGAAGTGAAGTTCTCAACATCCCTTGAGAGCTGCTGTCTAGCTTTGCAAGTTTGCAGATATTTGTGGTCTATAACATCCTATATTTTGACTTCTGAATTTCCTGGATGCTTAAAGATCTATGACTGGATGTGTCCATACATGCTTCAGTCGTAATAATGTCAGTAGCCAAGTCCTATGCAATGGGTCCTGACAAGATCTGTAAATTGGACATTCTTCAGCCTGTTGTGATGCCTGATCTGATGGGTGCGATCAGAGCACAGAGGACTTCCTAGGTTTTGCAGAAAACAAGTATTTGGAAGGTAGCTGGAGAGAGAACCTTACCAAGGTCTCCCTGTGCAGGTGATCTCCACTGGGCTGCCGAGTCCTTTCTCACCCAACAAATCTCCTAATCGCTTCATGTAAAATGGAACCATGTATATAAGAACAGAGGCTTTTCCTGTCCAAGCTGAGCTAACAGCTGACTGGTTAGTCCCTCCCCCGAAGGGAGACCTCTTAGGCAGAAGTGAGAATCGTAACAGGTCTCCTCCAAGCTGGGTGAGTCACCCAACTGCTAACATAGCTACTGATGTAATGTGTAACAAGTGGCATTGCCACTGCCTCCGGTGTCTGTATGTTAGAAGAAAGGAATAGTCTCCAAGTCTCTGCCTGGAGTGGGAAGTCTCTACTCCCATTCAACTGTGCAGGGCTGTGAGTCCTACAAGGCAAGAGACAACTCCTTGCAACACCAAAGTTTACTGTGCTCATAGCTAAAACACGGTCAAGCATTGGAAAAGGCTGCCTAAAGAGGTTGTGCAGTCTCTGTCCCTGGAGTTTTTCAAGACCTGACTGGATAAAGCTCTGAACAACCTGGTCTGATCTCATAGCTGACCCTGATTTGAGCAGGAAGTTGGATTTGATGACCTCTTGAGGTCCCTTACAACCTGAATTATCCTATGATCCTGTGACCGTAAAGGAACAGAGCAGATGAAATTGCCCCTGTCCTTGGCATTTTCTGCTGCCTCAAATTCAGAGGTGCCTAACCTTTTGTATGTGTTGGACAGGGAGCAGATGCACTTTATTTAGATTTGAGAATTTTTTGTAGATTTAACTCTAAACTAGCAGCCAATGTTCTAAGGAAGAATCTCCCATACAAAAACGCTTTGATCTTTCAGCTATACAAAGTACAATGGAAGATAAACAAAGTAATGGTAACCTTTCCTGCTTCATTGCAACTCTGGGTAGATTTATGGAAGCCTTAAAGAAAATCTATCCCTGCATTGAGCAAACATAGGCCTAGATTTTAGGGAAGACTTGTTCAGTTTATGGTTTACATCAAGGTCATAAGAAATTTTTAAGCTATGCATATTTTCATCGTGAATTATTATGGTTTTGAACAAGTGTTGTTTTGAGAGTTTGCCTTTATACAAATGCTTTGTAGTGGTGAGAGTCTCAGGTTAAAATCTCTACTTTTGGAAGGCTATTATGGTGAACATAAAATCACAGTAAACAAATACAAAGCAGTATGAAAAATTAATGTTTTTAGTATTTTTCAACCTTTTTTTCTTAATTCAAAAGACAATTTTCAAAGGTTCTGCAGGAGTTTTACTCTCACACTGTAAACAAGATACTCAAACAGAGAATTTTCATATTCTTAGCATGTATCATCTTGATATTCAACTTCGTCCAAAGAACTTATCATTCTTCAAGAGCACTCTACAATCGAGCAAAGTTGGTGAAGCTTTTATAATACAGTACTATCATCAGATTGTCCTATTTTTTAAATATAGTGGAAATCAAAGAGCTAGTAGGTAAACTGGTGTTTAGAAACCATGAAACTTAATCAGTATAATGCACACCTTCAATTGACGATGATAAAATGCACCAAAAGCCATTCTCACGCCTTAGTGGAGGAAGTTGGAGCAATTTCTTTGGTCTTTAGGTTTCCAGTACAATAGGATTCCATGACCACGAATCAGAGAAAGAGAATCGAAGTAGGTTTCAAAATAAACATATGGGAACTAAATTACCCCTTTCTTTGTAAATTTGCATGTCTAACAGAAATGACATGAGCTGGTATGAAGATTTTGAAATTGCTTTTTCTTTTTAATGTTTGCTATCCTAAGAAAAAAAGGTTTCATTCACCTATAAACTGGTTTTCTAAGCTATAGCAAGAGCCATCTCTTAGACAGAGAGACTTGTCAGGATTTCCTCCAGCCCTCCTATCCCTATTTGGCTGCCTACCGACAGAGTAACTGGACTGATAAGTGTGCTGCTTGGGTAAAAGGACTGGGCTGTTACCCCAGAAGTGAGCTTCCTTCACCTTCCAGTGTTGCCAACTTCCATCATGCCAACATAATTTCCCTTGAAAGAACATTCTGCTAATATCTGTAGGATCCTCTCACAAAGTGGTTTGTTCTGTTCATTTCTGTGATGTAAGGCAAGAAGAGGAACACAGAGTAGTCAGAAATTAGCATTCCCTCTTTCTCATCATGCAATTGGATTACAGGGGCAAGGTAGAATTTACCTCCATCTGTAATCATTGTGTGGTTCTAGGACTTATTTGTTTCTGTCCATGACTTTCTTATGCAGAAGGGGAACATATGGTCCTAACTCTCTCACTTGTTCGGAGAAGAATGGCAAAGCAGAAAATCTAACCTGCTTCAAGTCAAAGCCTTTCGTAAATTAAGGCTTTTATATTCTACTTCTCCTCTGACTGGCATAGCGTTTTCCTTCTGTATGTTGTTTTGGTGTGTTTAGTGGCTACATGTGAGAGCGGTGACATTTATATGAAGGGAATCTATTAAATTCTTTATAATGAATAGCATGTAACTGTAAAACATATACAGTTTTCTCATTTTGCCCTCCTCTGGGAGACTACGACAACATTTTGGCAAGTAGGAGTAAACAGCTTTGTGTTGGCATGCAGTAAATTAAACTGAGTAATTAAAATCAATAGCAAAACACTAGCTAGGCAGAAAGGTCATATAACACAACAGAAAACTGTTGGGTAGCATATTGCAGGAAATCAAAATAAATTTCTGAACTTTTCATTATTCTTTACATGCCTGAAACTGGTCTTAAAAGGCTTGTGAGATACAGCAAGGTATTGATAGAGGCAGGATCATTCTCTGAGATGGAATAAAAATATTTAAATGCTAATATATAAGTATTTGCAGGGTACAAGGCTGCCAGACACAGTGGAAAATAGAAAAGAAGTCTTTAATTTTACTACTATTATATAAACTTTGGTTTGTTTAGGTTGGCTGAATATATTACTTAGTGATGCCTGCGCGTACTGACGTCGGGTATGCCAATCACCGGTCTCTGTCAGTACAAGTGTCAATTATAAGTTTTATGTTAATGTTTCCCTGGTCATCTGGCTAGCCAGTAATGTTCTGCCTTCAAAGGGAAAAAAAACTGCATGGATGATTTTGCGAGGTGTTTCAAGTATTCCTCTTGCAGCTCAGGAGGGGGAAGTGAGAGCCAAAATCTTCAGATCCAAACCAGCACTAGTCCCAAAGTGAACAAAGACTGAGGAATGTGCCCTAACGATTTAGGGGATATGCCATGTTTTAAGGTACACGTAAGGTCTTTACTCTGATTGTGAGGGTCAAGTAAATAAATAACATTTCTGATTTTAGGATGCTGTTCTAAATCATTTCACTTCTCTTATGGCCATGGCTTCCAAAAGGAAGTCTGTGGTAGGTTTTTTCTTTTTTTGCTGATGCAATGTGTTACGGTGGTGGGAGGAAATCATGAGACACGACTCTGGGAAAAGCGGAGATGTAAGACGAGTCATTTAGAAGTGTTTGCTTGGGAGAGACTGAAAAGGAATCAAAGGCATAGCTAACCTGTAACAAGTATGCTCAGTCATGAAATGGGTATGGGTTAAAGGTAATGTATTTTATAAAAAATGAACTGGTGGAGTTGGGAAGAGCAGAAAGCTTTAAGGCCCATGAGCTTTTCTGTCTGGACTTGTTTGCTTTTACCAGTTCAATCTGTTGTTCTAATAGGCAATGTTACTCTGCCTTTGTTATCTCTCTTGAATTTGCCGGCTCCATTAGCTCTCTCTCAAGCAACTGTCAGAGAGAAGAGATCTGGTTGTGTCATCTTTCAGGAGGTATGAAATGCTGCATTTATAAGCCTTTCCTTAGGTCTTCATTTTTTGATTTGCCGCATTTCTCCCACACAGTTTTGAAGAGCTTCCTCTGATTGTGCAAATCCTGGAACACTGTGTGGTTACAACAGCTTTCAGCTCATCAGTGGTTTTTGTGGGGTAAATGGTGAGTTATAGTGCATTTATGTGACAAATCAGAGCCTTCAGCCAGTCAGGCAGTGGACAGATAATTGTGACACAGAAGCACTGTGTTATTGTTGGTGGGTGCTATTCCTGTGTATTCCTGAGGTCATTTAATTTCCCTTCCAATGTTCGTAATTTCAATTTAAAACAATACCTTTTGGTTTTTTATGCATCCATTTATATTGTCTGTTTTGAATTTAATCCTAGTAATTTTAAAATAGTAACAGTGGTAGCCAGTACCAAAACTGCCTATCTGCGAGACAGCCCTGTCTTGTCATTTGCCATACTGTATTCTAATAAATGAGTGCTAGAAACTGGTTGAGAGCAGCAACTGTGCAAACTGATCTGTCATTTAAAGTTGTGTTCAGATTTGGTTTGCTTGAATTATGAGAATGGCTTGGCCTTTTACCCCATTCCCTTGAGAACATGTGTCCACATCCTACAGTCAGCACGGGACAAACACAAAACAGGCGCTCTCATCTCCTGATGGGAGACTCCAGTGATCTGGACAGCAGGAATATTGCAGGTTCACATTATCTGCATTAACATTACTGTGTATGGAACATGTATTATATCTGCTGTAAATGGTTTAACTAGCCAGGCCCTCATGGTTAATGAACCATGTTTCTGAGACAGGGATTCAGAAAGGAATATGACCATGATCACATCCAGTTGAAAATGCTATAAGACATAACATTTAACATATTTTTTCCAGTTCTAATGCAGGTAAATATCTTTAAAGAGCTTTTGTTTTGTTTATGTTTTCATTTTTAGAGGTTTGGGGCTTAAAATAATACGTACATATGTTTTTATATATATAAATAGTGTATGAAAATACATAGAAATAATTTTTGTTCTTCTGCTTTCATATGTTTTAATGTAGAATGTGGGCTTCCTCTTTTAAAGCTAGCTGTTAACTTTTAAGACCTTTCAGTATATATTTTTCCCCATGCTTGAATTTTTATAGTCATTCATGGAATAGGAAATGGCATCTACCTTCCTGTCTGTTAATGCTTAAACCTAATTTATGAATCCTATTTAAAACTGTGGTTCATGTTCAGCAGGACTGTGCATCTGCTTAAAGCTAACCTAATGTACAACTGTAGGCAAAATGAGATTGATGCAAAGTCTACAAACATTTCAAACCATTCTTTAACAGTATGCTAAGTAATAGCTTGATGTAATTCTTTTAATTAAGTGCATGTGTATGTGTATCAAATTTTCCCTGTTATTACAGAGCAAATACCTTACCTTTTATCTTACCTTCAGTATTACATGGCTAAATTTCCTAAAATGCTAGCCATAATAGCTACCACACATGTATATGTATATATAACACCTCGGTACATTCTTGTCCCCTGTAAAGACTAGAGGGACAACGTTTGGTACGTGGTATATCCTGAAAAGGCAACAGATATGAAATTGTGACTCCTGCTTGAAAGCCTTTAAATATTTAAGGTTATTACAACCTACATTTTCACCATTTGTGTGTTTAACTTGATAGCTGTATAAATTACATGTCAAGTACTCTTAGAAACATTTCCTGCAAGTGTATTGACAAATGTCCTGTCATTCTCCTGGAAATACACAGTATATGGAGCATTTTAAAGACAATTTGCTTATAAAACTTTTTGTATCCCATATGTTGCTTTCTCTTGTTTGCACCTGCCTTTTTATTTATCTGAGCATAAATATTACTGCTTCTTGACACTATTTGGAAGATTTTTAGATGCTTTGTTTCAATACCTCAGCTTTATTGCAGTATAGACTCTTATTTTTAACATGAGTGCCAGTCCTACAAAGCCTTACTTGTCTAAAATGGAAGTTGGTACTTGGGCCAAACTTTCAGAGATGTGAAACAGATGAGTTCCTGGGACTCATGTAAAACAATCCTCTGGAAACCTTAACTCAAGTAAAAGTAAAATGCCATGACAGTCCTACTGGCTTCTCTGTAGGTTAATGTTTTGCATGCAGAGTGGTCTAACATGCTGATGGCAATAGCAGTGTAAAAGCCTGAAACAAACTGAGGAGCATTACTGCTACCTACCAATATTTCATTTGCAAAACAGAAAGACAAAGCTGATAGAATTGATAGTATTTTGTTTTACATAGAGTTTGCACTGAAGCCTTTTATGCATGACTTGATATTTAACTTACATTTTAGTGTTGTTAGTTCTTATCAGTGTAGGAAATATTGAGAAACACAGAAGGCTGTCCCAACTTATTGGGATCTTTTCTGTATTTCCTTTTCTTAATTTTATCATCAGAGACTTTGACCTAAGGGTTTTGTCTGCCCACTTTTTCCTCATCTGAAGTCTTATGGCATCACACTTATTTCACAGTATTAGGAATATGTGATTATGGGCCTGGGCTAGCAACTCGTGAAGCATCTGCTTAGATAATCTCATTGATTAGGCTCTGGAAATGCAAACATTTGAACAGTGATTTTTAAGAGTAGCTTCTCTGCAGCCTTACAGTGTGTGCCTAGAAATCACTGAAGGCATAGTTTTTGTAGGCACATATATATCACTTGGAGTTCAAACTACCTGCTATAAATCTCCATACCTCTTCCCAGATTTTGCTGAAGATTTGGCTCAGAGAATCTTTGAGGGGCGAAGAGGAGGGAGGGTCTTCTTTTGTTTAAACTGATTACATTTCCTGAGAGCACAGAAAAAATACTTTTGTTGGCAACACATAAAGTTCTGCACTGCATTAGTGATCACTGACTTGCATATTGTGAGTCACGTTGCATTTACAGTTCATACCGTACTCTCACAGTGTATCAGCCTCCTTGCTGACCTGTGAGCAGTGTGTACATTCTCTCACTGTGTTTTATAACAGTCTAAAGAGGAAGGAAAGTGTCTAGAACTCTGTCATTACCTTTAGCAGCAAGAGAATGTGAAGAGTCTTTCAAGGCTAAATAAAACTTTGTGTAATTTAACAAAATGTATCCTACGTTTCCCTTCCCCTCACCGTCATGTCTAGTTATATTGCAGAAGAGGGTAAAGGAGGTAATGCTCTTGTAGTCTAAACAAACTCAGCATGGTGAAATGGGACAGTACTTTAAAATATGCATAAGGATTGCAGTTGCTCCATTTTGTGACACTGACTGTTCAGGTAGAGAAAAAAACCCAAGCCACAGACTTTTCCTAAAATGAATATTTTTTTAAAGGGCTAGCAAGAAAAATGATGCTGGAACTATTATTGTGAAAAATTGGAGTGGCCTGGTTGATATCACGCATACAGTTTGGAAAAACAAGATTAGTGCAACACATACCATTTTTCATTTTCTCCTGTCTTCAACAGTACCAACCATTGCAGCATCTCATTTTTTTTAACTTTGTGTTTAGGATGAGAAATCCCATGTGTGTACAATTGCTTCTGGCTGCCTGGTCTCTCTGCTCCTAGCTTTTTCCCTCTGCTTGCATGTTTCCATGTGTACTGTAAATAAGAAGCGACCGAGAGGGCAAGATACTTAGTCTCTTCTTAGATCAATACTACTCTGTGGGTCAGCAACTAGGAATGTTTGAAACGAAAGGAGGAGGGAACTGTGTTTTATTTCCTCTGTAGACTGAGGCCAACACCTTTGCATTGGGTTCATCTCTATTACCTGGGGAAGAAAGCCTGCGTAGGTTATTTCTGAACCAGTATCAGCTGGCAAAAAGACCACTGTGAAAAAGATAGCAAAGAATTTAAGTAACAAGAAAATCTTTGAATTTCCCCCCCCCCCCTTAAAATAAGAATTCTAATGCGTAGGTGGCCATCTACGTATTTTCTTTTTGGAGCTGGACACAGTGGGGAGAGGGATCGAGATCAACATGTGTCGGAGTTGGGGGGCCAGGGTGTATGCAAAGCAGTAGCTCTTGGTCTGTGAGCCAGAGTATTGAAGTCCTGTTGCACACGTGCATTCTCTTTCATCTTTCAAAAGAGGGGCTTGCCACATTTGTTGTTCCCCTTTTAGCTAAGAAAACTGAGACTTTTCCTTTCAGGCTTCTCTTTTTTTCCCCTTTCTGTGTTTAACATGATAGCTATGAGTGCTGTCTCTGAAAGGGACAAATGAAGGACACAAAAGGCAGGGCTGCACAGCACAACGCAAGTTTAGCCCTGGAAATGCAGTATTGCTATTGCTAACACCTGGCCACATGCTGGTATTGGGAATAAATGGGAGACCTACAGACTCTCCCTGTAGCAGGGGAAATGCAAGCATGCTTGGAAGCAGTTACTCTGCGACACTCTCAAGCATAAGGGGATGTCATAAAGTAGTTTTTTAACAGAGGAAGGGGGAAGGAGGCAATATGAAGGAACTCACGGAGGAGAACGGAGAATAAAACTTGTGTATGTGCAAGATGTGTAGCCTGGGGAAAAAATAAAAAGTTTGCAATGCTGAATTTAAATTATTTGCCCTCACATTGTCGCATCTTGTACAAGTTTTAAAATTATGTGCTTTCATGCAAAGACATCAGGTGGTTCTATGTCATAAATCAGTCTTTATAGCAAACAAGGTTTTGGAGGTACCTATCTTAGACCTGCTCTTTTCTGGGAATAAAGATGAGGCACTATCAGAGATTGAGAAGATGGGGCAAATTGATTAATTAAAAAGCAGTAAATCATCAGCCCCACATGATTTATGTATAAAAGAATTCTGAAGAAGCTTAGGAATGAATTAGCTGAACTGCTAACAAAGATGTGCACTCTCATTAAAACCTAGCTCTCTTCCAGAGGGTTGGCAAGTATCTGGGGTTTATCCTATATTTAGACCAGTAAGCATTACATCTGCACATTGCAAATGGTCGAAATAGGAATTTAAAAGGGAATAATAAAACACCTGGAAGATCGTGATGTGAAAGACTTTAATGAGAACAGTTTCGGCAAAGAAAAATCATGTCTCACTACATTGCTTAGAAGTCTGTGAATGTGCCCATAAAAGGAACTAGGAATGACCATACTGGATCAGACCAGAAGTCCCTCTAGCCCTGCGCCGTGCCTCTGACAATGCCTGGTCACAGCCACGTGGGAAAGAGAGGAGCATAAAAAGGATATCATAATGCTTTTTCCCATTGATTGACAGCAACAAGGGCAAGGTTTGAATTTAGGGGAGTCATTGCAAACATGCTGACATCATCCCTTTCCCAGAAACCAGTCCTGAGCTTACTGGTGCTCAGAGAGAGAATTCTCCCCCCCTCACAAAAAGGAATTAGATGGTAAAATAAACCATTTTTTTCATAAAAAGGACTAAAGAGAAGCCTGACAAGCTCAGAGTAACAATAACCAATTCCTGAGGTACGATTGTAACAGTAGTCTTTTCATCTAGCAAGGCCACTAGGTTGCTTTCACCTACTTTCATTCACAGTTTGAGATTAGCAAGTCTTGCTGGGTAGCAAAGCCAAACTGAGGCTATGCTAACCCGACGTGATCCATTTTTGTTAGCTGCTCTTCACTTTTCCAGCCATATGTTTCCCTGCTAGCCACACGTAGTGCTTCTGCTAGCCACGACTCAAGGTGCTCTGCAGCCTGTGGTGCTCTCACCCACCGTTCCCATTAGCTCCCACCCCTCTGCCAACAAGTTTTGTTGTTTCAGCCCTTGGAAGAGTAAGCACAGTGCTGAGAACCAGGCACAGGCTCTCAGCTCATAGGAGAGGCTTAAGCAGCTTCTGGTACTCACACATCTTGCAAAAGGCTTTAACTCAAGTCTCTTTTTTTTCTTGTCTTTTCTTTTTTTTTTGTATTTTGGTGCTAAATGCTCTTCCTGGATTGACTCACTTGGACAGAGTTTGTTGACCTAGACTTCCCTACATTTTCTCCACATGATGAAGTAACTCCCTTTGTAACAGAAATGTCCTTCAAAAATATGATTGCAATACGTGCCAAAGGTGTTTCTGGCTTGCCCACCAGTCCTTTCTGTTTATCTCCCTTTGATGCCATTGGATGCCAAGGTGCACTTTCCCCTTGGGAATTCCTGGGAATGTTTCCTCACCTTTAGGTTTCAGCTACCAGGCTTATAAGGCAAGCTGCCTCACATAATGTATTTTGACTTTTTAAAAGGTTGTGACAAAGTCTGTCACAAGACACTGCTACAAAGGCTAAGTAGTCACATATGGTGACAGGGCAAGTATCATCATAGATCAAAAACCGACAAGGAAACAAAAAGGCAGAGGGCTAAGTGGTCAGTTTTCATCACGGTAAAAGGCTAGCAGCTGCGTTTCTTAAAGTTACCTATCAGCTCCTATGCTAAATATAATTATGATCTAGGGGGAGAGGTGAAGGATTAGGTGGTAACACTTACAAATAATGTAATCGTTTAAGTAATTTAAGCCTGTAGCACACTGTTAGCAACTTCTGAGTGTTCTAAACAAGTTACTCGGATAAAGAAGGTTCAGTCCTGATAAATGAGAAGTTAATATGTGGAGAAAACCACACAAAAATCTTATCCTCTAACTGAAGGGAAAAAACCTGAACATTGCTGTTGGCAGTTCCATAACAGAAGCCATCTGAGATGCTGTTATGGTAGAAAAAGTGAACAAGGTGCTAGAAGGCGTAAGAAATGGGACATTAAAAATGAATTACTGAGCTCAGTCTTCATTGCGTGGAGACAGACGATAGGATAAAGCATAATATTATGGATAAGTTTGCCCAGCTAACAAAGTCTGATCCATGATGACAATTTCCTGTTTTCTTTTGTTTTTATCCTGCTCATACATCATCTACTCTCAGAGATGCTCTGATCTTTATCAGGAATAATATAAGTTGGGAAGGCTAAGGCTTCCAGGGGGTTTCAGATCTCGCCAAGGACAGCTCAGTATCAACCAAGCTACAACTGGTAAAAATCTATTTCATATCCATTCTCCTTCCTCTGGTAGTTAAAATTCACATCAAAATGACATAAATGAACAATCTCAACTTTGTATTTAGACTGTGAAATCATCTACATTTTAAACATGGATTTCAGAATTCAGATGTTACTGAAATACTTCCTCAAGTTGGGGCTCTTATGAGACTGATAAATTATTCTTGCATAGAGGAGAAGTCACCTGAGACTAACCTAAATGAAGTTAACATAGATTTTAAAAATTATTCTTGCAGAAGAACAGGGAGTGGTGGGAATAGATGAACAGATGGGAAAGGGAGAAGAGGAGAGTGCAGAAAAGGCTAATTAGGTAATTGAGGCTAAGAGGCTATTAGAGCTGACCCAGTGGTCTACTGGTAGTGCAGTTCAGGGACTTGACTTTGGGATTGAGGTTGGTCCCTCATTCCCAGGCCAACACGTGCTCTAAACATTGCAAGGACTCAGTTTTATAGCCTGTATGATCCTGTAAGTATGTGTTTTCCAGTCAACATAAACTGGAGGGATTGTATGTCAGATTATAGTGGAGACAGGAAAGAATAATGGAGTAAAATGCTGAATTTGGACGTGAAGACATTAAAATACTATGTTAACGGGTAAATTGTTTAATGAAATTCTTTGGAATTCCTTTGATCTGGCTGTTGGAGAAAAATCTGATTGAAATAAACATATTTTAAAGAGATTCTGAATAGGAATAAACTATTTTTCACTAAGCAACATTTTCTAAAATCTGTCCAGTATACAATTCTCTCAAGCATGTTTTTTTTTTTTCACAGGTAGTAGATAAGGGAAAGGCCTAAAAGGTCATTTATTCTAAGTCATTCTATTACCTTGTTTCTGGCCAATTTGAAGCTGGTATGCTTTTGGTGTGCCAGTCTTGTTTCCTTCTTTCAGTCTCCTAACCCATCTTTCTTTCTGATCCGGGCAGTGATATCTTTTCTTCTGTTTTGTATATGCTTATTTTCTCCCTGATGTCAGTATATTCAAACTGTCTTCTGAAGTTGTCAGTAGACTTGTTCTTTTATGGCTAAAGAGTCTGGTATAGGTCAAAGCTAGGACAAGCATTGCTATATGGTTTTCAGATTTATATGCTGAGGTGGAGCGTTTCTTGTCCTCACCTTTTTCTAGTACAACATTATTCGTGCTGACTTAATTCTTTTAAATCTCTCCACTTCTTTAGCAGTATTTGTGGCTAATCTTTCTCAATCGCTCCTAAAAACCCTTGTGTTTCCTTTCTGCATGTTTCAAACTTTGGAACTGCAGTGGTGCAGCATTCTGAGATGCTGTTTCCTCTCTTTCCTTACCTTACCCAGTGCTGCTTATCGCAATTTCTCATTTGCCAATTTAAGTATTTAAAAAAAAAAATTTTTTTTTTGACCCTGTGCTTGTTTTTTTCCCCCGTAGCAGCATTTCAGGACAGAAATGCTGGCTCCTGCATCCTTCTCTTGCATTCATGATGTCTTCAGAGGATCATAATGCACGTATGGCTAACTTTACTGTTTTCTTTTCTTGTTGTAATATTTTTGCGGAAAGTCAGCTTTCCTTCCTCTCTTCTTTCCTTTCCAAGCACTGCATAGAGATATTGCTATTGAAGCAATACATGGCTGGAACACGTGTGGTCAGTAGGCAAATCATATTTTGACAGCAGAAAAAATCGGCACCATTCATTATCCCTGCAGTTTAAAAGAGAGTTTCTGTAGAATAATTGCAGTATTGGAACTGCTGCTTCAGAGGAAAGTCACTGCAGTATAAGCTTTAGCAACTGGACAGAATAAACAAAAGATGGAGGAAAGAGTATAGCTTTGGTTATAATGGTAGGCAGGACAAAGAAAGGAGAAATCAGCTTCTTGTCCACAGGACACCCCACTTGTACCTGCTGCTGGCAAAAGATTTTGGATTTCGCTACCAGCTGACAGCTCCCCTAAGACATATTAAAGTGTTTTGTCAAAAGAGGGCACTGTGCCAAATGTGGACCTTCGTGAACGTGTTTTACATTTAGGGGAGATAGAGGAATGAGTGATGGACGATATTGAAGGGAACCTCCTCCCACAAAACCGTACTGAGGTTTGGACAGCCTGAAACAACGCTTCTCTTCATTTGGGGGATGCGGTGTTGCCCTGTCTGATATGAAGCTGCTTAAAAAGTAATTCCGTCATTTTTAAAATTATTTCTTGCCATCTCATAACTTAGCAGCCCTCTCCTTCATAACATTATGCTTATTCTGGTGAATCGAAGGATGCTGATTTCATTTTTGCCAGCAGAACCCAGGAACAGGTTTTTAGTATTTCTTTCTACCTCATAATCATGATCTGCTAGTAGGGACCATTCAATAGTGCTTCACTGTGCTTCCCACACGGCCCACCCTTTCCTCAGCATTTCTTGTCACTTTTAGGAATGATGACTTCCACTGGTTGCCTCTGGTTTTAGGTGCCATGGTGTTATTATGTTTTTATTATTGGTATTATCGTAGGACCTAGAAGATTGGCCTGTGGGCAAGGACCACATTTCTGTAAGGCATTCTGCAAACACAGGACAAAGGACATTTCCTACTGCTATTTTCTATTTATTGTTTCTCCTCGCAACTAAATTTTCCTTGTCAGAACACTTCACTATGTTGAAGATTCAGTTTTGTTAAAAACCTTTCTTAGCAAGTTCCCCCTGAATGTATCCAAGCACATATGAAACGTGGGGAATTATTCTCATAACATTTGCTCATGCAAATTGGTTTCTAGGTTTTGGCTTTCAAGTTCTAAAACAATAGTAATGTACTTTCAGGATATTTTTGCTATTTTAGTATCAGCTGATGGGACTGATTTGTCTGATGTGCAGGTCTCAGAAAAAAAAAAGAAGTATGCCAGGTTAGCCTAGCACTGATGCAGGTACCCAGTACTGATGAAGTTTTACCATGTTTATTACAAACACTTAAAATGCAGAAACGCTCCGAAAAAATTAAATGTGCCTTCTCATTGCTTAATTATCTAATTAGGTTTTAGAGAAAAAAATACTAAAAACTCAGTGTTTTCCCCTTGAAGTTGTAAAGAATGCAGACAGTTTACAAGCAATCTTTGTACAGTTCACTGTTATTTGAATTCCCTAGTAGTCTTTATAGAGATTCCTTAATTATTTCAATTAACATTAACCCTTGAAAGCTGTACACTTAATGTGTAGATTTCTTGATTTTTTTGAAAGCCATTAAATTACACAGTATTTTGATTTTTATAGTTAAGAAGAAGAAACCAGGTATTGGTAGAGGTGGAAAACCATGAGGTGCCTAGTAGACTGCTAAAAATGATAAAAATATTTGGAGAACGTTCTAATACATATTAGCAAGAATAAAAGCAGGACTTATTTTGCAGTGTCTGAAACTGAGTTAGCTGTGCCAAAACCCATTCAGTTATCCGTAAAAAATATTTAACACCATCTGACATATTCACTGTCACTCCATGCTCTGTGAATCAAATATAAAATTATGTGTAAGAAAAAACCCTACAAACTCATTTTGTCACAAGTAAGCTAGGAATTTTGAAGATGGTCAGCTCCACTTGTCAACAAGAATAAGGAAGAAGAAAAATAATGGCTTAGACTAACAGAGAAACAAGTCAGTAAGGCCTTCAATTTGAAAGGGCTGCCTCCCAGAAGAGGAGTTTGCGGTGCATGATTAACATCCTTATATTTTCTCCAGAGTTGGTTGGAGTTCTTGCAGTTAATAAATAGGGATATCCAGCTCTAAGAATAAAATTTGAACACTCAGAAGAAGTAGCTAGATCTAGTATTTTGGGTAGCATCAATAAATACCGGAAGGTTGTTTTCTAAAGTTGAATTGGAATTGGGTTTTGAGCTTGAAATGTCTTTAAAATTTAGCCTTAATTTCCTCTGAGATTGTGACTCAGGCCCACCCCTTTGAATTATATACGCAAGCTCGGAAATTTGTAAAATTGTTAAGTTGTATCCCCACATCTGCAAATTGATGGCAATTGAAAACGATCACCACAGTGTGTCACCACAGCTAACACTACATTGCAATCAGATTCACTTGAGCATTTCTCTACAAGTCAGTCAGATCACTTAATTTTTCTTTTGGCCATTGATCTTTTACAGCACCTGCAGCTTTTTGTTTTTCCTCCAAAGATCATCATTTTACTTTGAAGTCTACTGACTGTGATATGTCTAACCCAGTCCTGTAGAGGCAAGGAACTGAATAATTACTTCACGAGTGCCATATTAAAAGCAGTCCAAAGACTGTTTAGGCTGCTCATTAAAGTCATTGGGAATTTGGCTGGGCAAGAGCTCCCTGCTTTGGTCATGCAACAGGGGGGGGAAAATCGCTCCAAAGATTGTTATTTTCTAATTATTTGTGTTTTGGTACCACAAAAGGATTTGATTAGCACCCTTATGTGTTTAAAACTTGAAGAACAGATGCCACACAGCAGCACCCCCACCACCCCCCAGTGTTTGTTCCCCAAAGTCTTGATTAAGTCCCAATTTTCAAAGGGAAATAAGGTAGCAGAGGAAAAAAAAAAACAAACAGAACAGATAATAAAGTTTGCCTTTAAGATCAAAATTATTAGAGTTGAAATAAAAATTATGTTCCAAATAGAAGTATAGTTAGGATAAAATTCTCAAAGCTCAGTTATATCCCTCACTGCCTGTTGTAGTAGCAGAGAGTAATATCCTGGGACCTCTGAAATTATCAGGTTTTTGAGACTGAATGAGGACTCTAATTTTTTTTTTTTTTTTTTTTGGTAAACTTATAAATTTGATCTTATTGAATGCTACCGAAACAGAGTAAATGTCCTGACTCCAGACTGCAACGTAGCAAACATACAGGAGCAGACAAGCACACATACATTCATACTTGGAGTAACAAACCTGCTGGGTTGGGTGTGCTACCTTGTCAGATTGGAGGAGAAGACGCTCAAATCCACTGGCTCAAGCCTTTGACTGGCACTGAACTATGAGAGTCAAAACAGAGAGAAGATCTTTGCTTCTGTACTTCCTTCTTCCTTTGACAGAAAGAATTTTGCATTTATCTTTAAGACTAGGCAGTCTGAATTTGTTTCAAAATGACGTAAAATATCGAGCTTCATTTCTGCAAATACATTTCTAAAATCAGACTGGAAATCAGTCGCTTGCATGTTATTCTCTGTGGCTGTACTTTAGAATTGGGGTGGTTCTCCTTTAAATAACCATTCAGAAGCACCGAAATCCAGGCAGTTGTGTATCAATTAGCAGGGTGCATTTCTTAGTGTGAGCTGCCTGGAAATGCAAAATGACAAATCTGAGCATTAAGCTTTCTACCATCATTTTGTTTTCCTACCTCTAACTGCAAATCAGCTTCATTGTGACTTACAGTGTAAGAAGTTGGTGCATTTCTGCAGATCCATGATAAGATATTTTTCTCTAGTAAGAAATGCAGTTAGACTCTGCATTCTGAATCTGTCCCTGCCAGGCCCTAGATGCATTAGTATTCCACTGGCAGCTGCCTGTAGGTAGGAATATTGTTTTTGTCCATAACCAGAGGGAACAATCAGACTAAGCCGTTCCCCGGCTATAAACCAGCCAAAGTAATTGGGTTTAATTTTAATTTTTGTAATAGCTTTAAATTAATAGGAGCAGCTGCTGCCACAGTGTGTGGGTGTCCTTTTCCAGAAGGCATAGAACAAAAAAGGGAAAGAGTAAACAATAGTGCGTCTAGGACACAAAGGTTAATTCAAGAACTGAGCAATGTCTTTTCGTTATCAAAAACTCAGTTGGTGATATCTAGCACTGTGTCTCTTTTCTTTCTTTTTCTTTCCCTTTTTTCTTTTTTTCTTTAATTCCCCGATAAGATCTCAATCTGATTAGACTCCTGTGTGTAAAGATGTGTTGTTGGTATCTAAACACTAACTCTCTTTCTCTATATGACTCACAAATAGATTAGCAGTGACAAAGTGCTAGGAGAGATAAAAATAGATTAGCAGTGACAGGAGTACTATTATAATTATTTTTGGAAGATATGGTTTGAATTAAGAGTTTGGGCACTTTCTGCCCTGAGAGGGTGAATTTAAACCTAGGAACTGAGGATGGTTTCTGCTGTTGTGGCAGACACCAGATAGTGAAATGTCAATACCAGATGTCCTAGACATCAAGATTAGCCATAATAGCCAAATGCAGCCATAAAGTGATGTGTCAAAGTGGATAATAAAACAGATGCTTAGCTTCTATAATGAAGGGGAAAGGGAATGAAATATCAAAAGTGCCTTTAATACATTAACAAAGTTGTCTTCAACTTGCTTAAAAGTAGAAAGTTATTGAACCAAGGAGAACTATGTGTCATTTAAACATTAACTCTCAGCAGATGAATTTCAATTAGCATTAGCCTTTCTAAAATCCTGAATTTCCTCCTATTGGTCTCATTTTACATGAAATTTTTATAGCATAGAGTGAGGCTTGTCCTCTATTATTTCTCCCATGCTAATTTGGAAACAAATAAAGTTCAACAACTCAGCAACATACTGTTTAAACTTGCATTACGGTTTGAGGACTGGGAGCTAGAATACATTTACCCACTGCCATATCATCTGCTTGATTTGAGATCAAATGAGGGATGTCCTATAGCACTCCAGAGTAAGGGCGAATGATAGAAATATGTTAAGATACTGGAGAAACCTATTAGGTTAGGGTACTGCGTGCAGACTGCTGGTGGCATTTTCCCCCTACTGATACTTTAAAAAAATAAAAATTAAAAGAATTGTTTTTCTGTCCTTCATATTTGTGGCTTAAAAATCATTTTCAAATCTTAGTGATAAGCAAGTGTCTTATTTAACCAAAAATGCTGAAGTAAATTCTTGAAGCCTTGAATTCAAGAACCAGGGCAATAAAAGGGGCAAATAAATTCATATTTCAAGTCTAATTAACTGCATTACTGGCTCTTTATTGTACTTTTTCAAGAACATCTCAATTCCTTTCTGTTTCTCTTTGTAGAACCTAAGTCTTGCTGATCAGACTTCTTAATTGCTGCTAATTGGCAAAGACGTACTTCTGCATAATGAGAGGGTTTTGTCCTCTGTCTCATATTAGCAATGAAAGGCCGAAACTGATGCTCTGCAGTAGACCAGCTTCTCGGAACTATTACAAAGAGGCACATTACTGCTGCTATGTCTGTAAATCTTATTGTGTTTTTCCCTCACCATGATCCTAGTTTAGCTGAGATCTGCTCCAATCATTAGATGAGACCTGTTTATAATGTCGTGTAATTGAATCAGTTAGAGTCTGCAGGACCATAGTGTTTTGTTGCCAAACATGACTGGCAAGTTAGTTACATCAAATTACAAGTGCATGGCACGACTAGAGAATCTCCTGTCTAAATAAAGCTAGAAAATCCTTCTACAAAATGAAGAAGGAGTACAAACAGAAATATTGAACATCTCGAGTCCATAGAACAAGTTTTTGACCCACCACTGAAATATTACTCATTTCTATTGAGAAATAACAGAATAATTGAAGTTGGGTGAAAGATGGCAGGCAGACATTTGTTATTCCTCAAACAGATACCAGCTTGATAACAATGACATAAATGTCTCTATTATAATTATTTACCATCATGTATATTCATTTTTATCTTGTCAGATAAGCCAGAACTCTCGAGGAGGGCAGCAATCCAATTTGGAACAGGACCAAATACCCTTTTCTCCTTTGCTTTCCAATTTAGGACCAGGTCATTTTCTATACCTGAAGTTTTTTGTTTGTGTTTTTGGGTTTGGTTTTTTTTCACCTGAGGAATTTATCTTTTCCTCCATTCATCGGCTAGGTGTCGATATATCCCCTGACTATTAAGGATAATAAAAATATAAAGACGTCCTGAATTTCAGTAACAGTTCTGTCAACGTTGCCTTGTACTGACATTCCTTCGTTAATTATGCCACATCTCTGTGCTGGTGAATTAGACCTATATCAAAGGATGTAGCCACACTCCAGCCAGAGGTTTGGCTGCAGCCTGTGTAGCGGTATGCGATCGCACCAGCTTGATAGCGAAGCAGAGGACAGCGCAACTGCCTGCGCGTCCTCCTCGCTTCACCGGAGTTGGTTTCTCCAGTTGCGTGATGCTCTCCCCGGCGATGGTGACTCTGCCAGCTTGGGCACCTGGAGAGAGCGTCCGGTCCCTGCGGTGACTGGCGCACCAGCACGGTAGCTGTGCCACCCATGGGCCCCTGGCATGGAGGCTGGCTGCAGGAGTGCTCCGAAACGCCGGCTCCGGGATCTGCTCGCCAGCTCCTGAGCTGCTCAAGCTGTTACGCTTCATTTGCTCTAGAAATTTGAATCTCACCATAGCCCTTTTGTCCAGATTTCTGATGTCAATGTATATATATGTCAATGTATATATATGTTGGTTTTGTTTTTTAGGCAAAGAATACCCTCTAAAAACGTATATTACTATCGCTGCCCAGACCACAGGAAGAACTATGTCATGTCATTTGCTTTTTGCTTCGACCGAGAGGATGACACTTATCAATTTGCTTACTGCTACCCCTACACCTATACTCGCCTTCAGCACTATCTTGACAACCTACAAAGGAGGAACATGGACTACTTTTGCAGAGAATTGCTAGGACTCAGCGTGGTAAGTAATAGGTATGCTTGCCATCTAGCAGGCTTCATTATGAATGTCTACCCTTAAATGCTTATAGAGTATAATTCATCATCCCTGCTAAAGTACACACATGCACATATTTGTTTTACTGCTATCAATGACACATGAGGTACTGTACCTGCGTGGTGAAATATAGACAAATGCTAATTTAATTTCACATAAAATATTTCCTTTGCAATATACAAGACAATGCTAAATTCCCATGTAGGATCAATTCACCTCTAAAGACATTAAAAGATGAAACTGAAATAGCTTTATTGAAGAAATGCAATTTTTAGAGTAGTCTGTCCATTTCTTCTGGAAGAGCTTTTCTGTTCAGAAGGAAATACATGTCTTTGGAAATAGAATATAGCTCTTCTTGGTAAAGTAATGCAAAACAGACAGAAACTACCTATTTTATTTACCCATAAAAATACCTGCTTTGGTGATTTGAAATTAAAAGGGGTTCAGTGGTCTCAGTATAGATCCTAGTGGCCGCATGAAAATGAAATGTGATCGGTCTTCTGGTGCAGGAAGGAGGGTTAATGGTAAGGCTGAACTTCTGCTCACTTTGCTATAATGCTTCTCTGAAATTTTTGCCTGTCCTGAGGATTTCGAAAGCATGACTCAGCCACTCCCATATCAACTCAGAAATCATCAGATTAAAAAATAATAGCTGAAATCTTGTTTAGTGTGGGGGTTTTTGTTTTTGTTTTTGGTTTTTTTTTTTTCACTTTTGCATTCTCAGACTTTATAGTGCACTTGTCCCACATTCTTAATCTTTTCTCTGAGATTTGATTTGGTCTAAACTTGCAGTGGGTGTGTTGGAAAAAGAAAGCTGAGATTCCTATGAAGGCTGCTGATCCCAGCAGCTGGGACTTTGCAAAGAATCCCAGCATATATTGTGAAAATCAGAATGAAA
Organism: Aquila chrysaetos chrysaetos; assembly: GCF_900496995.4. Lineage (NCBI taxonomy): Eukaryota > Metazoa > Chordata > Aves > Accipitriformes > Accipitridae > Aquila > Aquila chrysaetos. The sequence goes on along the minus strand of NC_044015.1, from coordinate 34,710,999 downwards.
TTATATGTATAGCCTGCACTGGAATAAATAAAAGACTGCCAGCCTTAGAGCAGGCCATTGAGATCCCTATGGTGGCATAAAACTTGGAGGAAAAAATTAACTTATGGAGAAGTGTGAAAACAGAATTAACAAAAGAAAGTGTTTTTTAACCCTTTTGTCAGTTAAGTACAGTTCTTGTTCTAAGGATGACTATTACATATCCCCGAACTAGCATTAATTATTAATTCCAATTAGGGGGACAAACAATTATAAGGGAAAAGGTTATTAAAAAAAATAGAAAAGTAAAATCTTCAGAGGGTGGGAGGAAAGAGCACTATCATCTTAATGCATGTAGGGTTTTAATTATTAATCTTAGAGGACAGAGCTGTCATTAATTCTATAATGAAACTGAATTTGTTTCCTTTCACTCTGAAAATAGTGTATAAACAGTCACATTTGCATATTCATCAAAACCCTGATCTGCCTGATTAAAACACTGAGATAGAAGGATTTGTCTTTTATCTGCATTTTGACAGACAGAGCTATACTCTTAAATCTTGTTAACATTGTGTTACCAGTAGTTGCTAAATATTATTTTTCATATTTCAGCAAACTAAACAAACAGATGCCATTCAAAATGTGGCAGGAAATGTGCTGTGTATAAGTCCTGATTTTATATCTATATGTACACACACAGTATGTTTTGCAGAAATTGAGATGGTAACATTTTGCAGCTCACCATGCTGATCTGTATAAAAAGCTTCTGAATCAGGCTCATGCTGTAATCTTTGTAAGTAACATTACAATCTCAGAGCATTTCTGGCTTTTCTCCACACACAACTGTCCTAGAACAGCTTGGTAATTTAATGTCTTTACTGAGCTTGAATAGACAATTTCCATAAGTTCTCTGCGAGTTAAATATTTTAACATAGAGCTTTGTTGCTATCATACATCTTTAAATGGTGAAAAACAGGATCCTTCAGTCTTCACTGCACAGTGCTTCATCAAAGCAGAAGCTGGCTGTACTTTAGAGAATTGCGTGCCATATAGGATAGATTTAGAGCTAAGAAAGCGAGCTCTGTCCCTGCTCTGGCCTCTTATGTAAGATAAGAGGAATCAGATTGGCATAAAGAGGCCCTTAAAAGCTCTATTCCTGGCAAGGAGACGATACCCCTGGTAGCACATGGTGAAAGGTAACTTAAAGATGCAGTCTGAGGACAAACTCTGAAGTCCTCATGCTGGGCACGGGGCTGAAGCAGGGTAACATGTTAGGAGAAGGCTGCGGCATATCTGCTGAGCTGCCATGTAGCCACCGATACGCTCTGGCTCGTTCCAGGGGAATTTTACAGCTCCCTGCAGCAGTTTGTGATTGTGAGGATGGAGAATGGTTTGAAACAATTTCGTTTCTCCTGGATTATGAAATTTTGAACTGTGCCTCTTGGAGACAACAGAATCTCGCCGCAGATCTTTGGGGTTTTTTTTATTTTTCTTTGTCGTGGAACAGTAAAATGCAAGTCACAAGAAACCATGCTTAGATGATTACTCCTGAAGGCTTTCTGAGTGCACATTTTGCTGCATGTAATGTTTTCAAGGCAATCTAATTTCTAATCTAATTTCATATTTTCTCTAAAGAAAGTACTATGCCTCCATTAACTCCTTAAATACTTTCACTAATTCTATGAAAATTGAAAGTGAAATATCAGTATGGGACATGTAATTGTCATTAGGATGCAGAATGGCAAAGTGGTTCAGAGCCAAATGGCAAAGATTCCCATTGCCAGTGTGAATGGGTAACTTAGCTTTTCTATTTCTGACCTTTTAATGTTTTTATTGTCTACTTCAGGGAGCTATCCCAAAGTCTAGATGTGCCAAATGGTCTTGAAAATAGTCTCTCCTGCAAGCTAGCTATGATGGTCACCCAGGTGTCACTTAAACTGCCATTTTCATTCTGCCATTTTTGGCCTTAGGTAGCTTCAGACTTTCTACGGGTTGTCCCAACAGATCATAAGTTCACACTCCGTGAGCATGTTTTAATATAGTGCAATTACTTTTTTGTATATTATTGATGTATCTGTTGTCTCGGCATATATTATACACTATTGTGCAGCATAATATAATGAAAAAAGAAATTTATATTTCTGTGAAAATATAAACACAGGCTCAATTTACATTTACAGTACCTATTTTATGACATACGGTCTCTTGCAGTAACAGTTATGTATAGCATTATAACCAATATTTCAGAGTTGGCGAAATTTTTGAGTGTGTCTTCATTTGAAGGTGGTAGTCTAAATTAGCTGTGCATACTTGAAGTGTGTGGACAATTGGTGACACCTGTACCTCTTACTGGTATTCCACTATTACAAATAATAACTTAAATGAGTTTTGGTGAGTCTGGCTCAACTCTTAAAGCCCACTTTACAAATCGGCTCAACTCTTAAAGCCCACTTTACAAATCGCCACTGGCTTGGCAGTATTTTCGTTACTCACTCGAAAGAGTACCAAGATTAATTGGAGACAGATACTTCCTTTCACGCCATTAGGCAATGGTGCTTCCAAATTACACTTGAGGAGAATTGCAACTGCACATACAAACCACAAGCCTCAAAGGGACTTCCACGGTACACAGAGACTGGAATATGGAATTCTGTTAAATTAAATATTAAACATACATATTTTAAAACAAGAAGGCAATATGTCTAATGTAGAGCTCTGTAAGTGAGCCAATCTCTTAAGTCAGACATGAGATACTGAGTGAAACAGATTGGAACACAAGGTGCTTCCTTCTGACTCCACACCACTTTCATGTGTGCTTTTAATTTACGTAAGTTACTCCTGATTTATGCTGGTATCAGAGAGATCAGAATGAGTGAAGCAGAATGTGAAACTGCACACCAGATGTCACATTGCTGGTTCATTGATCAAATATCCCTTATTTACTGTCTAAATGACTGGGTGCCCCAGTAAAAATAGTTGATCAGTTCTACTGATATCTACTGGTCCATTTTTAACTGCTCAGTTATGACTGTTTTAAAGCATGAAGCAAAGAAAATAGACAATTTTTCTAAGGTTAAATATCTCATTTCTGCGTTCGGTGTTAGGTTATGTAATAACAGTTCTGTAAAAGAAAAGTATACTCTTCATCTTCGAAAAAAATACAAGTTAAAGGCTTCGGTGTGATGTATCATGCCTTTGAAATCATGTTGGTATCAGATACTGTACTTTCCAATGGATCTGACTGCAACTAGGTTGAAATGTCATCTAAATGCAATTTGTGGCAATTTACTTGATCTGAAAAGGGCCACAGAAATAGGGCTTAAAAAAAGTAAACCCAACTTCTTATTTCTCTAGAATGTAAAAGTGCACCTACATATATGTTCAGGGCACATTCTCTTTTTTCAGTGATGTATATTTACTCGTATAGTACTGCTGTTCCCATAACATTCATAATATGGATGTCACCCCAAAACTGCATGGGAGATTTTAAATGTTCCTACAGCTATTTTCTTAGCTGGGTTGGGTATCAGCAGAAGTAGAGTTGGACCTAAAAATAACAGTTGAATCTAAAAATAACCAACAGTTCTTTCTGAAATAAAATATGACTTATAGTATATAATAGCACAGTGTGCTACCAGGGAAATTATATAGATAACATGCAAAATAACAGGGAACTATTCTATACCATCAGTTTTAAGGAACATTTCTTCCTTAGAATTTAAAGGAAGTTCTGGGAGATAAACTGGCTTGTGGGAATCATAGACAGGGAAAGATAAGTGAAACTATGTAACTGTTGAAAGTTGCCATCTGTCTGTAGGATATATACAACTGTTCATGGTAGAAACAAGAAATACTTCGGTTTAAGTTGGCAGCAATATATAGTTTTAGAAAAAACAAACTCAATAAAACCATCATTTACAGTTAATATTGTGCAAGGTTACTAAATTTATAAGCTGGTTATTTCTTAAATTGCAGAAAGAGCACTGTTTCATATAGTAAAATAATTTCTAGAAGGATTTGCATGAATTGTTCTTTATCTAACTATGAGTAAAAAATCTTAAATTGGGAAGAAGAGTTCAAATCTTAAGTCAATTTTGCAGCTCGCATTTTATAACTACCCTTGTCCGTTTAAAAACTCTTAGGAAAAAAAAATGCTTGGAACTTCACAAAAAAGAAGCTTTGAGCATAAAGAATCAGTTAAGAAATCACCTGCAGAAAAAATGTTACGATCCACTTTATGAGAAGAAAACCTCCTGAAAGGAATGACAGTAAATGAATTACATGTGGTGGTGTTACTCTATACAAACTGTTTTCATGCATAGCTCCCAAGGTGCATCCTTTCATCCTATAGCCACATGGGGAAACCTTTGGGAAGTTAGTGACCTTTCTGAAGTTTTCACTGGACTTTCTATAGCTGTGCAGGTTGGCCTTTTGCTTCGTGGCTTTTCCTGTTTCCATGTCAGGCTCTTCATCTCATCTTTACTCCACATTTGTCCTTCATCTGGCTTGCCCTTTCTTTGCCTCATATCTAACCTTCCCTTTTCTTTCCATCTAGTTTATACTTCCTTAAGCTAATGACAAGAAAGAAGTTGTGGCATTTGTTTGCTGCTCTTATGTCAATTATTCTGCTTTGTTCTTTCCCGTTCGTTCCCCTTTTCTCTTTGAGTTGTGAACGGAAAATCCAAAACAGCTGTTAGATCTTTTAAATACCAGGACTGCCCGAGGTAGTCACGTTCTCCTCTGTACACTCAATATCCCTATCTCGGTGCCATTTCATGTAACTTCATGTCCTGGTCTACGACCTGTCTTCCCTGTCCTTATGTCATTTGTGCTCCCTGTTTGCTCCATCCCCTACTATGTACGCGTGCACTTCCAGAGAAGCTGGCGGAATATGTGGTGTGCCCAGGCTTCAACCTGGAGGGGAAACGTTAATGATCTAGTCAGTTGTCCTGACATACGTGAACAAACGCCCAAGTGCAGGAAGGCATTTCAGGGTCTGAATGCTTGTTTCATGGCAATGGTAAATTTCAGGTAGAGGGCAGATTTTACTCATTCCTTTCCTCAGCACTTTCTACTGCTTGGTTGGGTGCCACACAGCTCGGTATGGTAGCTATAATCCCAATAGGAGACAAACTGGTTTTGTCCATACAGTCAGTTCAACCCCTAGATCTGGGCAGCTGCCTTTAGCTCCTGCACCCTAAGCTTTTGGGGACAGGGAGCACCTATTTTACTTTCCGTGTTTGGTGCCTTGCTGACTAGAAGTCCTTTTTTGGTTGGTGCTTGGGAAATAACATAGTACAACCAATTAATATTTTTCCATCAAAAAAGCAAGTCTTGAGGTCCTGTATATACATGAATGTAAAGCTTTTTATGGTTTTAAAATTTACCTAGTTGCCCTGAAGGACATTCAGATATTTTGAAGATATGTATGGCCCTTAGAAACGTGTGAAAACCCTAGAATACAGTAATTCTTCTTTCACTTCTATTTACAGAAATTTGTTTTCCCTCTTTTGTAGCACAGCATTAAGCAATAATTACCATGTTGATAGTAATGCTGAATGTACTTGCATGTAGGGGAAATCGTGCTATGTGGAGCTATTAGCTACATTTGCCCTGTAGCACTTTACTGCATTGATTCTGCTGGGATTTTGACTATGTTTGAGTTGGTTTCTATTTAGATCTCCTGAGTGGTGACTGTGTAATGCATCTGTGGGGCTGGAGTTGTATTTTAATTTGTATTCTTTGACTGTAGACCCAGAAGATGGTTAGCCTGGCCCACATTACCTGTAGGGCTGAGACCTTGGGATTGAAGGCTTATCTAACAATTTTGAAGTCTGCTAATTCCAAAGGATTTGGATTTATGCCTTTTAATTTAACCAAAGAAAGAACTATTTATTGATTTAGCTTTATACTAGCTATATAATGTAAATATAATGTACTAAAATCTCTAAATACCTTAGGCAAAATCTTGTTCACATAATTTGTGTAAACTGAGCATTGTGGCTCTGATCCAGCAAAACACTTAAGCATAGATTTAAACTTAAGCATGTTAAATAGTCCTGTTGAAGTCACTGGCACAGTTCATGGCGTCAAGTTAAATGTGTGTAAAAATGCCTTTAAGCTCTAAGGTCAGAACAATCAACACTTTGCGAGATCAAGGCCTGGTGCCCTGATGCTTTGCCGTTATCTTGTACTACCACTATAACAACATAACTACAGGGGAAAAAAAAAAAATTCGTAGACTTTAAGCCCAGATTCTCAGTGTTTCCAGCCAAACCTACTTACAAAGTAAAGAGGAGTAATGATGTTTTCAGACTTATATGAATGTAAATGGATCTGGCTCTTGGTTGACTTACATTTCAGTTCCTTTTACATGTTTGTTTTAATAAGCTCCCACGGACTTGCTTGCCTAACATTTCACCTTTACCTCCGATATACTGACACCACCGAAGCTGAGAGCTAAATTAGAAATCTGGCTGTAGGATATGGAAAGAATTTACTTGCCAGTTATTGGTAGCCAATGGATTTGGTCAGTGACTTCATTCGCTCCGTGGTGTAAGAATAAAACAAATTCATAATGAGGTAGATATGGTTTCAAATAACTTTCCAGTATTACAAAATTCCCACTGAACAAGATTTCTAAGACTTGCGTGTAAGACTGCAAGCCATTTACTCCCACTTTAAATATAATGTAACACGTAAAACATTAAAAAATAAAAATAAAAAATTTTTGTCGCAGTCAGTCAGGGTTTGAGGTTTCTACATACCTTCCTCCACCCTCCCTTCAGATTCATCTTCCCTCTTGTAATCGCATCTACCTAACAGATAATACCGAAATAACTCAGCAAAGGAAAAGAAGTCTCAAATTTGATTTAAGGAAGCATTTATTTGTCTGTCACCTCATTTTTGGATACATCATCACTTGTCCACATCTAGTTGGGGAAGCTGGTTCAGGTAATGTATTCTGCAACCCTTTTTGCAGTTCTCTATAAATATGCTTGAATGTCTGTGTGTAAAGCGAATCCTGCCATTGCTCAGCAGTCCTTTGTGTAGTGTATGAGTGAGGTGTGCACTTAAGGCCTTCTGCATAAGAGATCCATGCTAATCCTGGAGTTCTTTGTCCTTGCCATGTGCGTGTTCAGTAAGACCTCATCTCTGTTGTCCTTAAGCCTTGAAAGCTGAAAGCTGGCTCTAAAAAGACTTCAGCTTGTATGTCAGAAGGGAATCTGGGATATATCTTTATATCACATAAGAATGAGAAAATAAAGAAATAAGAAGAGATTTTGATGCAGGTTATAAGATGATGTAGACCAAGTGTAGTTCAGGTGGCCTAAGCTGGCTAAGTGCATCCTTACTGTTGACTCCAAGTATTTGAATATAAGTACTTGAAGAGAAGAGCTAAGGCTCACAACAGTGTAATAGATTTATAGGAAGCATAGCTGGGAGATATTGAATGTAGCCTGTGATCCGTTCTTGATTGCAGTGTGGTTTTAATGGCCCTTACTTTTCTGCACTGTTAGGAAAGTATTTTTGAATCACAGAATAGTGCAATGAAGAAGGGCATCAAACTTACGTGTAAGGGAGGCTAGTGCCATCCTTGAGACATCATATTACATTCAAACGTATTTAATTTTAGAAGATCATAATAGTACTGAAAAAAAGAAAGAGTGTATTTCTAGAAAATGCTAGCTCCTGGTGAAGTGCTGCTATTACACGCAAATACTGAAAGCAATATTTACCTTTGTTTTGAAGACAAAATAACATATAAATAACATGAGGAGACAGGAGCTTTTTAATGTAAAGCAGTAGGTACTTAATTGAAAACTGTTTTTTCACTTCTTAGGAAATACAAGATACAGCTTAAAGACTTTTTAATACTCTTTAAAAGAGATCTTACATGGCAACCAATCATACTGGTACATGAAAAGAACTGCATTCTCTGATAAAGATCCTCTTTTTCATGTTTTCAAACAGCAGCTGAGCACCATACTGTGGCAGCAGAGAACAATCTGAGAAAATGAACACAGATTGAAAAGGTCTCAGTTACATGACATTTTCAATGAAAAAAAAAAATCAGCCCTAAGCCCACAGCAAAAGTTTTCACTCAGAATTCCCCAGAATTGTGGACATACCTTTCTACAGAAGGTGTTTGTTTTTCTGAACTACCTTATCTGATGTTCTAATAAATGCGTAACATGGAGGAAGACAAAGGAGAGATTACCATCCATTTCAGGAATTTTCATAAGTGTGCATGGAAGATAAATCAGTTTCAGAAATCAGTTTTCTCTCATTTATTTTGAATTTCCCATTAATTGCATCCAATTTTGCACTTAGTCTTAATTAGTTAAATTTTAAGAGTACTGTTACTTTCTCAAAATCTAAAGACTTCAGGATTTTATAATACATGTATTTCTTTTCCATTTAGATTTTCTGCATTAAGGTGGATTATAATAATGCATTAATATCCGTCATGATATTTTTAATCAGCTTCTTAGTTCATTAATAACAGCTGCACATTGTTAAAGGGTTTTGGGGTTTTTTAATTGTTTTTTTAAAATCTAAGTTGCTTAGAATTAAAATATTAACTAGTCTTCCCCATATTTATGAATGCCGCACAGTTCTGCAGCATGTAATGAGAGAAAGTCTTATGCCTATCATTAAAGAAAACCCAGATTTTTTTTAGAACTCTTGCTCTGACAGCCTCCAAAATATTGCATAAATGTCACTGAGCTAAAGTTCATACCATTCTTCTGACTGTAGTGTCATTTTATAGGGAAGGACACTGTTGCAGAAAAATGCATCGTTTAGAAGCAGTCTGTGGTAAAGACTTTGGCATTCATTTTCTGAGGTTAGCCATACTAAACAGAGTTAGTTTATACAGAGTTTCACTTCAGAATCGAGTCGTGTATCGCTGTCGGGACCATGGACAGTGCATTCGAGTTGTCTTTTCCAGGCACTCGCACAACATTTTCCCATACAGTTTTGATAAACTGAAAATACAAATTCCTTCTTTCAGAAGTCCTGATACACAAAACTGAAGCCCGACTTTTGACAGTTACACACCAAAAAGAAGTTTAATGTTTTGGAAACGAGGCCCTATTTGCAACTGTTGAGCTTTTCAAAGTATGGTCCACTGTGTTCAAGAAAATAATTAGAAATGGAGTCTGCTATTTTGCACAGTTCATGTGATTCAAGACCTCAAGTCTGTTTTTCTTAGTTGCCTCCTGAGAATGAAAAATGGCCAGTAAGGTGTTATGTCTGATGGAAAATTTATAGGAATGTCAGAGATGACTGATTAAGGGCACTTTATAGATTAACAGATGAAGACTAAAACAGATGTTGATGGTACTGTGTTGGAAAAATAGGAGATATTTTGGCAATACAGCAAGGCCCATCAAGATTTGTCTTACACCTGGACATACATATTAATCCAAACGATGAATATTTCAAAACCTGAAAGGTAATGGGTAGAACAAGAATAGCGTTACTACTCCCAAAAGGGTGCTCACAAGCACTGCATCTTCTTTGTCTATAGTGAGTGGAAATGCATAGTCTCCATATTGCCTGTAGTCTGTCTTGCTCTCTAAAGCACAACCAAATTGTCTAGATCCTTAGCATGCTTTATAGGCAATCAAGTTATCAACATAAAGTACTGTGGTATCTTCTGTGTGAGGACCATCTCTTCTTATAGGAATTAATAATATTGTAGGGTCCCAGAGAACTTATAAAAGGGTTTTGGTGGTGGTTTTTTTTTTTTTTTTTTTTTTAATTGTGGTGGCGTCTTTATGAAGAATCCAGGTAGTATATATTCTCACTCTCAAGAGAGCAAACTGTTCAGAATGTGAAATCAGGAAAAAAGAATGTGTTTCAAAGGTGTACTTTTCTGCTGTTGTAATCATCCTTACAAGATAGTGTGGCAGCGCCAGATTTGCCTTCAGCTCCAGCTGATTTTGAAATCCTTCAGAGCTTTAGGAATAAAACTGCACATATCCTCTAGATTTCTTTTATAGAAATAGATAAGATTTTGTAACAGCAAATAACACTGCAGAGCTGAACAAAATTGTCCTCCCATAAATGAGACTTGGATGCACTCAGACCAAATAACATTGTAGAGACATACTACACAGACTCGTGGAAAGATAAAAAGATATTATATTCCTCATGGTCAAACAGAATTCCTATATGTCTATCTTGGCTGAAATTCTCATTAGCCGTGGCAACCAATGAGAGAAATATGCAGTAACAGATAACATCTAATTTAATGCTGACAAAGAGGTGGGATGCATTGATCTGTTTGGCAGAAAACTTCATTCTTTTTCATTCCTATAATTCAGATTTTCTCATTACTGGACACAGATGGCAAAATATAATTTTATTAACTATTACCATTTGTTATGCAGCTCATCAATTAAATTGCAAAGAGTACAGAGACTAGTTTATGCCGGCCATTAACAAAAACAAGTTAGTAGCTAGAGCTATACTACAAATGGCTATAGATGTTGCATACAGTGCTTCAAGATCATTTGTTGCTATGACAATAATGAAGCAGAATAGCTGTGATCTCTGAAATCTCACATTTTTCATCTTCCCAGAGAAATACAGATAAATACAAACTCTTCTTTTAGAGAGCTAGACTTCCTTCAGAACTACAATGAATTTATGTGTGTATATTATGAAATAAGTAAGCCACTCACTCATTAGAAAGTTAAATTGGAAAAAAGGAAAATGAATGGATTGCAAAGCTCCTGGATGACAACCACCTCCCTTGTTATCTACTGCCAATGTCAATATGAACCACTATGTAAGTACCAAGGAAAGTAAACTGATGGTTCCTGTATACCTACAAACCATCTCCAAAATCTCCAGTATCAGCCAAGCACACTTTTGGTAGAAGTGAATGAGGATTGCATGTCAAAATCCTTTCCTGAGCTCATGTATCTTTCCTTACCTAATAAGGAGTGCACCTGTGTTCATTTTTTTTAACACCTGGGGAACAAACTGGATTCTGGAAATTATTTCCACCCTAGTTTCATGTATTTCCAAATAATGGCACAAGTTTCCTAACATGCTCCATCTGGAAACTTACTCTGAAAGGAAGTAAGTTCTCTCCTGTATATGGTGACCACAGAGTAGTTGCTCCGTCATCCCTTTTCTTAAATAACGTAGGGAAGTGACCATTTTGTATGTATATATATTTTAAAAAATGCAGATAAGCTCTCTTTTCTTTCATACTGTCACAAACGATTAACTTTACCTGCAGTAATGCTGAATCACAAGAGGTTTACAAAGATCATGGACTGGTGGTGATTAACATCCACAAACTACTAGCTCACAAAAGATACCTTCTTTGATTTGTTTCAGAAGTTGCTGAATGTAATTTGAAATCTGCTTCATGTGCTAGGATGTAGGATAGCCTGTACTCTGACAGCAGCACACACTGTGTAAGCTATTGGGAAACATCAATGAGAGATGTACCTTTAACAGGGTAGGGAGCCCACGTGCACAGACAGTTCAGAACACTGGGCTTTTCTGGGAATTGCTATTACATAGAAATTTACTAGAAATAACAAAGGTGGTTAGACTTTGAACATTTTCTTTCTTTGATTCAAAAATACTTCATAATGATTATAAGGCAATGATCACAGTCTAGTGCATAAAAGCAATGTGTTATGATAGTAAACCTCTGGAACCGATCACATGTCATCAGATCTCCCTGACCACACTTAACTAACAGTGCTGGCAGATGCATTTCAACAGTGTTCATTGATAGAATTCCTTACAACAGCTTCATACTATATCCTGTGTGCTTGGGATACCCATCTGCACCCCTGTTTGCAGCCAGCACGAATATGAAATTTTACAGCTTTTGTTCCAGGGATAGTCCGAGTTAAATATCTCTGGGAGACACCTTCACCGCATCACAGTCGGGTAAGCTGATTGCATGTTGTTTACTCGAGTGATCCTGAATGCCAAAGGCCTCAAACAATTCTCCCGTTAATAGATAACATATAGCCAAGATTTCTTCTTTTCAGATGTGCATTGTATTTTTTTTTCTCTCATTCCTAACAGAGAAGAAAATTGTTTCATGCCAATCTTCTTCCTTTGCGTCTTAAAGCATTACATGCGGATGTATCCTGATTTCAGAAGGTCATATGCATTGCAAGTTTAAACATGCTATCTAACGATAAACTGGAATCTACTCGAATGACTATAAGGAAAAATATATTATGTGATAATTTTCACATTTCCTGTCTTCCAATCAATACTATTTGAACTATTTGCTGTTGCTAATTTTGGAAAATCTCTCTTCTTCTCTCCTTTTTTATTTTTTTTCTTTTTCTTTAAATCTATAGAGCATCTGAAAGTGCCGCAGTCAAACTGAGTATTTCAAATATGGAATTCAGTTTCTATAAAATTTGTCAAAGGCTTTTAAAGTTTTTTAACTATTATCAAAACTGCCTCCATTGTTTCTTTCATTTCTCATGACACCTACACTGAAGCATTGGTCACAGTCTCATTACTCTCTCTCCATCAAAGTTGCCTTCCTTCTAAGTATAATGTCTGTTACAGGGGCAGCGGTGCAAGGAGATCTGATGTCTGACCTCTCCTGTGCGGTGTTTCATTACGACAAAGGTTCTCCTAGATTACATCCAAAAAGTTTTCTCAAAGTTGTTTCAGAATTAACCAAATTATTATATTTTCTGTGTCTTTTCCTAATCTTCCTGCTAGTTTTGAGAATATCATTCACTTCTAAGATTCCAGAAAGGCTTTAGACATCTGCTTTCACAGAACCAAATTCTTCAGGTATCACCTTGATTTGTTAGCTCTTCACATGATTTCAACACAGGTCTTTACTCTTAACAATGTTAAAAAAAAACAAAAACAAAAAACAAAGAAAAGAAAGAGAGATATGAACTGCTTCAGTAGTACCTTGTAGATACATTCTGACTATCTGGTGGGTAAACCAGTGGGGCACCTACTGGAGTATTTTACATGCATTATGTGGTGAGGATTGTCTTCTGTTCTGGATTTCTTTGGATAGAATGCTTCTGACAGTTTCTTCTTCAGCAGAGTAAGCATTCATTTGTGTAATTTACTATTTAGGAGTTTTTCACGTTGCGTGCATACAGAGGTAACCATGCATAAAAAATGTTATGTAAAAAGAAATGCCTATTTCCTGTAAAGTCACTGTGCACCTTCCTGCACCTCGGGTTCATATAATTTAATATGGCAGAGAAAACAGGAGCTCCAGAGCCATGGCCAGGAGTAAAAGCAGGGAAAAACTGGACATAAGTCTTTGAGAAAAATAGATGAGGTCATCCAGTTACCGTAAGATACATGTAGACATTTTCAGTAGCTGTTTGTCTTTCAGTGTCACGGATGAGCCCACGATGACATACAGCCTTTGTGCTTGCTTAACATTCAGAAGACACTTATGACAAATAGGGTCACGTAATGATAATGCTTACCAGATTTGGGAATATGTATTGCTACCATTACTTCAGAGGTCAGTTTTAGCTTTTTGAACTTCAAATTAGGGTCCAATCATCTTCAATCCCACTGTAAGTTTTGGGAAAATGTCTGTGATGAATGAAAGATACGCAGAACTGTTCGGTTTTCTTTCTCCCATATATTGGTAATGTTGGAGCTAAGGTTATTCCTTTTCTTTATAGATTATGAATGACTGTGAAAGATGAGAGCCTTACAGCAACCGTGCATATTAAAGAACTTGAATGTGACCATGTTTGTGTTAAACAGGATTGAAATACACAATACTTATCTTGATTCTGAGACTAGATACTAATGGGTCAATTATAGTTCATGGAAATAGTTTCAAAGGCAATTTTTAATATTTTAATATCTATAATCCTCTGCCAGTGAGCCAAGAAATGCACTCAGGAGTGTCATCATTCTGCGTGAAGTCATCTGCAAGTTCCTACTACACTCAGTGAACGTTTTCACAAGAAAGATGATGCTTGAGAACTTGTAGAATTTATATATAGTGTTGCATTTCCAGAATGGATAACCAGCCCCTAATAATTTACAGTTTATTAATTTAAGACATCTATTTTAATAAGTCCCAAAATAGGATTATTTCCCTCATCCTGATCTGTATTGAAGACCTCCAAGCATGTCCCTTGGAAGAAATGAAAAAGTAAAGAGCAACTGTTGGTATTCAGGGATGCTAGAAAGTGGAAATGTCTTATAGTCACATAATCCAAATATCTAAAAAACCTTGCTTAAACCTAGCTGCCATTGTTAAAATTCTGCGGTCCTTGCCAGTGTCTAGTTGTTCTGGAAACAGAAGCGTGCGCATTTGGTTTCATCCATTAGAGAGCTCAGAGACAGAATAATGTTCAATCATGATGTTAATCCCAGCACAACAGTTTCTACTGAAACAAGTCTATAGAGGATTTATTCTCCCATCTAAGCAGGTGCATAAAGAATTCTTTTAATGGGTGGTGCATATACTGTTGTAAAAGAATAGACCCCTTTGTATTAAAATTACATGCCTGGGATTTTAACATAAAAACTGAAAAATCCCACTGTGCAAAACTGACTTAAACTCAATTTCCCTCTCCCACTTTTACAATGTCAAGATGCCTGAGTGCTCAAGTGACTGAATAAGTACTAAATATTTAATGCATGGAGGTTACATTAACTGAGTCTTTGATCTGAAACTTCTTAAAAACATCTTAAAAGCCCTTCAAAAATGAGTTAGTATTTCATTACAGTCACTTAAAATAGATTTATTTTATCAAAACATCCTGTCAGAAACCCCAAAGCTGTGATTAATATCCTACAGCATTTTGACTAAAGCATCTCCTAATACTGGTTTCTTAGTGTATCAACAGATTGCCTGTTGTGGGTAAGAAATAGCTGGCCCTGTCACCTCTCTCTGGCACTTGCATGTATGCAGAGTTTCTCTGCTGAGATTTTGAGCAGGTATATACATTGGAATCCACAGCGGGATTCTGCATGCTTGATGCTGTTCAAACAGAACATCTCTCATTCAATTCTGAGATTAAATTAACTTTTTTTCTTCATGGAATAAATTCAGTGGGGTAGTTTTGTACAGATGTTTTTGTATAGTAATATTTACTAGTATTTGGGCAACATGAGTAATGGGATAGATCGATAATTAATATCATCCTGGGAAAATCCTGCTTGGTTTTTAATCTGTACAGCGTAATTTGAGAGCATCTCTGGCTGTGTCAAGACTCTGTCCGTTAGAATTTTTTTATTGTTCAAGGGCAACAGACTACAGTATGTTATTGTGTGAGTATCTGCTAGATCTGTAGAAGACAGAAGCATACGCAGAGCCAGGTTTCTCTATGGCGAATTTCTACTGCATCCAGCGGACCTTTTGTGAGAGAACTTGGCCCACCCAAGTCTATCCTTCGCCCTTGCTCTAGATTTCCTTCTCATTGCCTTTGTGCACCTCTAGAGCCCACTCTGAAATTCCCACTGTTGTTTTCCTAACACAACATGTTCTGTCCTCACACAACATGAACAGACAACTTGGGATGTTAAATGATTAATCACAAACCACCTGGTCACTCTGGTGCTGAATTTTGAAATGCAGTTCTGAGTTCATGAGTTTTTAGCTCATGCACATCATTTCTACTTCTGAATTCCTACTTGCTTAACCAGTGGAAAGGAAGCTGAAAAGATCATTTTAGGAACTGGTCTGTTTCTGTCTCCTCAGGAGTTAGTGGATTAAAGCAAAATATTAAGTGTATTCTAGGATAATAAAGGAAATTAAACACTAGATTCTGAGCTCACAGTGGGATCGTATGTAGTCATTTGCCATTACTTTCTCAAAGCAAAAGTTAAGGATTTCTTCCTGAGTCTCCCACAATATTAGTGAAAGGCACATGGCTAAACCCTCATGAACCACTTTGAAAATATATTCCTTGTTTCTTCAGGGAAATGCGCCTTTGTCAGTGTGTAGCTTGTGTAGAAGATGTTTTGCATATAAAAACCACGTGTAGATTGAATCCTGTTATATAAAGCAAAGCTGGTTTTCTGTGGAGTTCTTTTGTAGTACCAACATTAAAAGGGTTGTTATAAATAAAAGTGGAATATAATTATAAATGCCCTTCTGAGGAAAAAAAAATCCTTGATTACCTTTGAATTCTTTTGCCCTTTAAAAAGGTTATATTTAACTGGTTCAGTTTCTTACTTGATGTTTCAGTTCCCAAGGGAAATCAACCTCCAGTACGAACTGTTTCAATTGGGTTACATGACTTTACTTTGTGTCTTGCATTTGTTAACAGACAGGTTATATAACACTGCAGGCTAAATATACATTGCTCTGTTTTCAGCTAGCACTGGTACTCCTGTGTTCGGAGGGATGACCAGAGAAGTAGGAAATGGTTTTCAAAAGTTCTGCTGAAATTAATCCCTCCTGATAATAGCATAAACTGCTTGGAAGTAGAGACTTCAGGAGCAGTGTGAGGCTACAAATCTTAAACTATAAAAATACATATAATATTTTGATGTGCTATGTATCATCTATGGCTTTTTATGACCAAAAAGAAGTGGGTCAAATTCTGTCCTTATTCCCAGTGGCGTATAATCTGTGGAAGGGCTATTGACTGGAACAGAATTTCCTTGAGTTACCAATGTTGTAACTGAGAAAGTAATTGGAGCGTGTGTGTGCTGCCTCACTGAAATACAGGAGGCTGAATTCTAGGGGGATGTTTTCCATTTCTAGGTAGTTTGGTGTTGAACAGCTTTAGATTCGTTATTCTTCTATTTCCATCAAGTAATGCTTTCCTAGTAGAGGAGATGAAAGGACCTTTTAAAAAAATATCAATAACAAAAAAGAAAGGAAAGAAAAAGGGGTTTCATCCAGGCTTTTTTTTAGTCACTGATCAATAGCCCCACGAGAGTGCCATATTTAGAGAAGAAAGGCAAGCAAGCAAGAATCTTAACTAACTAGTAGGAAGTTGATTGTAGCATGCTGGTGTTCAGGCAACTGATAAGAGAGGAGGAAACATTTATGCTGAGAATCAGCAAAAGCAGGAACATGCTTTACAGCTTTGCCTATTTCCTTTCGTAAGTCCAACATACTGCACGTAGGCTCTGGAGATAAATATAGACTAGTTTTGTTAATTGCGTGGCATAAAATTTGGAATGGGATGGACGATGAGCTATGGCAAATAATATTTTCATTCAGTATACAATAATGTTTATACTTGAGATGGTACATTTGTGGCAGAAATAAGAGTAAATTATTGTATAGATTGGCAACAATCTGCACGTCCCTTTTGGTGTAAGGTGCCACACTGGAGGTATCCAGCAATCGTTGTCCTGGCAGCTAATTCCTTGCAATAAGAGATGATGTATACGGTATTATCATTTTTACCTATATAAATTCAGAGAGCTCAGTTGAAGCTTGTTGTGTTTCATTGTTGTACAGTCGATGTGAGTGAAAAAGGACCTAGGCTAAGACAACATGCTTGTATTTCAGAGCTGGAGAAAACTTTAGGGCCTTGTTTCTGTGTTGAATTCATTTTTTATTTTCTTTTTTTATTTATTAAAAATGCATATTCTACTCTGATTCCTAGAGTTTTTTCTGAGCACTGCTGAGTAAGCCAAACTACCTATGTATTTCTTTAGAGTCACCAGTGCGCTTGGCAGGCACCGTTATTTTTGCAGTCACTTACTGATTGTGTATTTGTAAATAAAGCTTTTGTGCTTTTTTAGTGTTAGGTTAAAAAAAAAACAAACCAACAGAATTACTTCAAATTTCAATATCTAATAAAAGAACATTATTTTTTTAAAAATCCTTTTCTGCCTCCTTCCCCCCCGCCCCAAGTTTATTCCTTTTATTCACTGTGAGCATGTCTTGTCTTGCCTTTAGGCTGAGTAAACGGCTGTACCACATCTTCTATATGAAACCCATACAGTGACAGATTTATGTTACGTTAACTCTTTCAAAGTCTTTTTTTAAGTATTAGTATAAAGTGTTTGCATGCCTCTTTCTGTAACTTAAATTTAAATAAAGTTGTTGAAAAGGCAGAAATAAATCCATCTCTACCTTGTACATTCTGGTTTACTCTGTGCCTGAAGTTAGTCTATGTTCAGGGTTAGTGGTTAGACAGTAAAGTTAGACTTTTAAGAGAGTCAGGAATTTTGAAGTATATTTGGAGTTCTGGAGTTGTGTGTATTTTTAGCAAAGCACTGTATGCTTTGTAGGATTTTTTTCTGTGGTTCTGTTAATATTTGCACAAGAAGTTTGAATCAGAATGATGAAATATTCACTCTGATGCATAATGGGGTGATCCCCTTCACAGCCACACCCTTCACAGTTGGGTTTTTTTGCTCATGCTATTTTGCATATGACCATCTATCATGCAATAAATTGATTTTCCTGTCTTCTATTCCCATCTTCTTAAGCCTTCATGTTCCTGCAGAGTTGATTCTGTTCTTCCTTGCTGGTCTTATGTATAATTTCTTTGTCATGACTAACTTTAGTTATGACACATTTTGTAATTCTTAGCTAAATGATTGTTACATTTTAAAATGTGATGGCTCAATACTCTCTCTTCAGGTAAGCTATTGATTACTTTTTTTCCTTTAGGGAAATTATTTTAGCTCTGTAGGTTCTGAGCAATTATTTTATTCAACAAAGCGTTGTAACAACTATCTTTGTCCAAGAAACTTTTCAACACTTAAAAGATTGGCCTGTAATCTTGTATGCAGGAAAAAGTCTTATCAAAATATGATGAGACTGTTACTACAAAATCTTAGCTGAGAATTAGCTTCAGTCTTAATTTTTGTACGTGCCATCTCTATATGGCTTATGCTCTGGATTGCATTTGATCATGCAACTTGCTTAGGTAACTAGGGAAGAATGGAAATCTGTCTTGAGAAAAAATGTTCCCCTGCCTCGCTTTTTTGCATAGTTGTTATTTTAATCATTATCAGAGTAGTAAAGATTCAGTGTGATCAAGACTTTCTCAGTTTCCATCTGTCTGTAAAGACACTTCTTTGTCTAGGTTCAGTAAGTGCCCTGAAGGTCCGCACCAGCATCCGGACTCTTTATTGCCTTTAACTTCTCCCCCAGCTCTTTTCTGCTGTGTCAGCCAAAGTGTTCGCAACTTACCCTTTCTACTAATCAGCATCACACAAAATCAATCTTGCCCTCTTATTCCTTACTTTGATTTGCTGTCTTAGCAGACCATGTATCCTGATATGCAAATTCCTTCTTTGGTTTTCATCAAGCTTTTGGTATTTGGAAGCAGAATTCTGTAATTTATTTCAGAACTAACTAGTATGATTTCCTTTTGTTCTACTTTGCTTAAAAATGTTTGATGTCATAACTGTCATTCAGGGCAGTAACTTGGGAACAGGAGCTCGTAACCATTTTTATTCTTCAGCATCTTCATTAATATTGCTTTAACATTCAACCTGTAACCAGAGTAATAGCACGTGTACTCTGTGGTTTTAATGCTCTTTGCATCAATGTTAACTTTGTGTGTGTGTGTGGAAAAGATCTCCTAAACCTCCTAATGCAAAATAATTTTATTTGTGGGCATATGGGAGTTAAACTTCCTTTCCCTTACAGTTTTCATTAGGGAGAGGCTTACTGGTACCATGGCAGAATGCTCAAATAAGCATTTTAATGTTGAATAAAGGTCAACACAGTGGAATTTGAAACCATTAATCCTTTTGCTCTTAAAGCAGGCAGAACTTTTACAGACTAAATAACGCATTAAATAGTAGACTCTTAAAGTTCTGAAGAGGAGAAACATACCTTCAAATTACCCATTTAGATTTCCAGAATTTTTCATCTTCTGTTGTTTTAAGCAAAATATGTTTTGGGTGGGTTTGGGGGGATGAGTTTTTTTAATTTCTTTATTTTATGTCCCATTGTTCTGGTGGGAAAGGATATTTCTGAGTTCGTAGAGCTATGGAAATAGTCCCCAGTGTATGAAAAGACCATGTGTAGTGGAGACAATGCCAGCACTTTCAGGTTGCAATAATTGTATCAGACTATGGGTGTAGAGGCTCTCCTGTTCAGAGGAAAAGAAGTTCAGGCTCACTTTAAATTAATTTCTGGACTTTGAGCAGTTGTGGCGGCCCTCTAGGACATCACAGACTGTTAAATTAAACCTGTATTGCCTTGTGTTGAACTTTAACCTATGTATGACTGAAGCCCGTCTTTTGGGAAGGCATCCAGTCTTGATTTCAAGGCGTCAGGAAACAGAGTACCTACTGCTTCCTTTGGTAATTTGTTCCAGTGTCTGATTACTCTCACTCTTAAAAATATAAATCTAATTTTTGAGTTGAATTAATCTTGGATTATATTTTTATTTGTTTTCCTCTGGAAGCTAATTTGTTACTACAAGATTAAGAAATCATTTCTTTCAATGGGGGGGGGGGGGGGGGGAGAGAGGCGAAATTAATGGTAATGCAACAGATTGTAGTACTTGATTCTCACTTCAGGATATTTTATTCAGCCCTCAAGTATTTTCTGTGGCTTCTTGCAGCGTCTGTTTCAATTTCTCACCATCTTTTTAAAAATATAGGTTCTGGATTTCCATTATTTTATTCAGCTTTACAAATACTATATTTGGAAAAATGAGGTATTTAGTCCTATTCACTGCTCCCCTAACAGCACGTGCAAGGATCTCATTGCTGGGACAGTTCAGTGGGGCTCATGGAATCACAGGAGTGGGAAGGACCTTTGGGTAATCTTGATCACCCTTTCTGCACGGCAGGATCAGCACTTATTCTGGACAGATTTCTGTGTTATTTCTGACAGCTTTTTCTAGGAGTATTCCAGAACTTCCACAGGCAATCTGTCTTCTCTACACTTTACTGCTTCTTACTACTTGACAGTTTTTTCCCTAAAATCTAGCCTCAATCTCCCTGGATGCTCTTTAAGTCATTTATGTCTTGCCCTATGTAACATCAGCACAAAGAGCAGTTCAGCAGTTTTGTGGCTCTTTTTTTTTTTAATTATTATTTTTTTTTTTTCTTTTTAGGAACCTTTTACTTATATCCATACTTCTTTTTCTTCTTTAACAACCCTAATTCTTACTTATAGCGATATTTTCTAGACTGTAAGTTTCTTCTAGATTTTCACCAGTTGGTCCTCATTTTTTGGAGGTGCAGTTCCTCAGACTGGATGAAATAATGCAGCTGCAGCTTTACCAGTGGTGAGTAGAAGGGTTCTTCTGTGACTTGCAAGCTATACCTAATTTATCCACTGCAGTAGGACCTTCATGTTTTCTGGAAGAGCATGATATTGTTGATTGATTATTCAGCTTCTGATCCACAATCAACTTCTCATTTTCTACAAAATGGCTACCAAGTCAGTGGTTCTCCATCCCAAGCAGTTAATTATTCTTGGCTAAATAGAGCACTTTACATTTATCCCTACTGAACAAGTACTATGGCTTCCAAATCAGATCTTTAAATTCACCAAGGTTATTCTGAATTCTGGTCTCTTCTCCAGTGTATTTATAATGCCTCCAAGGAGGATATTGTCACAGCAAGTGTGTTTGTGATGCTATTTTCTAGGTCATTAATCAAAATACTAAATGCTACCAGACCTAGGAGAGTCTCATACAGATTCTCACTTTGAGATATCTTTTCATGTTGATATGAACATTGATAACCACTCCCTGAGTATGATTTTCTGAATCAGTGTTGCACCCACTTTGTACTATTTTCATCTGAATCATGCTTCCGTTGGTTTGCTTAGAAGATTATTATGTGGAAAAGGATCAAAAATAGTCCTAAGTACACACGACATCTGATGCTTTTCCTCTGTCCACAAGGCCTGTTACCCCATCAGGGAAGAAAATTAGATTGCTTTGACATGATTGTTCTTGACAAATCCATGTTGGATGTTATACATGACCTCATTACCTTCCAGGCGCTTACAAATAGTTTAGCTATTTGTTTCAGTATTTTTCCATGAATTGAAGATGAGCCGATTGGCCTACAATTGTCAGGCTTGCCTTTCTTTTTTTTTTTTTTTTTTAAATCCTTTTTAAAGATGGACATTACACTTGCCCTTTTTTTGGTCTTCCAGTTTCTCCATTGTCCTTTTTAAGTTCCCAAAGGTAAGCCCTAATGACTTTGAGATTCTTAGTTAGCTCTTTAAGTACTGTTGGATGAAGTTCATTAGACTCAGCCCGTTTAAAAACATCCACCTTACCTAAGTACTCTAAATATTGTACCTTCCTTATTTGAGGCTCAAGCCTGGCCCTTTGTCAGGGATATTAATTGTGATAGCTACATGATTGCAATTGACCTTATAATAGAGAGTGGGGCGAAAAAAAAAAGATCTTCATTAGTCTTTTTGGTATCATTCATCATGTTCTACTCCTTTCTTAAGGAGTAGACTAGCCTTTTCCTTGCTATCCCTCTTACTGGAGTATCTATAAAGTGATTTTTATTACCCTTCATGTCTCTTGATGTTTGCATCTCATCTTATACATACTTATTTGGATTTTTTTACTTTTATCCCTACCAGATGCATAGTTCTTTCCATTGCTATAGCAATCCTGGTTCTGTAGGTTTAGTCTGTGTTTTCATTTATAAATGTATAATTTCATATTTCCTTGCATCTAAATCACACAGAGTTTGAGCTGGCCCAAATAACATAGTGACCCAGTTTCTATGATTAACCTGCCCCTCATCATCATTCAGCTCTCCAGCTGTCTGTCTTGTCCATAGATGACAGCTGCAGCACATCCACCTTTGCTTCTAGATCCTCCATTAAACGATTGGACAGTGTTAGGGTAATACCTTTTTTTTGGTGGATTTCCATCAAAAACATCTGCATTACATGTTAATTCTTTAATTACTAGTTCTGGGGAATTTCCTTTAATTAGCTCTTCATGCGTTGAACATATGCTTTATTGAATTTATGGAATTACCAGTTTTTAAATCCTAGTGACATTTTGAAGTCAGACAAAAGCTTCATGAAATTATTTCTGCAGAAATCAGTTGCATTTGTTGTCTGTTCTGAGATTTTTAATTTTATAGAAATGGAAATTAGCTTTCCAGAAGCAGAAGTGAGGAAAAGGAAAGGTTGGATGGAAAGGCTGGATTAGGATGAGTAAATTACTAATATAGCGATACACAAAAACGTCCATCTTAAACATGAGAGAATATAGAACTTTATGTGTGAAATGGTGAAAAACCGAAGAGAGGACAAGAAAGAGACCCCTGTACGTGCAGCTTCCTTTCAGGAGTATATTTCCTTAATGTCTGCTCTGCTGGTTTTCCTATTCCTGTAAGCTTCTCTGATACAGAGACGCAAAGCTCCACCACATGAATGTCCTTACGCTTATTTCTACAGCTTGCCACAGGGAAAGCCCTAAGCCCATGGAGCTCAGCTTATTCCTGGCCTTTGAATCTGCTCAGTGCTTTGGGTGGTGGCTTCCATTGTTTCAGTGATCACACTTTATAATGCAGTAGTATTGCTTTTGATGTTTATATTGAATGAAGGGCAGCTTCACAGAGGTCTATGATTGCTCATAGATCAAAGACAGATTTGCTAGCTGTCACCAGCCCTGTCCAATATAATGATATGCATTGACAATTATGATACTAAATGCATTGTGACCGTTTATAGATCATCTCTTGATTTAACCAATTGAAGTAGCTATAATATCAGTGGCAATACAACAAATATAAAGAGGGAATAAAAGATTTGATTAATGTAGTAAACTAATGAGATAGGCCATTTGCTTGCAAGGAAACCTGAAGGTTAGTCATTCATACTCTAACCAAAATCAAACTTTGTGAGTTCATATTATAGTTAATTGAAGAAGGCAAATTCTAAGTATGAGAGTCATCCATTACTTATGTGTAGCCTTTCTTATTATATGACTAGATCTGACTTGCCAGTTAGGATTTCCTCATGTAGAAATGTATTTCTCTCCATATTTGGAGGACGGCAGTGAATGTGGCTCTGTCACATTTCATTACTTTAGACTTTACTCTGTTTCATTTCAGTCTGCAGTAGGACTGCTTCTGAAATGGGATTATTGACCCCTACCATTGATCATGCTGCCCCGGTGTGTGTGCGTGTGTGTGTGTGCAGTTAGTACTACTATCAAAATATGAACATCTGAAGGTAAAAATAATACATGACTTGCAGTGTAAATAATATCTATGGATCTTTCCTTTCTTTTTCTTTTTTATCCCCCTTTTTTTCTGAGGCTAGCTTAGTCTGTCAGCAGGATGAAAGGAAAAATTGCTACACTTGTGCTAAATTTCCCCTGGGAAAGTAAATTATGGACAAGCCTCCAAGGACAACCCAGAAAGAAAGGGATAAGATATTGATGCGCACTGTACCTCTCACTCTTTCTTCCGTGTCCCACAATTGAGCACTCCTTCAATGAAAAGTTACGAGTTCCTTGTTAAATTGAATTTCTCTCCTTCTTGTCTCACAATTTATTGTGATGCTGAAAATTTTATAACTTGGTAAAAACTGGCAGCAGCCTCATTTGTCCCCACAAAAGGCTATCCAGGTTTGAATAGGTTTTGAAACTGAGCTATGAATGCTCACACTTAAAGACAGATAGTCATGTCAGTTCCCGGTTTATAGGAACTTTTTTAGTTACTGTATTTTTTCATCCATTTTAACCATAATGCTTTTGGGGGTGGGCAGGGAGAGGAGGGAAGGGGGTGGAAGGAAGATTGGTAGAGAAGAAGAAGATTTTGAATGGCGAGTGAGCATCACAATAAGCATTGCCTGCTGATTTGTTTAAAGAGGTATTGACAAACCTTGCCTCCTAAATTTCATGTTACAACATTTTGGTGGCCACCAGAACCTCAAGGGACAGTTTTAAAGAGAGTTTTTAAGGATTCATTTTTAAGCCCATTCATGGATGCTTTAGTTTTTGATTCCCAGGTTAATAAGCATTCTTCTTCTTTGTACTCCACTAAGTAAGGCTGTGTATCTTTTTCTCTACACGTGTTTTAATAGAGGACAGAAGATGGGAGATGTTAGATTTAAACTTTGTTGGATTTGATAGTGATCTCTTTCTTCACGGAGCCATAAACCATGAAATGCTGGAATTGTTCCACTGAAAAAGATGGTGAGGGAAGGGAAGGATTGGTCTGGTTTCATCTCCAGATACTTTGATCCACCAGTATTTGACTCCACGATGTCCTGCAGCTCCCGTAACTTCCCTTGTAGTGTGGCTTCTTGTGTCCCCAAAGCTGCCAAAGTTGTTACTGCTTTCAGGTTTTCTAAAGGTTCCCAGGCTTTTCTTGGGGGTTCATAGGTGAGCTGATGAGAACTGACTGGTGTTGTAATTGTCCACTCCATTCTCCATCTGCCTTTGGAAGATTTGCTCAGGGTACTGAAGAATCTCAGCTTTCACCTACCTGTTGTAGTATGGTGAGGTGTGGCTGCACGTTGGTCTGAGACATATCACAGTGCTGTGAAGGGACTGCTCTTCTGAATGTGCAGGTGGAAGAGAAGTGATGAGGTTTCCTCGTGCTGATGGGGCCTGATACCATGACTGGCCAGGAAAGGCGATTAGTGTTTGGCCAGAAGAAACAATGTCTATTCTCTCAAAACAGAGAAATCTTTTGAGACTGACATCTGATAGCCTTAGATATTCAGCCCTTGGTGTGATTCTGTGATGTCATGCAAGCCACAGTAAAGGTTTGAATGAAAAAAGAGCTTCTAATGATTTGTTAAGATACACAGTGTATGGCACCTCTTGTATCAAATCTAAATGTTGGAAAGAAATTGCCTTGTTTTTTTCCCTGGTAGCCTTCTCCGCAGTCATGCAGTGTGCTTAATTCCGGTGAAGGGGAAAGCAGAAAGACTGACATGCTACATGACATTCCAGTTTTGGAAGAAAAAAAAAAAAAAATGTAGCAGATTGACAGGCCAATAAAAATACACAGAAGGTTTTTCTCCTTTCCAAGGATACGTGTGCAGGAATGTGGGAAAGGAAAAGGCTGGGGAGGGTGAAATATGTATGATTATATACAGGCACACACATATATATACACGTATGCATTTATGCATGTGCCTATGTACACAGACAAACATTAGTTCAACAGGTAACGATGTATGTTCAAAACATCCTTTTCGTTCATGTTATCCAAAATGGTGGGATTTTCACTGTTCATCATCATACCTTAAGCTGGGCCTGCCATTGGTGTGACAAGTTGAGCAGAACTTCTTCTACGTGAGTTGCTGCGAAGGAGAGAAGCCCAAGCTGTACAAGCAGGAGTTGTTTCTTTTCTGGTGCACCGCTCACCCAGAAACATGAGTGACATTTTGCTTCTGTTGAACCATGGTTGTTGGACAGAAAGACTGGGAATGGGAGGAGATGAGTTTAAGTTATGAAAAGAGTAAATATCTCTAAATGTTTAAGATGGAGTTATGCATATTAATCAAAAGACTTGTATAACATGGTAGAAATTATCTTGACTTTGGCAGTTAAATGACAGAATATTTTACATTGTATTTTGGATTTGGTGTTTTGGGTTGAGCTCATCACATGAAAAAGGCAGTGGTGGTTTGGATGAGTTGACCCTCCTGAGGACGGCTGCTAGTATGGGGTTGCAGAGATTTAAGAAAATGATGCCAGACTCAAGTTAAGCTGTGGCTTCCTTTCACAGGGGAGAAGATTGAGGATTGGGTCCATTTTTTTGCCACAGAGGCGGTTCCACCATTTGTAAGATCCTGAAGGTCCATTTGATGTTTTTCTAAGAGCATGTTGTAGTCTGGTCTGTAAGAAACTACTTGGTTTGCATGTACAAATCAGCAAGTTCAGCTATTTCTGATAGCACTTTCTCAGTCATTTTTCTTAAGCACCTGTTTTTCTGTGTTAGATTTTAACCAAAAGGTTTATTGCAGTCAAGATGAAGCCCTCTAACCAAGATGCAGCAACTATGGTTGTTTTCTATGTTGCTCATATAGCACTATCCCTCTCTTCAAGCCTCCTCACCAGCTTCTTAACCTTATTGCTATCAAATTCAGTCTGCCTTTCCCTCTCTCTGCATCAAGGCTTCTCAGTCACATCACTCATCTCTCTCTCACTGCTTCTGCCTGGCTTATTTTCTACTCTCAACTGAGTCCAAAGTGATAACTAAAGTTGGCTGTTGCCTTACTTCTGGCCTCTTCAATGCCTGCAGTGCCTCTGCGGGTAAGCAGAAGAACAGAACCAGGAGTCCCAGCAACTCTGGCACCATTTGGGGGAAAGAGTGAGAATGTAGGAAAGCCACACTGGAAAGAAAGAGAAGGCAGCTCTGCCTTTGATACATAGCATGACTTATAGCTTTGCCATAAATCAGTCATTTGTACAGGCTCCCTTGTGACATGTAATAGATAGAACAGAGGCACCAAGGGAAATGTCACCCAGCTGCTGTATATCCTCTCCCTTCTCTTCTGTCTTTTATACTCTCTTTTCCTCAGGAAGTTATTTCATTGCCTGTAATCCTGTGAATAATGTAATATTTACCTGTAGGCAATGGAGAAAAGAGGAGGAGGGGTGAATAGCGGAGTGCCGTTGCTAGTATTTGGGATGCAGAGGTATTTTTGAGAATAGCAAAAGTGGAGTGGATGGTAGGATAAGGGTTGGAATAGCCAGGTTTAAGAGAGGTTGGAAAATGGGACACATGTGCATTTTGAGAGAGGCATGAGGCACAACTGTTAGAAAAGAGCACTTTGAGAACAGTGCCCTAAATTATTAGAATTAACTTCTGGCTGGAGCCTGTAAACAATACCAGCACAACCTTTAAAATTGCTGAATACACTGTCCAAATATTCCTTCCAACATGCTTGGAAATGTTGGACTGCCAATAACAAATAGTAAATAGCCCTAGTGATACATGCCTAATGATTGCTTCTTCCAGTTAAAGAGTACATTCATCTTTACATTAAGAAGATGAAAGTTTTAACTACTACAATATAAAACTACATATTACATATTTGATACATTAGACACCTACATCTGTACCTTGTATGTCTATAAAAGCTTTTTACCATGAATGAAGAGAAAACAAGTATTTGGATTCTACTGCCATGTGTTTGGGGTTTTTTAAAAAATGTGACTCTGGGAGTACCTTTCAAACAACACTTTGCTAATAAAAAATATACCTCTGTGTGTTTTCTGTCTGCTGTGAGAAAGAAAGGAGATGACAAAGATCATGCATCTGCTCTGGCATTATATGACTATAATACAAGTAAATGGCTTTTGCCCTCTATACATTTTCCACAGCCTTTCTTGCCCATCAGTTAAATCAGCCATTTTTTTTTTTTTTTTTTCTAATAACTACAGTTCTTGTATCTTCTATTTTCTGGTATTCTTCACTGTTGTTGTTAAGCCAGGGAGTCATTATTATGCAACAAAAAGTATACATCTCCAGCACTGAGATTAAACAAGCATGAGAGAAATAATAACTGATGCATAAACATAAGTTCTGTTTATTAGCTAAACCCATCTAAAGACTTTGGAATACTTTAATTCATACTTTTTCTACAACGGTTTTGTTGAAATGTTGGTAGTTTATCAAGCAACTCTTCGAAGATGGTTTATTTTATGTTCATACGTAGAGCCACACTGTGCATATTTGTATGTATGCAGCCAAGCATTTGGGAAGGAAGAATCCCTTCCCTCCTTAAAACCTGCAGATGCCCCCGGGTGCAGGTGGAGCAGGGATCACCCAAGCCTGCTGCCTCCTCAGGTTCTTACCTGGGTTTGGAAGAACTTTTTCTACTCCTTCCCCTTTGCTGCTTCTGGGAGAGCAATTCTTTTTGGCTTTATTCAGCCAATGTGGTTAGTGTGGTTGGTCAAGGAATGACATTTAGTCTATAGGACTGTTTAACAACCGTGAGGGTGTATAGGTGAAAAAGCTTGAAGGAGAAAGAAATATAACAGTCCTTGCTCAAAAAGTGTTGTTCATACCTACCTTCTCAGCCCTTTTTCCTAGTGCGTCTCCCTCAGAACACTTGATGGATTTCCAGGGAGGTGGAGGTTGAGAGGAAATGATGCTGTACGATGTGCAATTTTTCTTTATGGTAATAGGACTCGTTTACTTCAAGGTGCTTGTGTGCCTTGTCAAAGACTTCAGTAGCTGCTTTTCAGTTTTTGACTGTGTGTATGCTTATAGAATCGTGTTCATCTGAATGCTACATCTCAGAGAAGAACAGTTAAATAACTTTTTTGCGTGTGGTGTGTTTGTTTCTTTCTTTCTTTCTTTCTTTCTTCCTTTTTTTTTTTTTTTTTTTTTAATAACTCTTGCACTGTTAAAGTGAATAAATTTTGCCATTGAATTCAAAAGGATTGCCAGGTATCAACTTCCAGACTTGCCCACGGATGATGATAATGTGATTTGTTTTTCTTTGTTTGCTTTTACATTTGTCTACAGAATTCAGAGTCAAACAAGAGATACTGCTCTGTGACAAAGTTCTAAGGAAAGCAAATGTCAATTTTCCCAATATTATTCTGTTGACACCCAGTCTAAAACTCCTGTGACATAATTTGCCAAATTGTCAGGCATTCTCAGCTTTATTGGACTTCCATAGAAACTGCAGATATTTAGCACCATCAGACGTGGAGACGATTGTCTCCAATGAGCTCCTGAAAGGTGAGAAAATAGTAACAAAGTTTGAGTACTTTGTGACTGACAGTTTTGGGTTTGCTTTCTAAGTTCCTGTATCTGCAAAAATATATGTATGCACAAACACTTACTTAGATTTTGTGTGCTGCACCAATGTGTTCCAGGAAGTGGCTAGAGATACGTCATAATACAGACTTGATGTCATCCTGGGCTACTTTAGCATAAGATCTGATGTCTGGTACCGTTGTGTGCATAGAAAATCCAAGGTCTTAAATGCAACGGTCAAACCATTTTGTACATCTGCTAATTATTAGAATTAGTCTATTTCAGCAAATCAAAAAATGCATTTCATTCTCCAAAAACTATTTTCTTTGTCATCAGCAATGCCAAGTCTCCTTTTGCCTGACTGGGTTAAGAGCCAAGCTGCTCAGCTCTGTCAAAACTCAGGCAATTCTGTGTGGGTGCCAAAGCAGAACTTGCTAGTCTCTAGTCAGCTTTACAGCCACAAAATGCTGAATGAACGGGATACAAGTGGCAGCTGAGGTTCACAACTCAGGATCGCAGCTCTGGGTTTCTGTACCAAAATTTCTCCTGATTTCAATTTTATGCCTTCAAGTCCTTTTTTAGACAAAGTCCCAAGTGATGTAGCTGACACTGCTGTCAGAATATGAACCCTATTGAGGCAAGATTGTTTCTTTCCTCACTTAAAATGGCATGTACATATGTGACCGCATAGTCTGAACTGATTATTTCTGTGAGCGCTTTCTTGGGGTCCTATATGATCATTCATCTTTTAAACAATAACAGTGTGACTATTTATTCTCAAAGGATGTCTGCACTTTACAACGTGCATACGGTTCTGCTTTCTGAGCAAATTCTGAAGTAGGTTGTGTGCTATATGCAATACGATTGCTGTAATATAGTTTACATTCAGTATCCAACTGAGATCCTTGGAGCCAACTTCTGAGCATCTCTGTGCTTCGTTGTCCTGTGGCACATACTCTCTGTGTCACATCCTTTGCTGGGCTGCAGTCTCTTAGGTTACACAATTTGGCAGCCTGGGAATACCTAGTAGGAGAGGAATATCTGGGTAATTTACGTGGCTTGTGCTTCCATTCCGTTCTGCTGCGTGTAGTTATGCACTAAATATTTCCAGTGCTTACAGTGGCTTGGGAGTCTGCCAAAAGCTGAGCCAGACCCATGGTGCGTCCCAGGATTGTCATTATAAGACTAACGGAGAACCCAGGAGAAGGTACTCTCTGTTTCCCTCATTGTCAGGTGAATCATATATGCCACTGCCAGCCTTTTGAAAATAGTCCATTTAAATCTTAGTTGCAAAATCAAGTGGGTGTCACTGTAATCAGCTCTGTGTTTACCCTAAACAGTGTGTGTCCTTATTAGTGCCTTTTCAGTCCCCTCAGACATGCTGATATTGATTGAATAAACACTAACGATAATCTCGATCAGCAATAAGACATGAGACGCACACATACCGTAACCTGGGTGTTACTGTCAATAATGCTAGAAGATTTCATTTGCATTCGTTGCCTTCCTATAAACATCACAGTGTGATTTTTCTCAATTTGTCTCTCTATCTCCGTGAGTGCTGTGCTTGTTCTGATCTGGTTCTTCTGTGTAGAAGTTAGGTACCTGTCCTTTGTGTTTCTGTTGTTCATTTCACAAAAGGATCTCAAAGCAGCTTCTAAACATTAATCCAGGCAGCAGCCATTTAGCCGCATACAGCCACACCTCTCTGTTCAGGACAGAACGTACAGTATTCTATATTTGAATGAAATTGCAGGAGTGAGTTGAGATAAGCAGAAAGTACCAGACTGGGAGTTCGCCTGGGACATGTTCTTGTTTCAAAAACAGCCCGGGCATCTTTAATTACAAGAACGATCAGGACTATGATTCTTGCATTGCAGATGAAAGATTATGTCTTGTACTTTCTAACACCATTTCACAGACTTAGTTCTGACTCATAATAGTGACTGGAAAACAGTGACCTGCTGAGTCATAAGCATCTCTAAAGAAATGTTTATTTACTTGTATTTTCAGTTCTATGATGTTTATATCACACTATCAGTAGGCAATGTGTGAACAAATAAGAAGATTTCAGGTTTCGTCAAAAGATGTTAGAAACTAAGGGAAAGGCTCAAATAAAATGTTTCCAATTTTGGTTTACTTAAAATGTCTTTTTTGCTGGAATGGCACACAAAATACCCACGCTTCAAACGCTGAACAGAGCATGTGAGCTCTGTTCACTTCTTCCCTACGTGGGAAGTGCTCCCATCCACGTATGACCAACTATATAATAAAAGCAGAAAGACAGAGCAAACATGATCTGTTTTCTTTGACTTCTCTGTTTGCTATCTGCCCGCCTTTCATGGTTTCTTTATGCAAGCAAAAATATTTTGTGAAGCATAAAGCCCTGTGGCAAATGCTAATCTAACCAACAATCAGGAGAATAATTGTTTTGCAGGGAATATTCTCATTCTGTAATAGAGAACAAAAGCCTTGCAATTAAGACAACAGAACATTAATAACACACATTTATCATTCTATATGAGCTTATTATTTCCAGTCCTTTGCAAATAGTTCTAATTTATATACCATTCCTAACAAAGCTGTATGTTAATGTGATCTGCATTGCTGTGTTAGTATCTAGAAATATTTTTAGCATCTTGCACTATAAACTTCTCTTCTCTGGATTCTTTGAAGGACAGAGCACAACCTTGAAATCTATGAAACATACTCCTAACTTAGTCTTTCTAGCCTGGTGGTCTCTACTACCCTCTTCCTTGGCTCTAAGAGCTGGATTATAGTTTCCTTTAAAAAAAAAAACAACCTCAGATTCCTTCATTTTCAACTCTACTATCAGGCTTCTTCCTCCTACCCATCTCATTTTGCCCTTCATTCTCAGACTTGTTTCTTGCTCTCAGATGGCTGTTTATGCTTAGCCATTCTGGCAGTCCCATGCTCCTACAGGAGAATCTGTGTCTTTTCCAACACCATCCCATATGTCGGGGCTATTTTTCCTTTCTTGGTCAATCCAGCTAAGTTTCCATACTTGGTTCTCATGCATAATCCCAATGTTACTTTCTTCTTTGCTCTCTGAGACAGATGAATTTACTGGGAACAAAGCCATGGCTTCATACTGGTGTCTGTCGGCTAAAGAGCCACTGGCTGAATTTGGAGAGGAGAATAAATTGCATATGTTAAAATGCCATTGCTGCTAGTTTGCAGATGTGAGTACTTAATACAGAATTCTTACCAAAAAGGTGGCTTTCTTCCGTTTTAGCTACACTCTATATGCATTGCTCTAGTATAAAAGCTTGTGTAGTTACTGCCATTCCCCAATATGTATCTTGTGCATAGAAAGCTGAACGGTGGTGGAATGGTTCAAATACTAGTGGATTTTATTCATAATAATCTCTTTAGCAATGTATAATTTTTGTTTTGTAAATACTGAGGACTTGGGTGTCAAAAGATTATTTAAAAATATTGTAAATCATATATATGAATGTGGCTAGCTTGTAACTAAATTTTGTCTTTTTATGGCTGTTGCAGTCTGATGCAATTCTCTGGCTGAGATTAAGGGAATGAGCATGTGAATAAATTACTGATATTTAAACAGAGGTGTTAATTTGCAATGCATGAGCTGCTCTGTAGTAACTGCTTATGTGCATGCTCTGACCCAGTGATAAATGGAAGATACTGTCAGTTAGTTTACACCAGTTAAAGTTAGTCCAAAGAGAACAACTCTTCTTCGGAATGACTTGTCTTTTCCCCTCAGAGGGTATTTGCAGTGAACTACTCATGCAGCAGTGCTGTTAGAGACAATGTAAAAGATAATCAAAGATAAAAAATGGAGTTAGAAGTGTGAGAAAAATATTTGCTTATTGGATCTAGAATTACAGTCATCATAAATTGAATGAGATGGCTTTCCCAACGTGGTTATTGGTTTTGCAGAGTGAAAAGTATATAACATCTCTGGGATCAAGCCCTTCTATTTGATCTTCCTTCCACTTGTTTAACTCCAGTTTGTTGGCATTGTTTGAGATAAGATTCAGTTGTTCAGAAGTGTTTCCTAGTGCTCTTTTAGGTACCCTTGACCAGCTGAGGCATTTGCATTGGGCTAGCAAATATGGTAGAGATCTACAGGAGACTAACACCCTTCCAAAATGGCAGTGGGAGGCTCTTGCAGTTACACTAAGTTCCTATGTTTGGGCAATTAAATTCATCCTGGCTACCCAAAAGACAAATTTATCCTCCATATTTCTCTTGAACTTGTAAGTTTAGTGACATATACAGACTGGTCTGAGGCTTTGATATCTGTTGTTCTTTCAAACCAAAATGGAAAAAAAATTGCAATAATTAATCTGAAATATATGAACCTGTATCAGAAAAACATTCTATCAGAAAAAATTTCACCAGTTTTACCCAGTTCAATTAGTTACTTGGTTTATTCTGTTACCAGTGGATCTGAAGAATTCACTACTTTTCTCAACCAGTATTTGTCAGCCCTCTACAGACTGGGGATACAGGCGACAGTCTTTAAGAAACAGTTATTAAAGTAAAAAGGACTTTTTAACAATCACTGATAACCACCTTTTAAAGATTTAGTGTTCTAACTTGGATTCCCAGACCAGTTTTATCTAATTTCAGTCTCTGTGTAAACCCCTTTGTCTTTGCCAGGGTGCAGGTGAATTATAGGTTGGTCAGTAGACCTTCCTTCACAATTAGAATTATTTATCCAGGTGTCCTGTCCTGGTTATTATCACTTATCACTAACTATGCACATATTCATTCTTTCATACGTTCTTATGGTAAAAGAATGTGGAGGTTAGATATGGTCCCACAACAGAAATTGCAAAGAATGAAGATGTGCAAGGGAAATTCAAAGACTTCAGAACATGATATTAAATTTTTATCAATATAACCACTTGCAGGAAAAAAATTAAAGAATAAAGGGTTATGCTGCTAGAGACACAAAGCACTGTATCAATATAGAGAATGAAGGAAGAGGACAGGAGGAAAGGGTGTATATAGTTTTGTTTCATTTTGTTTTGGTTTTTGTACCTTGGAAGCCTGAGTTCAAATTTGGGTTTGACAGTGAGATAAATATAGCAAATAGATTTTCCACTTTTCCTTTCCCACACCAAAACAAATGTTTTGCTCCAGGGTATTTTTGGAATGTACAATAAATCACTAACAAAAAGAAAAAAAATATTTAAACACTATCAAAGTGTTCTTAAACATTCATTGCCATAGCACAATGGTATTCTAATGCTGCCACATAATGTGGACGGAAAATGGGACACTTAGGGCAAGTAGCTTCCGAGATAAATATGACGTATTTATTTTGGAGGGAAGAGAGAGGGTCTTACGAGATTGTTTTATATTACTGATTTGAATTTATGATAGCAAATATTTTCTTATCATTACATGAATGCGATACGAGACAGTTATTTTTTTATGCCCCTCGGAAGTACATGGTGAAACTTGTGTGGAGACAGATCCTTCCTCTGTTGAACCAATGGAGGTTTTTCTGCAAATGAAGCAATGGGATTTGGGCCTTTATTTTTTTTTTTTTTTTTTTTTTTTTAATTAGAGCACCTTCAAGGACTCTTTAGACAACTGTATGTCATTTCGTTCAATCCGATGCCTGTCTAACCAAAATGTGTGATAAAAGTTGTTTTGGACTGTGTGTTTTTACATTTGCCTTTTTATCTGAGGGGCTGAAAACTGTTTATATTGCAGGCACATCCCTAATTTGGTCTGTTATAACCATCACATTTCTGGCTAAGGGAAACAGAACAGGCTTCAGTAGGAGCTCACATACTGTTGGGATCTGGAATCATTGCAAATTAAATGGCATTATATAAGTTTGCCCTTCAGAAATTTGCTTTGGGAATTTCTAAATCCAAATAAAAAAGTCCTTTGTTGCCAGTTAATGGAAAAGTTGCCACCAAATGATATAAAGTACATGCTGTTAGGTATTAGTGCACAGTCTCCACAATGTTACTAGGGGGCTCGAAAAGCTGGATTAGCTATCTTTTGGGATTTAATTTGTTTATATCACTAAGTACGTGGTCAACCATACAGCAGTGTGATTAGCTGCCATGGATTTCTGTTGGCACAGTATCACTTATGCTCTGTCGTGTAATTATTGTATTTCAGACAGGTTAGCAAAGGAGAATTCTTAGCCTGTAGTTACTTATTCTTCACTATCTTTTGGAAAAAAAATAATACCTCTCACCACTTTATATAATCTCCCATTACAGAAAGTGTTCTCTATCTCAGAAAATACATAAAGACCAGATTTTGCCCTCTGGACGCCTGCAACTTAGTGGTCAATCTGTAAAGCTCCTGTTAAGTAAGAGAGTGACTTCTCAGTATTTCTTTGTCCTTCATCTCTGTTCCATTTTAAGGATCTAAGTATCTGAGTAGAAGCAAAATGAACTACAAAATGAGCCATTGCTGATACTTTTGTTCTCGGAAATCTGGATTATTATAACTTTGTTTGGTTTTCTCACATATTATGGGCAATTTGTCAAGTAGATAACATTAGCAGAATTGTAGTTTTAAAACACTTCTGATCACAATCTATTTGGCTGCGGTAGGAATGTGAAAAAAGTTGTAAATCGGTTGTTACCCTGACTGCAATTTCAATATAAAAAATTCCTCTTAAAGTGAGACTGAGAAATGAGAACTTAAATCAATGAGAAGGTGTGTGCTGACTGTAGAAACACGAGGTCTCGTTGGTTTCTGTGTTATTTTCTGTGGAGGGTAAGAAGGATCACAGCCCATTCCCTTGCAAAATAATTGGTTCCAAATTACTGAACCTGCTCTGTCCCAGTGTATGAACTGCCTGCCGTAGCCCGAGGCTTCTTTCTTGCAGCAGGAGGAGGGAAAGCAAGGACAAAATTGGCATTGGTGATTGGCCAAACTCTCATCCCTGACTACATAGTGTCAGGAAGACCACGTTTGAGACTAAAGCTTTGTATATGTCTATTTTGACCTTGCCACGTGTTTTGCATAAAATGAGGTCCTCTTGAGTGTGAATTGTTAATCCTCTTTAAAAGAACAAGGTGACATCTGAAGAACAAAGATATGGATGTTAACGTAGGGCCTACACATTCAGCCATTTGCTAATTACACTGAACACAGTGGAGTATCCCAAATGTATGGTGTCCAGGGCTGCCTGAATTCTATAGCATATTGTGTGTACAGTATTCTGCGCAGCCTGGCAAATGTTCGTGAATTCAGTAGCACTTCTGTGGCAGTAATGACATGTAACCATCTGTGATTTCGCACCTGCAGAAGCCAGTGTCAGCTGTTGAAGTTCAGCAGCCCTGGCTTTGCATGAATTTATTGCCAAAACCTCACTCATTTACTAGCCATGGAATTCAGATAACCCTTTCAGTGAACTTAAAGGTCTTACGTATTGTATAGCAAAACAGCGCTCCAGAGAGAAAATCTCTACCGGGCTGCCTTTCTTAATAAATACTGTTTGTACACTGTAGTGCTTGTATAGAGTAAATAAGGAGTTTGTATAGCACTAATAGCACTGCTGGTACTGGGACACTGGTTAGTGCTCCCGCTGGTACTGGGGCCTTTTCATGCAAGCATTGTAAGAATGCACGCAGGGGGACCAGCTTTCCTCTAAAACGTAGAAAGGTGAAAAGGTAAACAGAGGCACAGAATGGTGAGCTGGCTTTAGAGGCTGTACTGCAGCACCATGGGGAATCCAGGAGTAAAATCTCTCTCTTGATTTTCCCACCAGTGCCTTAAACACCGCTTTATACCATCTGTCATGAAAATGAACAGGATTGGCTGGCTTTCTCTAGCTTCAGTCTCTGCTAGCAGGCACTCACATTAAATGATTTTATATAACTAACCTCAGAATAAATACAAACTTTGTTTATTCTGCTAACAAGAGAAGTAGTTCTATTAAATGGGAACAGATCTCAGCTGTTTCTTACCAGAATGTGTGCTGAGCTTGGTATTTCTCACATGACCACCCTGATTCATCACAGATGTCATCGTCTTGCTTTCTATATCCTTTTACAAAAGACTTTTGTGGAGATATGCAGGCTTCATGGTTAGCGCAAACACCATCATCCTTTTCACTTTAAGTCCTACTGCATAGGCAAAACATGCAATAAGGAGACGAAAAGGACTGTGGCACCATGGAGCATGTGACCTGGCAAATCATTCAGTCACTATGCCATAAACACTTGGTATCATAAAAGCTGCTTTCTGTAGACAGATACATATTTTTTTAGTTTTCTGTAATGAACATGACCC
Source organism: Aquila chrysaetos chrysaetos (assembly GCF_900496995.4). Taxonomy (NCBI): domain Eukaryota; kingdom Metazoa; phylum Chordata; class Aves; order Accipitriformes; family Accipitridae; genus Aquila; species Aquila chrysaetos. Next base: position 34,673,142 of record NC_044015.1, on the reverse strand, counting down.
AGTTGGTTACTTGTTACGTTCTAGCTCATGGGGACAAGTGCTTTTAGATTTTAAGGTGGACGAAGAAGTAAAAATGTTTTAAAGATCTTGCTAACGTTTCCAAAAACGTTAAATGTGTTTCAAAACACATGGGAAGTGTAAGAAAAAAATGTCTAGAAAAGTTTTTGCTAGGAGGAACAGAAATAAGAGGTTATTTTAAACCGAGATTTTTCCCATATTTCAAGTTCTTCCGACATGCTAATAAAGTCACATCAGATACAATCCAAATCTTATTTTTTCACCGCATGTTCTTCTTTTCAGTGGGGCAATTAAAAAGGTTCAAAGACAATTATAATTCTTTTGAGTAGTGAATGAATCAAAAAATATTAGTTGCAAAAATTGGCCTAATGTAGTGGCAGCTTTCTACATGATGACAAATGTAATAGCTTTGCCCAACTTACTGACATCAGATAAATGATCATTTTCCCCTAATTTTTGCCATTATGTGATTTAAAGAAGAAACATATATTGCCAAGAACACACAAAATGAATGAATGATTTTTCTTTATCGTAGGGGCTGGGGGGAAATCAATTTGTTTAATAATAGTTTGGTAAAAAATGATAATGGTTTAAATGATGATGTTAGTCACAGCCTTTGAAGCTGTGCTATTTCAGCTGCAGAACAGGAAATGATCTATAACCATTGGAGGAATAGACGGCGTAGAAAGGAAGAGCTGAGAGAAAGTCACATCTCTGCGCTTGGAAAACTCATCCAGAACTCATGGAAAGTTAATTATAAACAATTCACTCTGACTGACTTAAATCTCTCTCTGTTCCTTTAGCCCTAATTAGGTTGTTTGCAGTGCAAGATCTTCAATGTAGAACTATTAAAAATATGAAGGGTTTTGTAAACCCGTCAAAAGGGCAATAGCACCTTAGTTTTTAGAATAAGGAAAGTAAGTGCCTCTTCTTGTATGCTGTAGTATCAATGCACTTACAGAAAGTATGCTTATGGACTCACAAGATTGGAGGCTTAATTAGTAGTTAACTCTGTTGATGAAAAAACTCATTACTAGCACCTAAGAACTGGATCCTATTGACAATTTGTTTCTAGTACCATATGTTACAACAAAAACTTTTTTGTGTAGTTATTATACAGCTTCTTCTCTACTTCTCAAAGTAAAGATCCTAATGGATGTAATGAGTATTTATAGCTTAAACAATAACAGTGGATAACCTCTAGGATCAATGTAATTAAGGAAAATCAGTAACAACAGCAAAATCTCAATATATCAGCATTTAACCGGTAGGGCCAGTGTCTACCACACAGCACATCTTCAAGATCAAATAGAATTTTTTTCTATGCTTATCGTATGGCGGCCATTTTTTTTGCAAGTGGCTATAGGATAAAATGAAAATCGTACTGTGGTATTGTAAATGTATTTATTTGGTAAGAATAACATTATGGCTTTCGATACTACCCTCCTGGTCTTGTGCTGCATTTAGACTACTAAAACTGTGCAAGAGCCTAAGATCTATACTGAGTGAGGGAAGTCAAAGGTCTATGTGGCTTGCTTTCTGAACACAACTTTCTTATGATAATTTATCTGTTTAAGGAAGGCTGGAATGATATGGTTTTAAATGCTTCAGCAGTCCTAGTGTTTGCTGCTTGTTTTCCTTCCGTATACAGTAGTGGACAGTGTGTTCTTGATCTACTTCTACTGTTAATGAAGTTAGAGAATGGTTTTGTATAGAGCTTTCTGGACCCGTCTTGCTATATCTCACTTTGCGTCCTGGCCTTTTTGTTTGTTTGTTTCTTTCCATTCTCCATAGTCCACTTATTACCTTTTGTCATCTGGTATACTTTTCATGTTCTGTACCATTTCTTACTGTGTTTTAGGCCATTGAAGTGCTCGTGATTTCGCCAAGTTTGTCTCTTACTAAAATGTGCATACTTCTTTCATGCTGGGTTCAATTGTACTTGTGTCCTAAATAGCTTTCAACTATCTTGAATGTCTGTCTTCTTTACGCTTGCTTTCTATGCTAACCCTGCAGTGCGCTGAAGTTATTGGTCTTGAAAGTAGGCCTTTGTCTTTATTTGACTCTTCTCTGCCTTTCCCTTCTCAAAACTTGTTAACTGATCAATGTCCCCTTCCACTGCTCTCTTCTTTCCTGTAGGTCATAATCAGACCCCAGCTAGCCTTCCGATGCATACTTTCTCCTAGTCTTGCTGCTTGGTTTTTGCTAGCTCACAAAGCTATTTGGTGAGGTTTCTATTGGTTGACTAAGACTTCTTATTCCTCCTGTTTATTGCCTGCAAGTCTTGCATTAGTATACACGTGCATCTTAGACTGACCTGCTGTTTTCTGTTTTGGCCATCATGTGATTCCTGGAAAGAAAACCATCCGAGTGCCTGACTCCTTTCTGGTAGTTCCTAGAGATTCACATCACTCTACATAATTACACAATTGGCAGAGGCTAGGAAAAAAGGTTAGATTTGGGAGTTCTCATTTTTCATGATGAATACACACAATAATTGAAGTAACCTAATCAAAATGGATAAAAAAGAAATTACTTGTTGTTATTTTTTGAGAGGCAAGAAAAACTCAGTTGCTGACACCAGTGTAAGCATTGTCTTCTAGAGGTAGCTCTGTTCTAAGTAGCAATTTCATCCCTTCTTCCTCTTGTATCTCCTACAATGGCTTTTGTGTAACAAGATCAAGGGTCAAGTTGAATCAATTATCACCCACTTTTTGTCCATTCCTTAAATACTTCTTAGTCACTTGCTCTGAAAAGGAAGTCAAGAGGCAAACAGCTGAATTTATTCCTAGATGCCATGTAACAATTGAAGGGTAAATCCTTTGCTCATATTTTATGCTTTCCTCAGTCCTTTACCACAAGACAGCATTACGGTTATTCTCTGAGTCATAGTTATTTTAGATGAATAGTGCTCAAATAGGATATAAAAATAACACTCTGGGAGATAATGAGGTAATCGGAAAAAGTTAATGCAATGCAGTTGAAACAAGTGATCCACAAAATTTGGACAAAATTGTTTCTTGACACAAGTCGTGTAACTCATCAGACTGCTAAATATCTAGGTTTCCTTTTAAACATCCTCAGTATTTACTAAAACAAAATTATTATACTTTTAACTAACACATGTGCACCATTACCAAAATACATCTAGCAAAATAAATTCAGCTGGCCAGTTGCAGGGCAGAATCACGAAATACCTTGTATTTATCGCCTACACAGGTTTTTAATGTATTTGCTAAGTAAGGTTGTCCCAAGTTTTCAACGAGAAGGTATGATGAGAAGAGGCTGCGAGATACGCCCCAGAAAAATGCTTTCTTCTGTAACACCGTCAACATGCACTCCCAATGAACACCAAAATAAATAGTTTTATGAAACCTTTCAATTTTTTAATAAGTCAAAATACACTTTTCTGACAGTATAATTGCTTTTCATAGCAGGCCTTAAATCTGCACCACTATAAAAGAATAATGCTACAGTAGATCATTTGTGAAAACTTAATGAAAACTGAGTTAGTGAACCTCGGAGTCAGTAGACCTTGAAATTCACTTTCAAAAACTAATTTGCAGTAAATGTATGAGAAACATATTTAGACATGATAAACTTTCAGTCCTCTGTTAGCTAGGTGCAGAAGTTTATCTTGATTAACTATTTTTTCTTTTAATTAATCATTCATGGAGGTAGCCAAGATGTTGTGAGTTACACTTCCATTAGCGACATTCATCCAACAAAAGCATAATTTATTTTTTTTTTTTTTTAGCTTGCATAAATAATGTAATATGGCAAATCATGGTATTTCTTCAGTAGCCTTCGCTTTGTGTATCTTGCCTATCACTGCAGATCCATGGGCTATTTTGATTATAATTGGGCAAGTGAAAGTGTTGGCAAACAGTAAAAATCTAAAAGCTCTAAGCATTAATTTTATGTGAACATAAATGCTTCACATTACTATCAGTGTGTATATAAAATCATAACAAACACAGTCAAGAGATCTTTCACACTCTTGCTTCAACCTTCTGCTTCCTCTGTGTAATTTATGTAGATATAAGTTAGTAGCAACAGTTTAGCCCCTGTGTTGAAGGGAAATGAGAAGGGAGTTGCAATGATTTCAATGGGAGATCCATGATAAAGAACAGCACATGATTTGATGATGCCAATCTATTTTCCATTAAACAAGAACAGGTTAGCTCAGAAATGTTTGCGCTCATGAGTTCTGCAGTAACGCGCCCTCTTAAATGAGCTTCCTACCTCAGAAAGTGAATGGCATTTTATGTAAAAAAAATTGTGAAATGTACAATTTCAACTCTTTCATCTCAACTTTCTAGAGCACAAGGTAAAATACTTAGCCTGGAGATGTTTGGCCCTCCAACTGGCAACGGGACACAAGTCTTCTCTGTTTCCTTCTAGCTGCTGATTCCTCAGTTCCTTCCAGGACTTGCATCAGTTGCCCCTGCAAATTGCAAAGCATGGAATGAAGGTTTTGCTGGTGTCAGTGTGATTTATCTCTGGTTCACTGTGAACAGGTTGCAGATGGGTTATATGGGTTTTAACACCATAACACCACTGTTCTTGGAATAAGAATGATGTTTAAAAGGTACCAGGCTCATTAGCTATTTATTTCAGCTTTCAAAATCTCTTTTGAAGTATATGAAGGAAATTTAAGCTCATAAAGCACTGGAACTCCAGGTTTACAGTCCAATTGATTTCCATGGCAAACTTTCTGCACATTCTTTTTCTCAATAGCTTTTCTAAATGTAGGAGAGCACAATCATGGGATTACCAAAGAGACAAAGAGAAGGAAGGCACAGATATGCTAGTTCTCTACAACAAAATCAAGTTCAGTTTAGCTTGGCTCACTGATAAACAGAAATGATTAGATTTTGTTTTATTATCTGATCCATTGCAAAGCTGTCACTTCTGATAATAATAAATAATGGTGAACAGTTACACAGCCATTGTCATCAATAACTCAGCCCTGCTTGAAGATGAATAATATATATTTAGCCTGATTTTAAAGATGGAGTAAATAAGATGAATGCCTTTCCCATGGTCACAAAGGAAGATAGTATAAAGACTAAGTTGTTTCTCAGACCCATTCCTCATCCACAAAGTCTTCATGAATTTCTTGGTTAAAGCTGAAATATGGTCTAAGGTACTCTGGCATATCCAGATGCAACAGGTAATTTTCTGTTCTGCTGTAATTCCATGCATCTGGATCAGTTAACTTGAAATCTACTGATAGCACCTAAACTTTTGATAACCATCTTCTACTTAATACTGTCTCTTAAATTTCTGCTTGGAAATTTCTTTTTGAATGCCAGCTGACAGTTCTTCTACTAGACAATGTAGTAATGTACACAATGAGTGTCCTGTGTCCCTGTTTCGTTACAGTTCTGGGAGAGTGGTTTGTAGCCCACTGGTCCACTCCCGTTCCTGTTGAAGTCAGTGACAAAATTCCCTTGTACCGACAAGCAGCAAGACTGGACCGCTGGGTCCAGGCCCACGAAAGGTGTGAATCTGCTCACCTTTGAAGTAAGGTTCTTCCTACCTATCACCTCCTGCCTTTCAGGAGGTGTGTCCCAGCTAATTTACTGAAATGAGATTGAACCATCACTGAGTAAAGTGCTTTAATATTTACACAGATAAAGCGTTTTAGGTACAAGTCATTGCTTTGTAATAATAAAGAAAAAAAACAGATGCGCACAAATACGTTACTGGCCAAATCATTCAAGAGCTGAGTGTTTCTTTCTCTTTCTTAATTGGATAGATAATGCCCTAATCTGTTTGGTATTGTTACACTTCTCTCTATCAGTCCCTTAAAAATACTGAAACGAGGTTATCGCAGAACTCCAGATTTGCCCAGCTTTGTAGTCCAAATGTAAATCATTTAATGAGGCTGCTTTTCCAATCATTGTTCTTTAATTGGCTCAAGTGGAAATAAATGACGCATGTCAGTTGCAGTTTTTGTAAAACTTTGCAATGTAAGGTATGACAGGGTGATAAAGTGTGCATTATTGAGCAGGATACATTTTAAATTTTAGGTATCAGCAGGAGACTACAGTGGCATCCCTTCACGGGCTGCCACGGAACTCTCCTATCAGTCTTTGCCCACTGTTGCTCACAATTAGTAGTACTAAACAAAACTATTTGTCCTATGAACTTCTTTGGGTAAGTACTAGAGCTTTCTTATTTTCTTAATGATTCAGTAAAATAATAATAAAAAAATTGGTAAGCTTTTTTCCTTTTGAGAAATCTAATCACACAAAAAGAACGGCTTTCTCATAAATCGGAGTTAACAAAAAGAAGGGGTCTTCCCATTTCATAGAAAGAGAAAAAAATGTAGTTAACTTTCTTACAGAGTACTGATTTATCTAAAAATATTTTTTTGTAATGCTTCCATATTATAAGCAATTCTCACTTAAAAAAATAAAAAGGGAGGTTAGCACAGTCTGCCATTAATGTGCTTGTATCTACTAATATTGAGGCAGCACATCATAAATATATGTATCAATCACTGAAACATCTGGAACCCTTCAAGTTTTACAAAGCTGAAGACATTCCGGTGGCCTTCTATTTCCCATCACTTGCACTTGGGTGGTTGCTGCTGCACTCAGAGAGAGTCTCGTGTGTGAATCCTAGGAAAGAACCAGCCCTTCACCTTGGTGTTCTTGGCTTCTAAAAGCATGTGGAAGAAAACACCTTCCCAGCATGCACTAATTAAAACAAATTCAGAACAAAATGGGGTTAAAACAATGTCTCTTATCAATTTCATCTATTTAAACATAGATTCAAAATACAAAGTAAAAAACAGTTTAATTATTTGGTCACAGATACATCACAGCAAAGAAATGGGATTATATGCTTAATCATAGAGATATTTGCTGTCATGAGCCGGGGTAAACAGCAAAATGTGAGGTGAAGAGCGAGGTTTTTTCTATGAGGAATATTGGTTGGCACCTTCCTTGGTGGCACAGGGAGGGATAATGCAATGTATATTGATTTTTAATCTTATCATTTTTAAAAAAGTAACAATCCTGGTATTTGTACAGCACCATTAAATTGCAGTTGCAGAGCTTATCAAACAGTTGAATATGCAAAGCATCATTTTATGGCTACCTGCTTCTCCTGCTCTCTCAAGTTTAAAGTTATTGACAAGCCTCCTGAAGTACAGGGCATTTTTACTGGGTTCTTTGACACATCCTAGAAATCCTTCCAGACAATATCAGCCATAACATGCAAAGCTGGCCTTTAGCTGGTTTCTCTTGCTATTTGACCTGGGATTTAAAGCCTTTATAGGTGGCGTATCTCAGATTTAGTGTAAGAGGCCAGCGTAGCACTCAGTGGGACTAGCAACAGGGAGGAAAGCAGTTTCCTGAGAATTAATGCGTGCGCTTGGATCCGAATTGTGTCAGTGTGATTCTGGATATAAAAAACTTTCAGTCCTAAACTTAAGCTGTCTGAATCATCCTTCCAGATCCAGGAGCCTAGTTTGCAGGTGTGGAAATTAAGCAGCTTGGTTCTTAAAATAGGATGTGTGAATATGGCCTAAGTGCCTTAAAGGCAACTCATTTTTGTTCATCACTGCTAATTGCTAAGTGAATTTCAAGGTTCTTCATTGTGTTAATTACAGGATACTAAGAAATTCCGGAATGAATCTCTGTGAATTCAGAAAGCATTGCTATCACTGTATGCTTCAGTCTTTAATTATGATAAAATTACAATGGGATTGCCTAATTTTAAAACTTCAGTTTTTAAGGGGGAAGAGAATAGAGCCAGCTCCTGTCCTTTATGCAGCAGTAAAGCAAGCTATTACTGTATGCCAGTGTTACACCAGCCTGACTCATCCTTCAGATGATCAGCTTCATTACAGATGAGGACAGATGAATCCAGTGTGGAGGTGGTGTTTGGCTCACATGAGAGTCCCACACCTCTGCAAATCGTCTTCTCTCTGTGGCCTACATCCACTGATGTACATAAATATATGGCTAACTCATATTTCAGGATTAGTTCTACTGAAGTTGGAAAACACAAAATTACTCAGTTTTCTCTGCTGCAAGAACCAGACACTGAAGAACAGTTTTGGAAGATAATGTGCTTTGCATTAGGAAGGAGGGAATCATAAATTTTGATTGCTCTGGAGAAGACATTTCCAAGAATTCACAGAAATGGTCTGTGGCTATCGGTTCCTGCAGGCACATGTACAAACAGAATCAAGTAAGGTAAATAAAATGCTGACCAGCGATATTACTGACATTGCAAATTTTCTTCCAAGTCGTTCAGGGACCTTTCATATATAGAAGGTCTCAGCTACATTTCTCAGTAAGTCTGTAGCCCTGTGGGTCAATTAAAATTATGTCATTAAGTTAATGTGGCAAAGAAAAAGGATCACTGCAAAATAAAGTAGGTTCTAGTGTATTTTGTGATAATAATGAGGCCTGATCTTTATTCCCTGTTTTGAGCAGCTGAGTAATAAACCTTGTTGAGTCTTTGCTTGATTGATAGATGGCTTCTATCCAGTGACTCCAGATAAGACAGTAGGGAAAAAGCAGCACAAAAACAAAAGGGAAAAAAATAAAACCGATCTCAGGCTGTTATGGTCTGATGGTTCAATGTGCTACTTTGTGTCTGCCAGCATATTGATTCTTTGCATTTGATAGCACTAAACTGGCACTTTTACCAGCTGAAAGGATAGGATCAGGAATGACAGAGCAGAGGGAGTCAGTGCCTAGTTTCTGTAGCTTGAAGGCAAACAAGTAGCATGGCAACGATTTACTTTTGATAGGGATAAAAGAAACCGGTGAAGTTGACCATTGGTTACTCACCTCGTGTTGTACAGGAAAACCTTTGAATGATTTTCTGCTTATTGTTGTTATTCAGCAACAGAGATGATACAATGCAGAATGAACTTACAGGGTTCTCTGCGTGAGTGCTATCAGCAAGTTTACCAGATGTGTGTGTGCGTGCGGTGTTGCTAGGGCAGAGCTGTAAACCAGTATTTTCATATAAAAATAAAACACAATTAGCAATATATTCTGCACAAACTAGTGACTGTGTTTGAAAGGTCAAAGACTGTAAGACAAAAATGATTAATGGTTTACTGAGTAAACCTCACAAATAATTTACAGGAAGAATCTTGGTCAAAGTGCTACATGATTAATTTGGATTTGGTCTCCCTGTATATACGAACTCCTCTTCATATCACTAGGCATCTTACGCATGGAGAAAGAACAGAATATTACTGAGAGGATCTGCCATGTAAATGGCACATTGTTCTATGTTCAGGAGTTACAGTAGATATGAGTGAAACTCTTGAATCACTTTATTTTCACTTGTATTAGGGGTTTTGTGTGTGATTTTAATTGGATGAATGTTGCTTGGAAAATGTCTTTAGATGACTTATACTAGAAAATGTGCCGTATTATTTACAAGGGGCCATTCCTATTCCTGGTTTTTAAAAGGAAATGCCTTTATCCTGCAATTACACATAATGATTAACATTCACGCTAAAGATCTTTGAATTTTACCTAACTTTCCCCATGAATAGTTTAGTTTGCTGCTTAGACACGTGTTATACTCTTGGACTTGTAGTTGTGGAAGATGTAACCAGGGCAGAGATACATACACATGTCTGAAAAAAACATTCAGACGACATTCCTCAGATGTTGCAAATAGTCAGGTTTTACTATAAATGAGCAATATCCAGCAGTGTGCAGGGAGTAACGTGGGAACATTACAGAAGGCTGCATTTCCTGTGTGTGGGTTAGTTAAAGATTTAATCCTTTATGTAAGATGAAAGGCACTGTAGGTTTCTGAAAGGGTATATGCATTCACTGAGCCAGAGAATAATTATAGCACAGTGAGTTATAAAATTGATGTTTCTATGTTCAGTTTCATTGTCTTGTTGTAGCCTGTGTCTTAATGGATTAATTAGCCCTCCATTAGTGTGTTTACTCTGGGAGGTGGAGTAGTACCTGCTTTCATTTATCTGACTTGTTTTTTAACTCTTTTATGAAACTTGTTTTTTATGCAATCATTTGATTGTGAAATTTCCATTTCCTAAATGGATAAAAGCTGAGGGGAAGAAGGAATAAGTATGTCATAGTATTTCAGATTTGGTTTGTATCCAGTTTGCATCAGATCTATTCAGAGGTCAGATTTTTGTAGAGCTGCCGGTGCAGATATTTAAAGATGAACTTGTATTTTATAACAAGGAATTGATATATGTAAATTGGTTCACATTGTTGTTACAAATGCTACCTTTGTTTATCTTGCCACGTTCATTCTCTTACTGACTCAGTCACCTAATGTTGCTTAAGACTACCAGCTGCTGGGTTTCATGGTGTTGATGTCAGCAAGTTGGTATCTGATGTTTCAGTCTGTTTCTGCCTCGGAAACCTCTGAGGACTTTGGACCTTGTTGAGATGATTGCTTTTTCCCCTTTGTCTGTCCTTCCAGGAGAAACACCATCAGAGTGAAATTATCAAAACAGCTGCCTGAGTATTGATTCAACAAATATAGCCAAGGCTTTAAATGAACTGTAAGACTAGCAGATCTAGAAGGCTTGAACATTGGTCTGCTTATACAGCAGCACCATCTCCACTCCTTTTTCTGTATAAATGCACTTGGTAAAAAGATGCGAAGAATTCTAAGCCCATTCCAGTTTCTTCTCACTGATTCCTTCCATTTCTTTGTACCTGCTCTTTCTGTTCCTTATTTCTGGCTGCTGGTTATATTTAGTGTTGATGTCAAAGCCAGTCTGTGGATCCTACAGCAACTAAAATTTCCTTTCCTATATGGGATGAAATAAAGACTCACAATAAGCTCTTGCTGTAGCAGTTGCTCTAAACCAACTGTAGGTTTTCTGCACATAGTTCTAACATGCTGCACTGACAACTTTAATAATATTGACATTAATTTTGTAGATTTCAGTTGCATGATAAAATGAAGGGTTTGATGGGAGACTACATTGTGCAAGGGCTGATTACACAAGGGGAAGCATTGATGGCTTTTACAAGCTTTCATTTCTGCCAGAGAGTGAACCTTCTGTATTTGCTATACATCAGAAGCATCATTATTTGTCCTGTGGATAGGTAATGTCCGCAGCATGGTTCACCATGTGACTGGTAGAGCATAGATGAGTGATGCCTCTTGCACTTTTCAAGGCACTCTTTGGAGGTACACACGAATCACTGGACTCCCTCCTGGGACTTTTCCCTCCTTCTTTGCACGTCCCGCCATTTCAGAGATACAACCAGTGCACAGTGTGAAGGAGGATATAATATTGTATTTGATTTAATCATATATTAATATTCCTCCTTTAAAATAGGCAGGCTGTTGATAAAGAAGCATACATTCCATTATTTCTTTAAATAACAAGAATGAACTCTTCAGCACAAGTGAAAGCAGACCATATGCCTTCCCTTTGGGTATCCCTTGGCACTGAGGTTCTGGCATCACACTCCTTCGTGTAGAAGCCAGCAAAAGATGTTTAATGGCTTTCAGACTCCGAAATGAGTTCTGCGGCCATGTGTGTCCCTCTCCAGTTGTCTGAGGAGATGAGCTTGAATTACAGCTCAGCCACTGCTGCCAAGCACTCTCCATTATTCCAGCAGACCAGGTTGCCAAGCAGGATTTATGGTCCTTTTAACTCAATATCGGGCGATGGAGCAGCATTGTGTGATACAGACTGTATACCAGAGATTCTTATCAATGGAACAGGACTCTCTAAAATCAGGGAGATAATCAAGTCTGTAACTATCACATTGGTAATTGGCACCACTCAGAACATAGTTAAACATAAAAATACAAACTAGGAACGCAGAGGAAATGACTTTGTTTTCGCTGTAGATTAATGCACTATGCAGATCATACAAATAGCTTTCACATTAAGATTTTCTAACCTCCTTCCTTGCCCTCTGTCTGTGAAGTTTTGAATATGCCTGCAATACAGTAGCTCTTGTGATTGGGTACAATCTTGATAATTACAATTGAATATTATTTTTAATCAGTTGCAATCTGAGGCAAAGCAGGCTTGTCTGTTGCTAATAGCGATGAAGCTCTGAATATATTAAGCTTTATTTTTCATTCCTATGAACAAAGAGATAGTTATGCTATAGAAGTAAACATTTACATTTAGATCTAAAAGAACAATTGGTTTCTTCTGTGATATTCATAGTTTAAGACTCAGCTTCAGCATGAACCAGAAGTCTATCTTTCCAGTTATTTATAGCCAGGGAAAAAAAAGCAAATAATTTTCGAGTGGTCTACATATATTTGCAGAAAAGATAAGCTATATAACTGCCTGTGCTGTTGTATCTCTACTAATTTGAATATAATGAGCAAACTCTCACCTCAGAAAGATTGGGTCCTGGGGGTTAACATATTAGCTCTTTATCTCCAGTGCTATAAAAAATGTCATTGCCATGCAGCTAATTATATTAAATAGTTACAGATATAAAATACATTGAAATAGTTGTTTAATAGGCAGGCAAAAATCAATAGCATTGCAGCTATAATTTTCTTGATTCTGTTTTTCCAAAATATTACTGATTTGTAAGGTTTTTTGAACGCCCTTGCCAGTGATACAAATAGCACCATTGACCTTTAGTGTAAGCTCAAAAACAACAGCCGTAAAACACAGGTAAATTAGAACATGGCTTATGTCAGTATGATTACAGTATCTTTGTACAACCCAATAAAAAATAAGAAACAATAAAACAAAGAACAACAATTGCTCTTTACTGTTCACAATGAAGTACTCAAGTATTCAAGCAAATCATTCTTCTGTGATAAATAACTGCTGGTGGATTTTACTGGGTGTTGGACTCAGCTTCAAAAAACAGCTTATCCAGTGAATCCTTTAAAAATCTATTTCTTTTCCTGTGTCTGTGCTAGACACAAGCTCCGATACCTTTTATGTCATACATGAATCTGCTCAGATTTTTGGTAAAAAACTCCTTTTAACTGCATATCTTGTCCTGACTATCTTGAATACATGTATGTTTTTCCTCTTCTATTTTGTCTTTTTGCTGGAGAACAAAGGCATTGCATTTAGGTTACGAGGCAATCTAACTAATGGCTAAATTAGTGGTGTTCGGAGGATACCAACTAAAGCTAAATTTGTATTGATGTTTACAGTTTCCATTAGATTTCTGGATGACTAAAGAAACCAATTATTAAGCTGAAATAATGAGACCTGATATTCTTGTGTTATTCTACCGTCTCAGACTGTGCTGAGAGAAGCACTATAGAAGTCATCCTAAGTTATGAAAAAAACCCCCATGGAAAATACGTTCCCAACTGTACTAAACTCTTAGATAAATAAAACATGAGTTGAACAAACCTACACTGGAAGCTCAACTACTTTCTCACAGCACTGTCAGTCAGTCTTCATAGCATGTTCATGGTTTGCTAGTAACTCCATTTTAAAATCTGTTCCTTTGGTTAGCTTTAGCTGGATTAAACTTAAAGAAACCCTAAAATATCCTGCAAAGAAAGACCATTTTTTCTTCACTTTATTAGAAAGGGCCTTAGAGCTTCTCCTTTCCCTCTGCACCATTCCCCGCGCCAGTGATGAGTTAGCATCTGTTAGGTTCAATTAGATGTTTCCCACTGTGTCTGCAGGGAGTGGGCGCCTTGGACATTTTCAGTGAAGTGTCTTTGTCCGTCCTAAATTGGATCCATTTGACTTCTTTGTTGGTATTTTAATTTGAAGCAATAGAAAAATGAGGTTCCAGTAGTGTACGCTGGGGCTGAAAATGAATGTTTTCACTGCGGAGGTCTTTGGGGGATTTTCCTGTTTGGGAAGCAGGGATACGTTTCTCAATGGCAGCACTTCTTGGAGATGTAGGCCTTAATTTCTGAGTTCCATGTAGCCATTTTGGTCTTTTATGCTAGCTTTAATTTCCCTTCCACAGAAGTTTTAGTGGGTGAAGGATGCCATATTAAAGGTGACCAGGCTGAGATTATACGACCTGCCTGTAGATTTTGGAAAGCGATATGAATTTCTGCCTGGTGGTTTTCTTCTTGTTCCTCCTCCACCTTCCAGCACATGGAGTGCAACTGCCTGGAGCAGCTGTGAGTGCCCGGAGGATGGGCGTTCAGTGTGGGGCACGGCAGGGGATGGGATCATCTCCATCCTGGTGCCGATTCACTGGCAGAAATCCTTAAGCGAGAGGATTCCCATCCCCACCACGGGCAGGTCTGTGGGACTAGTTAGGCCCATGGAGATCTCTGGCTTTGCGCAGACTATTCATTGTGCTCCTTTGACTTAAAGGCTGCTTTGGTTTGTGTAATTTTACAACCTACTGAAGCAGGACCTATTGATATTTAAAAAATAATTAAAACAGAGTATTGCGTATTAAAATGCTGCCTTTATGCAGTATCTACTTTTCATATTACAGCGTAAGATTTTCACTCTACTTTTGCTATTATGAATCCATTACATGTAGATGAATGAATACTATTGTTAATAACCATTTACAGCATACAGTGTAACAGCTCCAAAGGAGCTATTAGAGTTTACTGTATGCTGTGAATATATATGAAGAACAATACACAGACCTCAGCTAAACTGTAATAAGTGCATTGACATAACATCAGCTCTGAAAAGAATCTAAGACTCCATAGCATGTGAATGGCAAAACAAGAAATTCAAAGTCCAGACTCCTCTTCTTTAAATCACCCAGCTACAGTGTTATGTGATGGGTATCATTACTGGTAACAGTTCTGCAGTGTTGCTTGTAACGGAGTATACAATGATTACCTCTTGTACTACAGATGCCAGTGTTTAGTTCACAGTGTCACCTGCTGTAGTGCTGGGATAGCCCTCGCTTGTGGGTTATCTTGCATATCAGCACGCAGTGTGTATGGGGAGGTTCGTACCTTTACATGTCTGATTTGGGGTATTTTAGGTAGAATACAGTCTGGGTTTTGTGTGGGTAGGTGCACTTGTGCCAGAAGAGTGTTTTGAGAAAATGTTTGCTACAGATGTGTGCATGTCTCTATTAGTGTTAGAGTTTTGCAACACCTTCAGTACAGGTGCAGATCCGAGTGAGTGCAAACACACAATAGGTTTAATCCAAACCACTGTGATATAAATTTCTTCTGCTTCTAATACAAATCTGGAGATAATTTTTTCAGAGGCAAGATACATTTTGCCTCTTTGCTAACTTGATTCTAACAGTCTGGTGACAAACTTTATGGTGTACTGCTTTGTCACCAGTGTGGTAGGGGACTACTCAGAGGGAACTCAACAAGTGCTCACAAATTGCTTCCGTTGCTACATCCATTAGGCTGACCAAGGACTTTCGGTTCCTACTTTTTCAATTATATTTTGTGTTTTAGTTTATTGCTTTTGATTGTAGCTTTAATCTGTTCTGGAGGAAATGTGCTGAAATTCTTCATGTTCATTGATGACACCTAGGAATTAGTGGAAATTGAAACTTAAATGGCTGTCCAAATTTGGTGCTAATATTGATACCCTTGGCTTTTTATTTTCATTTTTAAAGCTTTTCTTCCTGGTGATGTTCTACTGACTTCCCAAAATATGAACCAGATTATTGCTAGCTGGCACAGAGCTGCATGAGGAAGGTCACTAAGGTCATCCTTTAATTTTAGTTTCCTCTGAGCCAGTTGTAGCTCCTGAAACTTTCCTGAGAGCCAGGAGTGCTCTCTAACAAGTAATCCTTGTGATGCTTGCTTTTCTAAAATGCAGGTGGAAGGCAAGGTAGAAAGCAAAGTTTTGATCTTTGGAGTCCAGACACAATTCTCAAAATGTAGACAGCTCCACGGGGTAATGCTGCCCAGAGCTTTCTTACTGTCCACGGCTGTGTCCCCTGCAGAACACAGTCCTGAGCTCTAGTGGCTCAGTAAAGTCAATGGCAAAATTACATTTGAAGTTTTAAGTAGAAATGATTTTCCGTCACATGGAAAAGGTGAAATTCCCTCTCTCGTGAAGTCAGAACATGAATTAAACTGTTTAAGCCAAAGAAAGGATAATAAAAGGCCCTCATGAAGCAAAAAAAGGTAATATCCTTCTGGTGCCAGGGATTAACATCTTCAGGCCTGAACGTGAGTGAAACGGAGCAGCCCTGCAGCAAAGTTCTTGGCACAGGCAAAACAACACTTTTCAGTTTGGGGACTAACTGAAAAGAAAAAGGTAACAAATGTGCAGACAGAAACTTGCCATATTGGGCACTTATTTTTATACTTCTGGGAGGTATTAGTAAAACATATAAATAGTAAATTCATAGTAAGTCTGTTCTGTGCATTTTCCTGAGCTATATTGAAGGTGATAAATTAAAACTTCTCCACTCTTTAGTACATATTTCTGATGGAAAGGTATATGCTCATACCTTCATGTAGTGCTTGTAAAGTTAACCTTATTGACGTGCACTTAAGGATCAGCAGTCAAAGGCACTGGTAAAGACCAAGAGCGTTACGGAACAGTATTGCCTCCACGGCCTTTCAACCACTGTTAGCATTGTACTGTGCTGGTACCCCCAGAGTTTTAACAAGCAGGCTGCCTGACTACATCAGAAAATCAACACCTTAAAATTTATACTCCACCTTCATAGTTTCTCGTCTCTAATCAAAACTAGTGGACTGGTATTTTAATATCTGTTTTCTAAGCACGTCTCCTTTAATTAGGTCCTGTGCACTACTTAGATTTGTTTCATTGCCAATATTAAACTGTTTTCTGTATAGCAAGCAGATTCCAAGGCAGATGTCCAATCCTTTTGGATTTTGCTTACTGATTGTAACAAATTTATTACTTCTTTCATGCAAACATAGAGCTAAATTCTTTTGTTGAACAACAGACCTACAGTGAGTATCTGTAAAAACACATCAACACAGCAGGAGCTCAGAAGCGTTAGTGGTAATAACTTCCTCTGTATGGCGCTTCCATGCATTTTACTTCAGGTTTCTATTTTTTCTCTCTTTCATTTCTTTGGCCAAGCATTTGGCTCAAGCTTAAACTTCACTGTTATATGCACTTTATTCAAAAAGTCTCAAGGAAAATTGTTCAGGAGGTTTCTCAGACAAACCGAATACCCAAACCACTCACAGTTTAGAGTGTAAATCAAGTATATATCAACAGAGAGTCAGAACTAGCAAAGGGAAGAGGCAGTGTATGAGAGGACTGGATTAACTTGGAGAGTAGTCTTTCAACAGATTTACTATTAGATACAGCAAAGAACCAGATTTTGTTTGTTTCAGATCCCAAACAACTCAGTTATGCCAGTGAAAGAGCAGAATGAGGTTAGGCAGGAAGGATCAGACTCTTGATTGTTATTCTGCTACCTTTAAGTAAGAACTGTAAAAAGGAATAAGCTGAGACTAAGTTTCTGATTCTATTTGAAGTTAGTGTCATCTTAAGAGATGGGTTCCCCGAGGTCCAGGCTGTGCATCTGTAACTTGAAGGAGTCTCCGCAGACCCATCGGCCAATGCTGTAACTGCCAGCTGTCTGTATTGTATCCATATTATAAGGTCATATTCTATGTCCTTTATAAAAGGCATGTGAGACAAACTTCCTGACCTATTTTTGGAGGAATCTGCTACTTTTCTAAATAGATAGAACCATTGTGGAAATCAGCCGCAATTTATACCTTACTTACTCATCGTAAGTCTGTACCGAGTCTGTCAGACTAACTGCACATGCACAGAGTCATTCCCAATGTACGTGCAGTGATTTGACTGGCTTTCTTCCAGGCTGGAGAGGCTTTGGAGCAGCACAGTTCCCAGGGCCACCACACTCCTTAGCACTGACCATGCTCAAAGAGTTCATTGTGCAAACACACAAATTCAATGAGCCTGCTTGAATGGATACAGTTGCACATGGGGTGAGTGTTCATGATGTTGGGAACGTACTGAGCCCAGCCAAGTTGTGTTGCTGTCAGTCAATTAACTTCCCAAAAGAAATAATAAAAAAAAAAAAAGTGTCATTCAGGCCATTCTGTGTGGTGTTTGTATGTACTGGAAAAGAGGACAAAGCACACGCTCTTAACAGCTAACAGGAAGAGTATTTGTTTGTTTTCTCTTTGTCCCTGTTAAGACACTCTCAACGTGCCAGAGCTGAGAACCTTTAATTTATCACCTTCCTGCGCTTGGGGCTTTATTGCACTCATTGCTTAAGCTAATGCAGGTGGTCGTGCCTTGCTTTGCAGCTGGTTGTGCTGTTACTGATGGTTGCAGTTTACGTTCTTTTGCTCTGCCCCTATTTCTTAGACATAGAAAGTGTTGCTTCAGTTTATTTCATTTGCATTTATCAGTTCTTTATCATTTTATTGCCACTTCTTTGCTGTGACTCTAAAGGAAGAGCAATGTCTATTCCCTCTGCCCAGCAAGGTTTAAAACTGATTCTCTGCGTTACAATTGTTCTTTGTTTCTTTCTAATGCGGCATCATCTATTGTTTACAGTGTATTTACAAGCAGCAGAGACTTGATGCCTTTTAAAATGAAATGCCTTCATTCTTTCTAAAAGTGTCCTTATGTTTTTGTAAAGCACTAAGTATCCTGGTGGTGTTCAAAAAAAGGAACATGATTATGAGCACAACGGAGAGGAGGAAAACTGTCAATCTAAAAATGGTTCCTTTTACTCAGCAAATCCCCTCTCCCTGTATTCTGAATCATCTGATGGTAGTGACACAGAAAGCTTCTAGTAATCTTTATCATACCTGTTAGTCCTGCAGAGTCAATATAACTCTGAGAGCATAAGCTGGATTTTACTTTGACTCACACATTTTGGTATCTACAGCTTCAATCTGGAAAGAAACTGATGGATGTAGAGTACAACTTTAATTACCAGTTAAGTGATTTAGGGGCTCAGTTGTATTTTCAGACATGACTTAGGTGTCTCAGGAACCAAAATCTCTTGGCATTTTCACATCAATGGGATTTTAGAGAGTTTTTCTTTGAAGACAGTGATCATAGTCATATAGTGAATGCATGTTGTTTACAAATAACAGACCTAGGGTTGGGCCAGGTACCCCCCATAACAGAAGTTGTGTAGTGAACGTTAACAGGAAGGATTATGGTATAGATTCATGTTAAATTACATTGAATAAAGTAATATCAATTTCCAGTCATTGTCATACAAATACATGAAGGGTAAAATTAAAATTTTACTGAAAATAATATGCTAATATGGAAATTAAGGTCATAAAATGAAAAGGAGTATGAAGAAACAAAACAATCAATTTGATATTAATTTTTTTAACACTAAAAGTTACAGCGTGAAGTCTCAAAGGTCTTTTCAGAGATGGAATGTGAGCTGCTTGCATTTTCATGAGGCCAACTTTAAAATAATGTCCTTCCTGATTAGCACAGTGAGCATCATTGCATTTAATCGGGTAATGACCTCTGCTTAGTGAATGTTATAAACTAGAGTGAAATTTGAAAAGAAGTACAATAGCAAGCTGCAGTAATCATGTTTCTATTGGTATTGCCAATTGAAGATCATGAATGATAAACATTAAACCACAACATGTAAACAGTTTTTTCCCTGCAGAATTTAGGCTCAGACTGATCACTTGTCTCTCTTAATATGATTTGTCCTGGCTATTGAAAACAAGGACTCCTCCCTCCCCCGATATCTCTTCTAATGTAATTAGCATCTAGTCAATAATGTTCAGCATTTCATTTTACCGCTTTAATTAACAAATTCAATTTGTTCAAACCGCTGTGAAAACAAATTAAAAGCCCAGTGAATAAAAACCTCTAGTGCCAGGGATGTGTCTAAGGTGTTCACCAACTCTTCCTCTATTAAAAGACCATCTTTTGTATTTTTTTCCCCTGTGAAAATGACTGGGATTTTAAAAACTTGTTCTGATTTTTGTTCCACTGGAGCAAGTTCAGATTCATTGTGGGGGGGTTTGTCTGGATTTTTAATGCTGAAAGAAGTGGTTTCACACCCTAAATCCCAAGTCCACGGAACAAAGCAAGGCTGTCTTGTCGTGGTGCATGAGCTGTGGATGTTGAGCATTTACTTTTAAGCCATTCCAAAGGTTCATTGTTGTTCCTCAGCTTGCCTCTTGCTGTGCCTCTCTCCCATTCTGCACCAACAAGTTGCAAAGGGATTTTTGGTGTAAATGCAGCAGAGTCTGTACTAGCCGCAGACGCCTCTGTAGCGGCCTGTGCGTGGCCAGGATAGAGCTGCTGCTTTCCGCTTTAGCTTTTAAAAAGTGGAATCTCCTGAGGCTGCAGCAGCAGGTACCCATGCTGGTCTCGCACCTCTCCCGTGCATCACCTGCCTGTGCTAGGAAACCGCCGAGAGCCTCTGTGTCCAATATTGTCATGCTTTTGTTTTATTTTTTCCCCCCATTTTCTTTTGTAGATGAGAGCATTTACTGTACAAACATTGGCAGGGCGCTGAAAAGGTTGAAACAATACAGATCGGGTTTAATAACTACTGTAAATGTCCCGCAAACTTGGTCAACAGACTGGCACGTATTTATATGCACGATAAACACAAACACACGCAACCCCCGTACGGCTGTTTGGAGGTCGGCCTTCCTTTCCCGAAGAAGGTCACTGGCAACTGTGGGCTTTCTGCCAACACGCAGCATTTAGCTTTGCAATATTCATGCGATGGGTTTTTAATATTTACAGCTTTAGATTTGACACAGCTCTCCTTACGTATTCTGATTGCTTTGGCTTTTTCCGAGACCTTCCTGAGGTGGCTGTTCGAGAAACACATTTAAGAGAGTAAATGTTAGTTAGTGAGCAGTGCCGGGGTTGGAAATCGAGGCTGCTCAGGTGAGCATCGCACCTCCACCAGCCAGAGGGGCCTCAAGGAAATTTGTGGCTTGAGATTTGTTTTGCAGATCGATGTGGAAGCCGTGGACTACGCACGCTGGCTCCCTGCAGCGTTGCTTGGTTTGGACGCTGCGGTGTCCAAAACAACACCGCCAAGTTTAGGTTGTGAGTTTTCCCTCAGGTGGGGATCTAGTGTGAGTGCCTCCCCTTTATCTATGTCTGTATAACCTGTCTAACTGCAATATCAATCAGGTGCCTTTGAGAAATTTAGTTAAAATGGGCTCATGGGTACAGTCGTGTGGCAAAGACTGACAGATTAGAGGGGATTTTTACATAAACTCACTTCTTCAGGAAGCCAGGCTGAAAAAAACCCCTCAATTTGCCGTGTTTCCCTTTGTAGAGCCCTGTAGATGATTTGCCGTGTCTCAGTTTGAGAATGTGGAGCCTTTACTATTCTATTGAGTTCATCGACGGTTGGATTCGATGATCTTAAAGGTCTTTTCCAACCTAAATGATTCTATGATTCCATGATCTCCACTTTTAGGTGCTCTGAAGTTCACGAAACTACACTTGAACGTTCACATTTGAAATTTTTTTAATATGATCGCTTCTAAGAGGGTTCTAGTATTAGCTAGAACTTTACCTGTTTCATCACTGTACAAGAAAAATGGTAGTATTTACTTCAAGCTGAAGTCCTGGAGGAAGTAAATCACTAAAACGTGAGATCTTATGAGGAATGAGACTATGAAGTGAAAAGCATGATCATGTATTAATGTAAACAAATGGATGCAAAAGCTTTCTGAGATCCTTAAATGGGGGTGTTTAGGAAATTAGTGTTCATATTTTCCATTCTAATTTCTCTGCAGTGGAGTCACCAATCCCTATCTTTCATTTCAAATTGCCATTAATAATATTTAGCAACACATACTGCTGGTGTTGCCTGAGCAAATCCGTGTCTAAAATGAATGCATCTCTGCTCAGATATGTATAGCTCATGTCTGTCTGTCTCTCTTGGTTTCTTTTCTCTTCTCTTCTTTTTTTTTTTTTCCAAATGTAACCGCATGCCAAATGGTATAAATTATCCAACCATCTGTCCCCCTTCTTCAAAACCCTGAGGGAAAATAGATCTGAAGTGTAGCTCATTTTCACCAAAAATGCCAGTTGTAATAGAACCTCACTTTTGCATCCACTCAGCTTGTAACTGGCGGGAAATCCCATAGCCTTAAATTTTTTGGTAGCTGACTCGGACCCTTTAATTAGCAGGTGGCCAGTTTTGCCTCCGCTCAGCGATGGCAGCAGCTCCTGGACTTTCTGGTTTTTCTTTCACCTCTGACCAGTAAAGGAGCTCCCCCTGCCTGTTACTTCTGCAGTGTTTTTAAGAAGTGGCTGAACTGTTCACATTTTCCTGATATTTTCTTTGAGATTTAAATAATTTCATCTAATTATATATCCCCCCCTTAATTTTCTGTCTTGTAAAATAATAATAAGGAAACTGATTTTTCCGCATGAGTCAGTTTGCAAATCAAGCAGCCTTTACATTATTTCCCTGTCTGCTGAGTTTCTGCACCGAGTATCGCTGTCTCGCATATATGTTTCCCCCCCTCTGTCTTTCTGACTTGTCAGCTGAAGCTGAAATGCTAATTGAAATCGAATCGGCCTGTCAGTGTGTTGCCACTGTGCTGCTCTCCCTCCGGTACGCTTAGCTGGTGTGTTCGCTAACTGGGAGTTCGGAGCCTTTATGTTGAGGGATTAAAAGTGCAGGTGAGATACTCTGCTTTCTTACTGCTGCTATCACATCGTGCAATGAAGGAGCCAAACTTGTTGAACCTTGTGGCCCTGTGTAAACTTACTGTACTGGAGGCATCCTCCAAAGTCATGTCTGTAAATCAGTCTTCTGCTTAACTGCTTCCAAATACGGAGGATGAACATGAGGGAAGGCAGCTGACCCTGGGACAGTTCTGAAGTCCTGGAAGTGTCGTCTTTTTAGCTTGAGCTGTTATTAAACTCATCAGCTATGCTTCCACATTGCTCTCTAAAATATTGCATGCTCTTCTGATTTGAAGAGATAAAGAGAATCAGATCTGAGATTAGGAGAGCTTCAGATGCAAAGATCCTTCAAAGATACCTAGCCCTGGTGGCATGATGATTTATACATTATCACTAGAGCTCTATGGCTGAGGTGAAATGAAGTACATAGTCTTCCATACCTCATGTATAAAAACCTTTCATCTTTCGAAGGGATCCATACAACTCTTATACTAGTCTTCAAAATCTATAGAAGGTTGAGAAGTGTCCATGTTATATTTGGGAACTCACATTATACTTCTTGTATCAGTTCAGGAAGAAGGTAAAGCAAATAATTTATTTCTACCCATTAGTAATAGCACTCGTATTAGGTGAGAGCTTTTTTACTGGGATTGCAGCCAATATTTCCTCATTGTTGTGTTAATTTTATGTAGCAGTACATGAATAATACACCAACAGTACACTCCCAGAATTTGCTGTGGTCAGTAAGATCTGTCCTGGCTGAACCCGAGAGTCTTAATAAACCACGTAATTCTGGCTCGTCCCCAGGACGTGCATCCTAGCCAGAGTTTTCATCAGTTTGAAGCTCACCTATTCACATTCCTGTGTGACTACATTTATGCCTACAGTCATCAAGTGAACTATTATCGCAGTCGTGCACAGGAACGCATACTTAGATGTTTTTTGAATTTCACTTCTGTTAAATTGACACTGCGATAGGAGCCCAGTCACGATAAACACAAGTCTGTAAGCAGGCATAGAGAAACTCATATGCGTTTTGGTATGTGAACCTCTGGTATCCTTTGAAAATATTTCCTTTGACTCTGTAGAAAGTAGGTTAGCTGGAACTGTTTACCTTGCTACAGAAAGAATTTCCAGATAGCAATTTTTAGTAAAACTGTGGTCTTCAAGCTTATCTCAGTGTGACAGCTCTTCCATTTCAGACAGATTAAGATCTTTTCCAAAGTACGCTGGATTGGTGGCTATCCAAGCATATGTCATTAGGCAAAAATGAAGGATAGATATTGAAAGATGTATTTTAGTACTCTGGTATTTGATGTTCTTTTCTAAAGGGACTGGTTCTGAAATAAATTTTATATATTAACTAAGCACACATAGCTATTCTGTTAGCAGAACTATTTAATCCTGGTATCCTGTAGATCTGTATCCTGTGTCCATTAACCCCACCGTGATAACCCCAGTTCATCCCCCCTCCCCAAAACGTACTCTGTGAAATCCCCTGGGCAGAAGAAAACAAACTATGGTTTGTCTTGAGTTTTGTGTTTGTGATGGCTATCAGGCATTGTTGCCAAACAAAAGATCTGGAAAATGTAGAACTTGATGCCAGAGAGACACTATGTTGAATCTTTGCTGTCACTAGCCTCCAGAATTCAGGACGAAATTTCCAATTATTGAGACTTAAGTTCTTTCAAATGCCACTGACCATTAGGTTCAAAAGCAGTTTCGTATGATCTGGATTATACTAATGGATGAACTGATAATTTTGCCTTGTTTCCACAGAAAGCCAGCATTTCCTGCAAAGACTGTGTTTAAAGCTTTCTCCAAGTCTTAGTGTAGCAAGACGTTTAGAATCTGTTTGCCTTCAGTTTGCTCTCTGTAAAACAAAGATAATGGTACACCTCAAAGGTGTATTGTCAGGCTTAATCCATTAATTTTTATAAAGTTACTTTCAGCTTCTGAGATAGAAGGCACTAAAACAATGCAAAGTATTATTCATACTATTATTATTTTATGAGTCATGCCAAGACGTTTCTTCCTCTTCATAAGAATTCCAATAAGATCTCATTTCTTTCTTGCACAGAGATGATGTTTTAAGTTTTCATATTTCCTCAGGAGCAAACTACAACTATTGAAGTGGCCAATACATTTTTTAAGAATCTGGTTCAATGTCTAATTCCTTTTTTGTTCTTAACCGTGTTGATATATAACTCTGATCTGACAGATGCCCAAAGATTGATACCTTCCAATTACCTGTGGTTTGTAATGTCAACTTGGTAATTTTACATTTCTACAAGCTCAGGTTAATAACCACTGTGCTGAAGCTGAATAATTTATGATTTTTTTGGTCTTCCAACTTTGGAGAGATCCATAATAACGCATTTCAAAAAAAAGAGAACTGATTACCTTTATTTGCTGTTTTACGAAGGTATCCTTTCTAACAACTTCAACCTGGGTGGGAAACGACACAAAGGGCATGTTAAATAGATAAACAAGGACAGATGAGGGGTTGTACGGGCAAGATGATAATTCTAAACCAAATGCATTAGCATAAATGCAGAAATCTTAGCTTGCTGCTTGCCTAACCAGTGCCAGATTGGAGTGACTTGTAGCTATCACTCAGAGGCAGAGGAAGGTGTTAAGAACATGTTTAAATGAGAAGACGATGGCAGCTCTACAAATTTTGACAGTCAGTTTATCTGAGGCACAAGTTCCTTGCTCTTTGTTCTTCACCAGTTCCCGAAGGGCTTGATTTTCAGAAGTGCTGAGCACTTGCAGCTTCTATTGACTTCAAGTGGAGTTTTAAGTGTTCGGCACTTGTGAAAATCATGCCCAACTGGATTAGCACAAAGAGGTTTTTCTTTCAACATCAGCCAGAAATCTCTTTTCTTCCTACCTGACTTTTCCAGCAAAACACAGTTACTGTTTCCCAACAGGCAAAATTGTATGATTCTATTATGTATTTCAGTTCCTCGGTGTCTTAGTGAATGTGTTGGACTTTATTATGCATTTGTACCATTTCTCACAGAGTCAAAGAACTAAGAGATGGAAAAGACCTGCTAGGTCAGCTACTCCATGTCTCCAGTAGTACAGCATTGTTCCTTTCAATATGTTTCCTTGTGTTTTGTCCCTCCTAAATAGTGAAGACGTCCTCATTTAAGGTTGTAGTGACAAAGGCCGCACAACAGTTTATCTTTCTTTCAAAAATAATACACATGTTTGGAAAGAAAAGAAAGCAGAGTATTTTTAATCCTCCCTCCAAACTGAGAAAAGTATTCCTTTCATTCTACAGTCAGTTCTCCTTTTCATATTATCATCAGAGGCAGCTGCTGTCATTAGAAATAGCGGTGTAAATGCAGGATTCTTTGCAGATTATATTTTGATTAAAAAAAATGGAAATGCATAACAAAGGTGATCTTTGTCTGTCTTGATTTCTGCTCTTTTGCTGTTTCATGGCCTCTCTCTCTCTCATGATTTCTGGATGCTTCTCCACTTTGGCATGTGACCAGGGATGCAAAATACCCTAAAGAATACATTCAACAATGTGTTTTAGTTCCACATTCAAATATATCTTTGGCCACCCTGTTCCGGAGAAGTCATTGCAACAGACATAATAGGCCATAATTCTGCTATTAAATCCAGGCTGATGATAGGAAGAAGTGTAGTCAATCCAGTAATAAAACTGACTGCCCAGTACAATATAGGCTTTCTCCCTCCCCCATCTGCATTAAATATAATTATTGGAAGAACAGTCTCTGGATGCATTTCAGTAAAATACTTTCCCATAGTACTCTTTTCTAGGGCAAAATAATTTGTTGTCGGTTTTAAAAGCCCTTATAAAAACAGCTGTCCTTTGAAATTTTTGTTATTTACTTGATGAATCTCTCTAAAGTTTTCTCATAAGGAAGATAATACTCACGTTCTTTAAATTTTCATTATTACATCTATTTAACATATAGTACCTGAAGATTTTTGCTTTTATTATTATTAAAATGACTGACTAAAAACTGAAGGAGGAAGGTAACCTTTAATTTATACTCCTGCTCAAGAAGAGGTCTTTTTATAGTTACATTCAGGTCATTTTTTTTTTTCCCTGTGGATCATCTATACTATTAAATGGGGCTTTATTCCAATTTAGGAGACACTTCGACTTTAAACCTGTACTTACATTAACTTTTGTACATGGTTGCCCAGGCAACAATGTAATTGCATGAAACAATGGCATTCTCCTATGTACCATTTATGGCAAGTTTGCATTTGAAAAAACTTCTTGTCTTATCATCAAAGCAGAATTTGTAACCTTCTGACAGCTGAAGGAATGTTCAGGGGCCTTGATTCATATTCATTTTCCCTTGTAATTTTAATGGGTACCATCACCTTTCATTTTCAGGGTATTTCTTTTTTCCCCCTATGATAGTTACTGTTTTACATGAAAATTCTAGAGCAGGCAGAAGGAACTGATTAAAAAATAGCTCCAAGAAAAGGCTGCAAGTACCATTCTTCTAGCTTGTAGCCTGTGAAATTGCCACTGTTTAATTGATCTTCTATAAGCTTATCTTTCCAGTGAGATGTACCATTATTGTACATTAATCAGTGCCTCCAGACATTATCACTGAGGTAACCAAGAGCTAATCAAGCAAGAATGGAGCTGGCAGACGCCGAGATGTCACGGATGCCTTGCTGTGTACGAAGTCTGTCAGAGTTTCAGCTTCCAAAGGAACCTGTTTTCGCAGGGCTGCAGACTTTGTATAACCTTGTCATAGCAATGGAAGAAGGGGCAAGCACCCTGAATGTCGAATAGGTGGGCCACGCGGGGAGCCGACGCTCCTGGAATCCTCTAGATGGCAAACAACAAAGTGACACTGTAATAATAATAATAAATGATGCTATTTAAGAATAAACAAAATGTTGACATGTTGATTAGTTTTTACTAAATAGCAGTTTCCAAGGGAAGAGATTCAAGCAAAGCAAATTTACAGTGGAAAATATTCAAAATATATTAATCAGTCATTGCAAAGTGCCACTAGAAATTGCATTCCCGCTTTTTAATTGATTTTATTTTATAAATGCTCATATAGAAAAAAACCCCACAAACCTCTGAATTTTCCTGGATGTTATTTCTGGCAGCTAGATACCATATTGGGAAAATAACAGAATAGAAAAACAATAAAGAAGTGTACCAGATTAATTTAATCAATTTAACTACAACTATGCTTATTCTTGCAGAAAGATCTGTGTGACACTTTACTGTCAATTGACAGAATCTGTAATTCGGGATAGAACGGAGCCTAAATTGCGAAGGAAAGCAGCTGAATCTTTGTGCCATAGGTTCTGTCATGTGAGACGAGTTTCAACTGCTGGCATGTCTGAGCTGCTTCTTTCTTGTTGGCATGTCGATGCCTCGATGGCATCCTTTAAATATTTCCTCCTACCATCTTGCCGGTGATAGTAGAGAAGCAGCTCCAGCGCTGGCATCGGTGAGGTGACACCGTCCTGGTGCAGGCCTGTTCCCCAGTCTGCTGGTGACATTCATCTGTAGGATTTACCCAAAAGATATTCGAGGACTTGGGACCTACAAGTGTACCTTAATTGTACCCCTTACTAGATTCACAAATTATGCAATGGAGTGAGAACAACGCTTTCCCCTTAAACAGCGGGTAAAACCCATACCCTATGGTTGGTTACCCAGGGCTTCGAAGCTTGGTGATTCTGATCTCCTTTTCTGCTACCTGAAGAAGCAGCCAGGTTTTCTCCCCACACATTTGTAACCCACCGATTTTTGTGCAACTTCCAGGTGCGCTGGAGGAAGAGAATTACTCCTGGCGCACATAGCAAACCAAGTCACTGACCTACAGTTTGACTTCCGAGGCTTTTTTCTTCAGATTTTGAAAAGTCACTGTATTTTGCATGCTGTATTTTGTTCCCAGTCACCAAGAAATTGTAAATTAAAGAAATTCACCGTGAAAGCATTAATAAGCAAATTTTGCATAGTTTTCACTTCGTAATTCCACTGACTTCTGTTGATGTATTCCAAATATAAACAGGTAACAGATCAAAATTTGCCCGCTGAATACATATACAGTAAATGTAAAACACTGAACCAAATTGCTTGCTGGCGTACATCCATTGACAGAAAGGAGTTTTGCCAGAAGGTAGTTTGGCTCATTATAGCTAGTAATTTGATTATTAATAAGTGGAAAAATATTACTAATAGTTGCTAAGCTTTATTGATGACATTCTCAAACCTCTATCGCTTCCGTAGAGTGAACCTGTCAGTACTGCCTTATACCTCTTTTTGATTTCAGTGAGGATCGTATATTCATAACGGTTTGCAAGACCACGGTCATTAATGAAGATGTTTTCTGTTGGGTGGGAGGGAAGGATTGGTTTTGTTTAATTAAAAAAACCCATGAAATAGAAATACTGCAGAGGGATAAATGTTTCCCTTTCTGAATATAAACATCTTGGCATCACCTCACTGTTTATTTTCAAAAACTGCCTAAGTTTTGCTTCCATATTTATCTAACAGCAGGGGATCATTATCCTGTGACAAAGTTCTATTCCACTGACATTATCTCTTAATTAGAATTCATCCTTTTCTAGTTCTACGTAGTCAGCCTGTAGTTCCCACAAGTCCCATAAAACAATGTACATTTTTGGAGGCAGAGGGAAGAGGGAAGGTCTCGCAGACCATTAAGAGCTGTTTAATAAGCAGCCTGGTGTGGAAAAGGCTGCTTTTATTCTACATGGGCATATCTATGCAGAATTGCTGATGAGGGCCAGCCTCTGCCCTCCCTTACATCGTGCCAACTGACTTTAAGTGATGTGCCAGGCCAGGAAGGAGGGCACTGCTACACTCAAGAAAATAAATTGCTTGTCTTCCTTAGGAGACAAGGAGAGGAATCAGCTTAGGGCTGTAATCACGCTACACTTGGAAGATAGCGGGGCAGATAAAGGTAAAGAGCAACGTTGTAAGGTGCTCCGCAGTGCATAGTGAATGTGGGCAGGGATCAGAGTCGTGGATGGCGTCATTTCTACTGCTAAGGTCGGTCACGCTAGTCTCCCACGACTCCTTTTTTAGAGATGAAGGCACTTGCAGCTACTAATGCATCTTTCCCTTCTCTCAGGAGGTGTGAGTAGCATTATTGTTAGCCCCTTCGCAACAGCAGATAAGCTGCCTGACCCCAGAAGTATGCGTTTGGGTGTGTAAAACGAAAAACAATGAAAAGAATAATGTAGAGATATTAAGGCCCTTGCTCCTGCATCGTGACTCTTGGTAATCTATTGCAGTGAGACAGCATCACTAAAAACATTTTAATGTCTGAGCAGCGAGCACTAAGTGAGAATATTAAAGTACAAATCTCAAACAGATATTGATAGCTCTATTTCCATGTCCTGCGTTTCAGTGGGTAGAAATGTGAGTAGTCCTTCCCACTGGTGTTTGGATACACTACACCTTCTGAACTAATTGGCATCTCCTACCCAAGGTCTGCCTGCAAGAGTGAGAGAGCTACATAGCTTGGCAAAGATGGTGGAACATTCAGCAGATGCTATAAAGCATCTTTTCCTTTACGTAGCGTATCACAACAAAAACCAGAGCAAACAGACATAAATCTAGGAAAAAGAATAGTTATCCACAGGTTGGCAAGAATAGTGCCTGCTACTGGAATAGTAAGCATGTTAAAATCCAGTGTGAAACTCTTAGCCACCAGGTGTAACAGAGACCAAAAATACAGAACACTCCCCTAAGATCAGATCCTTGAATGCATATCAAGAAAAACTAGAGTTCTAATTGCCTAACAAGTTTCAGATAATATTAAAGAATATGCTTCAGCATTAAATTATTTCATTTTAGGGATTAGGAAGAGACCAAAGGGAGTAACCTTACCTGAACAGCTGTGCAAAGTAAGGCTTTGGGGCTTTTTTGCATTTTCTTTCGAAATACAAGCTATTAGACGTTGTTAAGGAAAGAACAATAGAAAAGATTGGTCCATGAGATTCATTAATTGTGGCAATTCACACGCCGGCATGTTTTTTTGAAATGGTTTCCTGATAATGTTTTGCTATGAAGTAGCACGTGAGGATAAAAGAAAATTCCCTTAAAAGTCCCTAGTCTGTAAATTAGCCCATGTATTATTTCACTTAATGTTTTAAAGTGATGTTCCCAGTTCTGCGTTTCACATTATTATCATCTTCACTTACACCGTGTAAATTTGTTCAGATGTTCAAACCTTTTCTCTGTCCAGAGACGCAAAGAAGAAAAACCACAAAAGATACAAAAGCAAACTATTAGCGAGTTTATTAAATCCAGGAAGTGGTGTCTAATTGAAAAGTTTGCTAAATTTATTTAATGATGTGGTGCTACTGAGAGCTGTTATAAGTTTATTGTATTGAATTATGCAATATCATACTCCATTGTCAAATGTTTCCTTGATTCTCATTAAGGCTATGATTCACGCTAATATTATATCATTTAGACAGGTTCCTCAAGCAGTGCTTTATTATTATTTGTTAATTTATGGAGCGTACTTTCAGTGTATCGTCATACTTTATAATATTAAGGAAGGATAGAATATTAAACAACCAAACGCATCCAGATACTCAGGGATAAGTCAGCTTCTGGGAGACAGCGTGTATAAGGAACCAAAGGAGATACGTTACATGACGCTCGGGACCATCTGACAGTTTTCCTAAATGGTGTCTTTCCTTTTATATAGGCTCACGTTCCTTTCAGTTCTAGCCTGCATTCCAGCAAAACTATTGAAATTAGCTCCTTTCTCTAACAAAACTATGTGAAACAGGCATTTTTGGCAAAACTTGTGTTGCCAAGTGTGGGTTCGTTTATTTCTCAGTTTCTGATGCTCTTGTTCCAATCTTGACATTTCTAAATTGCCTTTACGATAATTGCTGGATTCGGTAAACCTATATATCTTTTTTACTTCCCTGCTATTATAAGCCATTCTTGGAACAGACATGTTATGCTACATGGGTACGACCATGCTTTTACAGTGAAAGTTCAGATGAAATCTTTTGGGGACCTGGTTGAGTATAGGCATGCATGCAATTTTCCACATTTCTCCGGTGTGGCACCTGGGACTTGTGTCCAGTGTTCATTTCACAGGCTGAATGCAGAAAAGTTTTGCTGATCCATTGGCCTCTCCTTTAGCTGTGTCCCATTCCCTGCTTGTGTTTCACTGTTACACAAGAACTTTTCTTCTTGCACTCCTCACCTGGAGCGGCAGAAGGATTACATCCATCCTCAGTCTTCTCCCAGTTCATCTGACCTGCTAGAATTATAATGGTTTCTTTGCTGCTTCTTCCCCAGCAGGACAGGTTCTCTTTTTCCTTTGACATACGGTTGAGAGGTGGGATAGTCTTGGGGCTAAGTAGGTCATCAAAGCTCTGTCCACTTCTTAAGTATAATTAGATGCTGAAAAAACATTAGTATTCAAATCCTGACATAAATACGGTGTCTGTTCTCCTCTTGTTCCCTCTGGTTGTTGTGTTTGCAATGCATTTGCTGTGTTACAGAAGCATTTCTATGCTATTGTCTTCCAAACCCCGTTGGTATGTTGTTGCTAGCTATTTGATGTGAGGGTTTGCATTTTCATTACAGTTCTGTGAGACCCCCAGCTCCGCTGGAAGGTGCCACCTTGCCTCTGAGGAGTGGGATCCTTTGATTCTGCAAACTTCAAGGAATCTTCAGCCATCCTGGGTCTTTGCTCTGGCCTCTGGTCACCAAATCAATTTGCTGGGCTATGAATCTCTGTTGGACCATTCAAATTAACCCAGTTCTGGATCTGACGCTGTGCGTTTCTTTGTTTGCCAAAAGGGCATGCGGGAGTGCAAGGGTAGGCCTGGACCCGGTTTGACAGGGGGAAAAAGTTGGATGCTGAGACTCATGAATAGGTAGATTTGTGGCACAGGAATGTGCTTCTCATCCTCTGGTGCCACTGAGATGACTGGTGAGAGCAAGGTCCTCCAAGTTCCTCCTGGAGACACCCTTGGGGAGCCTAAAGCTCCTCTGCCAATTCTTTATTTCCACCGCTTTGTAGCTGAGAAAGCAATTTGGAGTATGAAAATATTTAGCTAAAGTTTGGTGCATTTTCTGTGATTTCTGAAGAAAGGTATGAATTTCCTGACTGCAAATAGATAGCAAGTCACTTGGCCTCCTCTGCATGTATCTTTCTCTATTTTCTTACTGAATTTAAATCAAGATATATGTTTGAAGATAATTACAGAACAATATGTAACTTGGTCAAATTTTTGGAAAAAAAATATAAAATCTTATGAATAGAACGAACCAGCTGATTTGAAACCTAACCACCTCAGTGTCACAGAAATCTTCATATTAGACTCATAAATTCAAAATCTTTATTCAAATAATACATAAAATTGTATAGCACAAAAATGGTTCTCACGTACAGAACCTTAATGGATCTTCCAAGAAAAGACTTGTACCAGCTTTGATCTTGTATGATGCATTTTGCTTTCATTTAAGGAAGGGAAATCTAAGTTTCTCAGTAAGTATCCAAGATCTTTGACTGTGTATTCATCACACAATGCCAAACAGTAAAGTGCTTACAAAAAGTACTGCACTAAACATAGTGATATTTGTCTCCTTTCAAACACTGTCTGTTCCTAAATTCTTCCAAATCCATTTGCTATGAAAGAGAAGTATTAAAAGCACAGATTTTTTTTTTTTTTTTTTCCCCTGTTTTCAAGTTCCCCATTAGTGGTCATTATTTTCCTGCTTTTGTCCTTTTTTTCCCCCTTGCAATTTTGCTGTGAGTGATTCTCTCTGTCATCTTGCCGTAAATTGATTAATACTGCCCACTGATGCAGTGCACCACATGGCTAATATATCAGTTAAATGGAAACAGCAAACACCACCTGCTCCTTCAGGCAAATGGCACTTTGGAAAATGGAATGTGTAATCAATAGAATTAAACCTTAAGCAAAGCACTGCAAACAAATCCAGGGGCAAGGTCTTCTTAACTCTGTGGTATGAAAGATTTTTCCTTTTTTTTTTTTTTTTTTTTTAAGTTATCTGTTTTGCTTTCTTTCAGTATATCAATTATTTTCCTTGTGATATACAGTATTCTCACTATAACTGTTGTCATACAATTCAGTATTGCTTGGATCAAAGGTGATTTTTTTTTATAGGAAAAGTTTTAGACGGGTCTGCTTCCCTTTATATGTTGGAGATTTACAAGACAAATTCTTGCCAATAGCAGTGATAGGTAATAGGATAAATCCTTCCCATTGATGGGGAGATAAATGCCGCTTGAATTTAACTTTCAAATCTGCTAGAAACTGCTTAGCATTAAGGCATTTGCCTCATTTGTGAGCACTTTAAGGATTTGAAGAGCAGATACAAAAGACACGCAGAACTTTTCAGCTGATGTCAGCTGATGATCTTCCCCTAATAAATATTTTTCAGAAATAACAAAAGTGGTCAGCTTTACGTCCGCAGTGAAAGAGTAAAATTTTAAAACAGGTTTTTAAAGGGAAGGGCAATAAATACAGAGGACCAAATAAGAACAGAGGACTCTTGCAATTTGCATACAAGGAGAGAAAAGAATAATCTGTGCCCGAGATCATTTGTAAGTAATGGTCATCTCCTTCAGGAAGGTAAATCATCACTGGGGGACTTTGGGCTGCCTAACACAGAGTGTCTAGTAACTGTTTTGGTGCAACAAACAGTTAAGGAAAGTGAACTCTGCCCTTATAGGTAGCCTCCCACGCGTCAGAGAAGGCTCTCAGGATACCTTCCACATCCAAGTAGTGCCGGTGGCTCCAGACACTTCAGAAATCGGTAGCTGAAAGCTTATGTAAAGCTCCTCTCATACCATATTCTATACCTGTAAATTGCTACCCGTGACAGATCTGTGAGTTTGTTCAGAGATATGTTTTGTCTCAGATAAAGCTTGTTAAAAAAATGAATAAGGCCCATCATTAGTACATACCAACTGACAAACAAGTAGTCAGCTCCAGTTACATGAAAATAGCCCGGGTCTATCTCACGGCAGCTTCTAACAACTCACAGCAGACTCCATTCTCTGTTTGTGGTGTACTAGTAATTACGTTCTCGCTGGCAGGATTTAGAGTTTGGTTGCCAGGGCCCAAGCACCATGTAGCAAGTGTTTTGGTAATGAATAAAGACGGCAATCAGCAGCAACCTGAGAGCTAGCTGAATGAGACAATCTGGCGGACACTGAGGGGGTCCTGCTGGCTTGCTCAGATGGGCAGCAGGCAGGGATGAGATAATTGATAGGAAAGGGTAATGAAAGGAAAGGAAGTGGGAGGGGGGGAGAGGAGAGAACAGATTTAGAAAATAGACAAAGATTTTGACCTTAAAGCTAATAGGCTACTTAGGATATTATTTTATAAAGACCAGGATAAAATGAGCTGGCAGCTGAATGTCAGTGTAAAATAATCCTTTGTGTACGTGCGCGTGCTTGCGTGC
Source organism: Aquila chrysaetos chrysaetos (assembly GCF_900496995.4). Taxonomy (NCBI): domain Eukaryota; kingdom Metazoa; phylum Chordata; class Aves; order Accipitriformes; family Accipitridae; genus Aquila; species Aquila chrysaetos. The sequence continues at coordinate 34,638,136 of NC_044015.1, read as the reverse complement.
GTGTGTGCACACGCACGTGCACGTGTGGTGGGCTGGGGAGGGAGGAAATCCCCATGTGCAGATCTTAGATGATTTCTAGGAAATAATAGAAATGACATGAATGGTTATTCGTAGGATCCATGGCATTGCGATGTTCTCTTACCTACATAGCCTGCTAAAACACATCAACCAGCTTTTGAAGTCAGGAGCTTATAGGGGAGAAATTCAAGGCCAGGGAGAGATATCACCTAGACAAATTCATGTACATATGGAAGGGTTTCATATTTTGGAAAATTGAGTCCTCATTTGAGACATATTGAATTCAGTAAAAAGAGTCCCACTGATTTTTAAAGACCTTGAACTATTCTGACTTTGAAAAACTAAGTGGATATTTGTCTTGCCATCATCAAAGTTATGAAACACCCTACAAAAAGCAGCATGTTTGCAATTGTACAACCTGGAAAAGGAGAGATTTTAAGAGTAACAAATGAAGTTGTATATACTTTTCTTTGCAAATAAATAATATTTTTAGGCTGGACTCTTGCAACATAATTACTCTTTTAGCCTTCACAGGCACGGAAGAAAAAAGCATCCCCTGTGAAATCCTTAGTCACAGAAGTCAAACTTCTCCCAAGATGCAAGAGACAGATTTCGTGGAAGGAAGCTCTTTTCCTATAATTTTGCATCCTTCTGACACCAGGCATGCTTCCTCCCAGCCTTGTGGACATAGGAAAAGATTCACATTTTTGCATTGCTGTTTCATTGGAGAGAGAGAGAGAGAGAGAGAGAGAGATTTTAAGAATGAGAACGCAGTTCAAGACAGACAGGTAGGAAGATGGCAGTATGAACCAAGTGGAGATATTTTATATTTGGTGATAGGGCTTTGTTTAGATCCTCTTACATACTTTTAGGATATGTTTTTGCTTAATATTGACAAGCTCATCAGAGCCAGGCCCTTGAAGATTTCTCTTCAGCAGTCTATCTGTTTCCTTGTTTATTTTTGTGGGGTTTTTTTAAACACATTATGGATTTTAATACAGGTTATCTTCCCCAGACTTTCAGGTATTAGGAAGATTTCAAGAGGGTTTTTGGTAGTTTACTGACTCTCTGATAAATACTGTAGGAGTGTGTGATTTGCTGTGTCACCGGGGCTGGAATCTTTTCAGGTCTGATAAATCAGATTATCTTGATCTGAGGCAGTACTTCGATAGGAAACCTCAGTATAAGACACAGATTTCAAAGGGCATATTCCTGGTGATTCAGCAACTAATGCTCCTCTTCTGAACTTATTCTAAATAAGTTGTTACAAAGTGCACAGCAGTGCTAGATGTTCTTGGCTTTGGGCAGAGGTACATCAGCAGCTCAGGATGTTTGCTATTGAAAATGTACTATGCTAGCAAGAACTTAGCCACAAATGCACATTTTTCCTGCCCAAATTTCAAACAGAAATGGTATTCTTCACTTTCTGGGATTTTGAAAAATTTCATGCTGTGCTACTGTGTAGAGTTCATCAGTGCACTGCTTTCTCGGAAATATGGAAACACATGGGTGATAAAAGAAATTATTCCATGCAGAGTTTTACAAAGCGCTTTGGGATCCTTTTAGATAAAAGATACTGTATCAGACATTATGATAGGTAGTAGTTATTAATACCTGTCATATTTGACTTTCTCAATCACTTTTATTCTGCTTGGAGCAGTCTCATGAAACTGTCTTTTACCCAATTTACCATAATTGTGACGTGACCCATATTGTACCCTTCTTCTTTCCAAGACCTTTTAAAATATATTACAGATGCTCTCCCCGACCTTTCCTAAAAGCTTTTTAATTGAAATGTTGTCATGCAGCTTCCATAGTTAAGATAATTTCATATTTTGATGGCCTTCAAACACAAGCTGAAAGTATATTACAAATAGGGAGGCGGGTAATAGGGTTGGTTTGTATGTGCGCTCCTAGTGCTTTGCTAGACCTGCCAGAATGCTGCTGGTCTAAGACATATGCCAGATTCGTCTCCATCTTTCAGTTTTACCAAATAAATACCAAGGCTGCCATGACTTCCTGCAAATGCTACTGCCCAAATTATACACAGAGAGAAGATGACTTGTTACCTGACAGTATGACAAAGTGTGTTTGTATTGACTACGTCTTTGACTGCTCCATTGTGCTTGGATGGAGGGCTACTCTTCGCTCTCAGGAGTGGAGTTAGAGGTTGTGACTGGACTTACTGGATTATTATTTTTCTGAGAGGGGACTATTGCCTTGGTTTGCATTTGTGCAGTGCTTAGCATAGTAGAGTCCTGCCTTCTTGTTAGGACATTATGGTACTATGAATTATTATTGTTAAAAATAATAATAATATTTGTGGCTTGGGAAAGTTAGTTCTATGAATTAGTTAAAATTGTCCAAATGTTTATGTCTGGTTGATGGAATGCCTGTGTAGAGGCTTTTGACCTAGAAATACTTGTGTTATAATCTCGTAAGCTGTAAGGTAGTTCAAATACATTTTCTTAGGAGTGTGGATCCAGAAATATCAGACATGGCTCTAGATTGGGTAATTCAGATTCAAAGAAGAGGAGAGAAAGCTACAAACTTAGTAGTGGCTTAATCTCAAAATAAACATTCAAGCTATTTCCTTTTGCACATAATACAGAGGACTATAAAAATCGGCACAATAAGTAAGCAGTTACAAAAGTGATCATCCCCTCTATTCTGAACTGTAACTGGAAGTTTGTAAGATAGTAAATTACAATATTGCTCCATCATGAGAAATCCAAACCTTCACTAAATTCAGAAAAGAACATTATTTATTATACTAGGGCAAAATGTTGTATTACAGTCCAGAACTGAATTTATTCATGATACAGCTTTGTGTTGTATATTGTTTGCACAGGGTTTCCACCAGTTTCATCTTTTGACCTTCCACACGTGAAGAAGCACAGAATATGCATCAAAGATCAGTCACTGCAGATAAAAAAATCTGCATTGTTGATTAGACAAGAGAATTATTCATTGGGCCAGATTCTCTGTGGTGTAATTTTACTTAGCTGTATTGAGTTCATTGACTGATCTTTATTGACCTTATTTCTTTGACTTCATTGTGGCCTTTCTGATTTACATCAGCTAAGGATCTGACTCTCGGTATTTAATTTGCACAATAAATGATAGAAAGTCTTTTCAAATGGAATCTGCAGTGTAATTAATGAGAACTGATGCTTAACATTGGATCCTTTCCCAATAGCCTGTTATGCGGCACTAAACATTATGGGCCAAGTACTGATTTCACATTTTTACGCCAAATTCCTATTGACCTCAACAGGAGTTTCATGTGAGAAATGATAGCAGGATATATCCTATTATTTCTTGAAAAGGTCAGTGTTCCGATAAAAGTGGATGAAGCTGTCTTTTTCATAGCTGTCAAGCAACTTGGCTTAATGTAGTCATGGAATCTCACCATGATAATAGAAATCTGGCATGCTTGCCTTGATACACCACATTGAGCTAACCGTGAGTCCTTGTCCTTGCTTTATATGATGGCTGAAATTCAGACTTTCTGAATTAGATATTAGTTACTGGAAGTGTGAGCAGCTCCAGTTGGAGGAAAATGTGTGCCTCTCTCACCAACATGTATTAACCATTTATATTTTTATTAATTCTTTGGGCTGAGTTCTTACTCCTGGATTTCATGTTCTGTGCATGAGGAAGGAAATCCTTGAGTAGATTTTTGGCTCTCAGATGATAGTGGCGTAATAACTACAATTCAGACACTGAACAGCATTAGCTTACCCAGAAAAATCAATCCGTTGCTGGTCACTCAACATTACTTCTACCTCTGGCAAAGACTAATCAAAATATTCTCTGAATTTGCTATAGCTGTTATTTACCATTATTACAGTTCTGTGGCACCTCCATTTTCCATCTGTGATTTTTGTCTGCCTCTTGATCTTCCAAATTGCTTTTAAGTGTGCTCAGATAAAGCGGTTTTGACTGTTTTCTGCTGCCGTGCAAAGAGACTGCTTATCCTTATAAACCACCAGAGGAGAGTAGAAGAGTATAAAATCAGAGCCATTAAAAGATATTTTGTGCCGCTTTTTCCTTGCAGAGTTGTTTGACGTGCCGACCCAAGCTAGAAGAGCACTAGCCCCATCTACTCCAGCCCTATAGCTTCCTCTGTAGGAATTGACTTGAAGCTTGAACTCCTTGGCTCAGGCTCAGAGGCCTTGGATGTCTCCATCCTTTCTTCATTCCTTGACTTCCCATTTTGTCTTTCAGCTGCCAGGCTCTCACCTCCTGAGCCTGCATTCATTGCTTGTTCTCCCTGCTACTGTGGATCTGCAGGCAATTTTGTCCCCATGTGATATCTTCTTGGCCCAGTCTCTATCATGACTCTGTATAAAAGCCTGCTTGTTTTTTTCAAACCACTTTTTCAAGCATGCACTTTGGATGCACTTCATACGTTCCTTCTAAAGGTGGTTGGTCTTGCTTGAAGCCAGCTTGTCCTTTCCTCTGCGTATTAAAAACCAGAAGGATTCAGCGACTTCATAGCATTCCCAGTAGCTTCCCAAATCCTGTTTTAGGGAGAAGATTCAGATGCTTCAGTCCTGATGGTTCTTGGTCTCCTTTAGCTTGTATTTCAGCTTCAAAGCTTCTGTGTCAAGAAAACCCTCCACATGAGCTCTCGGGAGAATGACATACCTGTGTGGAAAAGGCTGTGGGGTACCTCCTATGACATTTAGAATTCTTGCCTTTCCAAGGCAAAACTCGGAAAGGTCAAAAACTTTAAAACATTAGGTTTTTTTTTTTTTTTTAAATATGCATTCTGGGATGCAACAGATCACTTCTGGGGGAAAATGTCATTAATCTCAGTATCTCAGTTTGAGAATTGGAGAACTGATGACCAATTTTGTATATTGACTCCTGAACAGAATTGACATTACGTGATATTACGTGTCTGTTGTATATGCCACAAGCACAATTTCCCTAATATAAGTGGCTGGTTGATGAGGAACGCCATGATGGAATCCTGGACTTGTGCTCATCTTGTCCACATCACCAACACTATACTGGGGTCATTACATTGCATAATATATTTCCTAGTTTGCCATTCATAGATGAACAAATATGAATAGAAATGGCTAAATGGGAAGCCTTCCTGTGTTGTTATCATTTGAGAATGGAAGAAGGGAGGTCAGTTTATGTCGGTTTTGTCCTACATCTTCACAGGTGATCTGAAGTCCTTTGTATGCTTTGGCTTTCTTTACAGAAAAAGGTGCTTTCTTTACAGAACATTGGTGCAAATTGGCAGTATATATTGTTAGTGAGCTGTGACACCTGCTGGCTTTCTGGTTTGGATTAAGGTATTGGTCTGCCTCTGTAAATGTCTACAGCCCTAACAGATCCTTTTTTAACATTTTGCTGAGATTTGCTCCAAACCTAGGAGCTTGATCTGGGGCTTTCTCAGTAATCAGTGAAGAAAAAGGCACTTCCAGAGTGAATTTGATCTTAGGTTAGCTTTCTGGAGGTGTCTGTCTCTCCTCTTTAGCTGTATAGGTTGCTTAGGGTGACTTAACTCCTAAATAAGGTGCACCAACTCAATTACAAAAGAGCGTGTCCTCCTTAACCTAATCTTGGGATGAGTGGATCTAAAGCAGTGTAAAAGAGAGGGAGCTGTTGGCAGAATATTTCCTGCAAAGGAACCCTGATTTTGGAAAAGACTTCTGTCATCTGAAGTACCCTGGATTTTTTTTTTTTTTCTCCCTTTGAGAGGTGTGCTCTAAGGCTGTATGTGTCCCCAGGCTTTCTTAAGAAGACTGGAATGGCATGGATGTTTGAGGAGCGGTATTGTTTGGGTAAGACTTGGTTTCTGACAAGCCACAGTACTTCGTAAGTTTGTGTTGCTTTATTAGTATAAAAGCAGACTGCTGTAATGAATAGCACAGAGGCTTCTGTACGGACTTCCTTTTTGGGAAACAATGATCCCATCAAATTGCCAGTATGACTCATGCTAAGTGTTTGAATCATTTTTATTACACTGCTGATGATGGCTTGGAAAAGTCAAGTTTTGGTCATCAATTTATTCTGCATCTTTTATGTTGACTGACTCTTGTATATCAGAAACATGGTCAGTTAGACATTTTTATGAGTTCAAGGAAAGATGTTCTGTGTAAATAACATCTAGTCAAGAATAAAAAGCAAAACGTGCACATATGACCTGGTAATGTATAAGTATGATGGCTTTAAAGCTGTATTTGCTTTGTAGCACACTAAATCAGAGAACTGGATAAAGAGATTGCTCAGCTGACAGAAATACACATTATGATGTTAAAGGACTGAAAAGTTTTATTTTTACGCAGAGCTAGCTAGGTCCTGAAACACAACTGAGAACTAACTGTTTCAGGCGGAAAAAAAAGTATAGCATTCCCCCCCCCCCCGCCAACCAAGCAGGCAAACCTCCCCCCTCTTTCTCTGTTTCTTTTCTGTCATGAATTGTTTTCCAAATGTTTCCATCTTGGTTATACAGAAGGTTGGGGGATAGAAATCAATTAGATTATTTTAAAGTAAGTTATTAATAGCTTGGCATTGGTTATATGTATACTGCTTAGGTAGCATAGCTACACTGTGGTTTTTCAGGATTTATTTTTCACTTTATAGCTCTTTCTTTGCCCCGTATTGCAACTATTAACACCTCTCTGTGCAAGTCTCCTTCCTGATTTCTTTTATAAGTCTCAGCTACACTTTACAACTTAGGCTTCTTTTACCTTGAAGCCTCCACTGAGAAGGTTTGAGAATATTAGGCAAATATGGGTTTGGAAGCAATGAAAAAAACTGGGTGATTTCCCCCAGTGCTTGTTTTGCAGACACTTGTGTGACCCGCTAAGGGTACATGTCAAAGGGACCTTGGTGTGGGCTGAGCACCACTTCACAGACGAGGTGTAAGCAAAAAGAAGAGCTAATGCAGGAACTGATGATTTCTCCTTCCCCCCATCATCACTCAGATTTACAACTAATCCCGTTAAAAAGCAAGAAGTGGCAAAATTTGTGGGTTTAGACCTGAAAGATCGCATGGCTTCTTTTGCAAAAGGATGCTAAAAGATACTACGCTTCAAGCACCTATATATAAATACTAGCTTCCAAATAGCTAGAAGCATTTCAGCCTTTTTATCTCAGCATAAGCTAAATATCATGTCTGCACTTTCTAATGAAGAAGAGTTTTTTTCACTTCAGTTACACTTCAACCACTATGTTAGACTGTGTTTGAAAAACTCAATAATACGCCTTAAGAAAAGCTCCACGAAAACCCTACAGTAGAGTCTGAGTACGTTTATCTTATTTCACATTAGTTAAGGGTAAGGCTTGCGTGTAGTCCCATTATAATCAGTGGGACTACTCCCATTAGTATGGCAAGCAGGATTTGGCCCTTTGTTTGTGATTACACATTCTCTGCCTGGTCTGTTAGACTGAAGGGTATAATAAAATTAAACTATTGGATTAGAATGGTAATTTCCAAACACAAATCAGCAAGGGAACATGATTACATTTGCTGTTGGAGGATAAAGTGAAGCATTCCTATTTCTCTCTTGGTGTATCTAGGCTGCCTAATGGAAGTAATTGTGTGTATCCAGAACAAAATGTGAAAAAATGCAGAAATATGGACAGAAAAATGTGTTCTTAAAAAGAAGGAAAAAAATCCCACAGATCCTTCTGATTCTTCTTGATATTTAGATCAGCAACCATATCTAAAAGCTACCAAAATCATTAAGGCCTGCTCCTGAACAGATTTCATGTGTGTGGGACTAGGAATAGCTTTTCTGTATAAATAGCTCTCTTTATCCAAAAAAGAAGCCACCTTTTTCTTTCTCGATGAACTAGGATTGTGACTATAACACACAATGTGGTCTGGAAGGGGAAATGACTTCCAGTTTCAGTTAGGCTATAGCTGTTAGGAACTTAAAAGTTCATCCATCCCTGTTTACCTTCAGAAGCTGATGAGAGCATGGTTTACAAAACAAATGTTATTATTCAGTGGTTTGCTGGTAAAGCTGGTGTTCAGTAGTAAGAGCTAGCTTTTACAGGGCATCAGCCAAACTCTTGGAAAGTATTGAAAATTGCTCTATTCAGTTATGCACATTTTGGATCCATCTCACAGCAATTTGCATTTCAGCTTCTACAAAATTCTTTGAAACATAACAAATTAAGCTTCAGTGTTTTCTGTCAGGATAAATAGCATAAACTTCATTTAACAAACAAGCAGAACTAAGGCCACAAATGATTCATGCACTTCCATCTGCAGTTGGGTATCGACCACCCTTTCAGCCCTATGAAAACCATTTCCCCACTGTATTTCTGGTTTCCATTCCTCTCACTACTGCTCCCTGACGTCTCAAGAGTCTTTTGCACCATAACAGACTCCAGTATACTTTCTTTGTAACCCCTAGAAACATGTCATATTACATTTTTTGCTCAACTTTCCTTTAAAAAAAAAAAACAAAACCACCTACCGTATAAAGGTGCAATCTGCCTATCTTTCAGAGCATATTCACTTTTGCAGAGCAATATAAAAATATCAGAAATGCCCCACCGAGTCAGAGAGTGGTCTGTCTAGCTCAGAGTACCGTCTCCCACAGTGGCAGCAAGAGATGCTGTATAAAGAGAGCGGATGAGTCTGGCCACTACCTGCAGTCCCTTCCCTTCTCAACCCCTCGGCAGCCACAAGCACTGGATTAGGGATATTAAAGAATACATCCCCACCTATTCCCTTTAGGATCTATTTATGGACCTGCTGTCCCTGAATCATCTAATCTCTTTTTGAACTTGCTGATACTCTCTGCCTCCATGGCCTCCTATGGCCACAAATTCCAGAAGTTCAGTGCCTGCTGTTTAAAAACTGTACTTTTTTCTGTTTTAACCCTGTGTGCCACTAGTTCAGTAAGAATGATGGCACCTGGTTTTAATTGCGAGATTTGGAGAGTAACAGCTCCGTTTTCTGAATTCATCTTACCCCCTACCTCCAGGATTTTGTAAACCTCAATCACATCTCACAGCCGCCTTCTCTCCAAGTGGAAAAGTCCCAGCATTTTCAAAATCGCCTCATTAGGCAGCTTCTCCATCATCTTACCCATTTGCAACCTTTCTCTGTACCTTCTCTCATTCTGCTATGTCCTTCTTGGGATGCAGACACCAAACACAGTACTCAAACCATTCATGTTCACGAGGGTGTGTGTAGTAGCAAAATCATTCTGGCTTGTATGCGACAGCTTTTTCTGCTGGTTCCCAACATCCTGTTGGGGTTTTTTTGGCTGCCATTGTAGCAAATACAAGTAGGAAGTTAATATTTGACATGTTTTTTCTTAACACAGAGGGGAAGGAATGGAAAGAATTCGTTTACTTAAGCTCTAAATTTTTCAGGATGGAGTCTTTAAATAATCATTTGAACACAAGCTGCAAACTGAGCCATTTGACATTTTTCTTGTTTTTTTTACAGGTCAGGGATTTTCTCTGTTCATGGTTTAAGAAAGCAACAGAAGTGTAGTGCCAATGGTGATTAGGATGGTTTATGGTTAATGACAGCGGTTTATAGTTAGGAATGAACAATAGAGTAGATTATCTTAAAGAAGTCTGCTTAAAGTAGCTTCTGTGTAGTTTATTCTTGTTGTTTTTCAAATTAACTGATACTGAAACTGGACCAAGATTTAAGAAAGGGAACAGAGAACAGGTAGAAAATGTATAAGTTAAAATGATACCCTAACATTTTAAATACTCTGTCATTCTAGCAGCCTATGGAGGGCATATCAAACTCCTTGCAGACCAAATAAAATGATAAACATCTTCCCTTTATTTGATATGCTGCAACTGTTGCAGCCTTTTGGTGTGATTTACTTACAACACAAGACATTTTGTTAGGGCAGACAGACACAGTAATGACTGTAGGATTTACTAGAGATGTGGGTGGAACAGGAGGGACTGTGCACCAGCCCTTGCCCAGACATGAAGTCAGGACGTGGCCAGGATGTGTACCTGGATCTGGGAGACACTGCTGGGCCTTGCACAGAGATGTGCCTGGAGAGGGAAGAAGAGATCTGGGGTCCGTTGTGGAGACCATATGCTGGCCTTCCTGCAGCAACTGGAAGTCGTGTTTTCCTTCATCCTACAGGCAGCCTTAACTATTCCGCTCATGCTTCTTGCCTGACCTAAGCAAGCGGGATTACGTGCAGTACAAACACAGACCAAAAAGACAATCTGTGTTTCTCAGTAGTTTACAGTGCATGTTATATGGGATGATAACATTTTTCAACCTCTCAAATGACTGTGAAACCAGAATTGCCCAGGGATCCACATACTACCGTAATGGAGCTGTATATGTACTGAAAAGGACAGGTAGCTGGGTAGAAACGACTGTTCCAGTCTCTGTTCAAAATTCAGTAAACTAAATTTTATGATAATTTTATAACATAAAGACTACTGAAAGTATATTTTAATAATCTAATATGTTACTAAGAAAATAAAAGAGGACTATTCTAAAGGGGGCCTACAAGAAAGCCAGAGAGGGACTTTTTACAAGGGCCTCTTGACAGTGAGTGACAGGACAGTAGTGACAGGACAAGGAGTAATGGCTTTAAACTGAAAGAGGATAGGTTTAGATTAGATGTAAGGAAGAAGCTCTTCCCTGTGAGGGTGGTGAGGCACTGGAACAGGTTTCCCAGAGAAGCTGTGGATGCCCCATCCCTGGCAGTGTTCAAGGCCAGGTTGGATGGGGCGTTGAGCACCCTGGTCTAGTGGAAGGTGTCCCTGCCCATGGCAGGGGGGTTGGAACCAGATGATCTGTAAGGTCCCTTCCAACCCAAACCACTCTATGATTCTATGATTCATTCTATGACTCTATTAAAAATATATGTTTATTTTCATGGCAACCCCTTTTAGATCACCAAGTATCCCCAGATGAAGCTGTATAAAAAAGACATACAGTTGTCTCCCATACGTGTTAATGACTCCCAGTTATATTCATCCTTCAATTTCTTTGTCATTAAAAGAAGTAGGGAGTTAGTAATTAAACACTTTGAAAAAAGAAAAATACAGGAAAATATTAATTAAGGATTAGGTGAAGCTTGTTTAACTGAACACATGAGTAATACTGTAGGAAGGAAACGCGTACTTGCTTTACAGGAAAGTACCTACAGACTTTGCTGTGCTAAAGACTCAACCTACTACAAGGGATGGTGATGAAGTAAGCAGGTATGGTTTATCTAACAAAAACACAGCCTTTAGAAATTGGTGGGGTTTGCTCCCATTAGGAGTCTGGAATTTACAGTAATATCCTTTTAAACACGTAGTGATGAAACTTACATTTCTATACACTGTGTTAGGTTGAAAAGTTATATCATTATGTTCAGGAAATGGAAGAGAGCTTGAAAGTCTCTTAAAAACATATTGGGAAGACATTTTGGTGTTGTATGTAATGGCAATTCAAGTAAAGGCAACTGATTGAAGCAAGGTATAAACCAATCCTCGTACGTTGCTATAACCCACAGCATTCCTTAAGTCCTTCTGTAAATAGTACAGGAAATATTTTTTCTTTTTTATGATATCTGATATAGACAAATTCCAAAATCTCACAGAAAAAGCCTATCTGCAACATTTTCAAATTGCATGGCAATAAAGTTTCAGGAAAGGCAATGCCCTCAGAGCTGCATTGCTACGTGTGGGTAGTTAGTGGCATGATGAAGCACTACCTTATGCTTGTCTACAGAAAAGAATATTTGCTCAGCTCTATCTGACAAACAGAACTGGAAATGAAAACTGCCATGATACTTCAGTCCAGCAAGGCACCAGTGGAGTTAATGCATTTCAGCTGCATAAACTGCAAATATATATAACATGGCATGTATAGAAAGGCCACTGAATCTTTAAAGGGAAACAGGCAGAGCTAATAGGTTTCTTTGAATATAAACATCAGTATATATTTTCGTGACTCAACTCAGCATATTCTATATGGGTTGTAATTTTAAAATTAGTGGTTGGAGGGAGAGATAAGCACCATCAATAAATTAAACTGTAACCCAGCGGTTTAGTCATGAAAGGTTAAAATAAACTTGCTTGATTGATTATGAATTTTAAACAGTTTTTCTTCAATGTAATCAGTGCTCTACCAATGTCATTGCTCATTAAAGAAAAGATTTTCATTCCAACATTTGATTGAGGATGTTTTTTCTCATTTGCATTTTGCTTTCCACCGAGTAAGCATCTTGCCTTCAGAATTATTAGATTTTTTCCCCCCCTTGTCTGTCCATAAAAGCCGTAAAGTGGGATGGAGCAGTGATTTAGAGGGATACTACATAAAGATTGAATGAAGATATTGACTACCAGGTCCTAATGCAAACAGGACTGTCTGATGGACTGCCTTTGACAGAATGATGGAAGGGGGCCTTGTGGCCTACTTAGCTGCCCTTCTAATTGGCCTTTATGAATATTTAATGAAATCAAGATGAAATTCGATCAGAGCTTTTACCTGCTGAATCTTAGGGAAAAAAAGCAGGATATTATTAGATTTTCCTAGCCCTTGTATACAATAAAACTGTACTGAAATGTCTGTGTGTTAGTCAGGTGGCTGAGATATGCTTTTTATCCAGGGACTTGGTTTCTTCCAAAGGAATTAACCTTTTTACCACAAAAAGCAGCACTATTTTCCATTTGCATGCATCACTGGTATTTTATTACTGGCATAGTATAACATTTAAGCCATAAACAAGCAACAGCTATTCCCTTTGAAAACATACCCTTAGCAAATTCTTAGTCTCTGCCAATTTGAAGCCTTTTAGGGAACTTTGAGGTCATATAATAGTTTCAGAACTACATAATGTTGTAGCCTAATATTTTGTGCCACATTGGTTGATGTATGAGAGAGAATTTGCACAATCTCATTTCTCAAACATAATCTAGGTTGCATCAATAACATTACATTATAGCAATGAGGTATAAAACAGTCTGACAGGCTCCTGCTGTAGTACACTCTTACATTCATTTAAATGTAGATTTTGTTTTTCTGAGTGGAATGCCAGAAAAGCTTTTCATAGAAGCACAATGGACAGATTAATCTATAAATGGTAAATTCAACAGTGAAGAAGGTTTTCCCCATTTTTAGTATTGTGAATTTTATCTTTCTCCCCCAAGATAAGCTGTTTATTCACAGTATGTTGCTTTTATGCATTTTCAATATCATTTTTTGGACAGAAAGGAGTTTGGTACTCAGAGATAAACACAGCATGTTAATACTAAGCAATGCATGAGTAAAACCTTACAGATGTGACTAAATAAGAACAGTTCAATATCGTTATTTAAAGGCTTAATTTATTTTAAAAAAAATTACTTACGTGGGCATCAGTAACGCTCCCTTGGGTCTCTAATGCTGATGTCACCATGTATATAACACATACTTGAGCAACAGACAGGTGCATGGCATTATTAGGTGGGGCATGGATGAATGGATACCTAGCTTCGCTCAGTTTTTCGATATGTGTAACTATCTCTTCCTTAACACATATACTAATGGTAATGTTATTAGGATTATTTATACAGGCCTGTTTACGAAGACTGTATGATGAGCTCCCAGATTCTGTGAGAAGCTTTTAGCCTGGTGCTTGTACTTCCATGTGTCTGGGCAAATATCAGGATTAATAAAGAAATTCAGTAAATAATGAAATAACATCCATTCTGGGGGAGACCACAGGTCTGTGCATTCCAGCTTCTTGCTCCAGCAATGCCCAGTGGCAAATACTCAGAGCAGAGTTATCGGAGTGGATCCCTGATCCTAATAGGCTTCCACCTCAAGTCATGCCGGTAGCTGTTCCAGTCTCCACCACGGGGCAGGGCTTCTTGAGGGCCTCCTCGGGGCCTCTGTGGGTTGCTGTAGGAGCTAGGAATAGTCAGAGCATAAAACAAAAAATAGAAAAAAGAGAGTGATAAATGTTACAGCAAAACTGAACAAACTGGCAGCACCGGTGTTTCGGTTGGTATTTCACTGAGGTGCACCTGTATTTACTAACGCCCGACTCCTGCTTTACTGTGAAGACCTAGGCTGAGCTGACCCTAAACATGCTTGGCCACGAAGAGCCCCAGGGCTATGAGGAAGCTGCTAGAAAAGCAGAAGGTTAACAAAAAGGTGCCTGCGCTTTCCCGTTCAGCTTTTACACTGAGGCATACTTTATCTTCTAATTGTATTTTTTCTTCTCCCTTTCAATGGTGGATGAGCTGTGAAGCTTGGGAGTTGGGAATTCATAAGCGGAATCTGAATTCACACAGGAAAAGCAGTTCTCCCCAAAGCTTCATTTCTTCAGGTAGCTCTTTACCCAGGGGACAGTCATCTAGTGTAAACAGCAGCCTACATCCTGATGACTAAAACCATTCTAGAAGCAAACTAAATGAAGTTCTATCAGCATATTTTGCTTTTTTGAGTCTTCTCAGTGTATACAAAAAATTGAAGGATGGGTAAGAGAGTGAATGCTTATGCATGTATCTGCATGCATGAACGCCAAGCTAAGAAAAATAAACACTTGACAGTCTTTCAGAGGCTAAAGACTTTGTATCAAGTCAGGTACAGAACTGGTAATGAAAGTATAAGGCTCTCCACATCAACCTTAGTTTGGCTTTATGTGAACTGTACATGTGGATGGGATAGTTCAGCCCACTGGTAAGAGTAGTGTGTTCTTTGCATCTTATTGGCTAAAGTCCTTTTGTAATCTATCCATATGGAAGATGTAGATAGCACATATCTTTTCATACATCTGAGGAAAGAGTATGCATAAGGCACTGAAACTCAAAAGTACCTTCTGCAGTATTTCTCAGTAACTACTCAAATTATTTTGTGAAGCTTTGTTCAAATGGACTGTGAATATTAACATCACAGATTTACTTTCAGTAGATTGAACACATCAGTTTGTCTTCAGATCAAACAGATATACAGTGGATTTCCACATAGAGATTGGATTGCTTATTTAAACACAGGTTTTAGTGGTGATAATTAAAAAAAAAAAAAAAGGGTTTTGCATAAACATGGTAAAAACAAAGTAAATTTTGATGTATACACAGAGTAATGCTTAGAAAGAGAAGTCTACTTGCTTTCTCAGAAACTATATCCAAGATACCAGTAGCCTTTGGACAATGAAAGCCATGACAGTGAATGATAATTTTTTGAATGTTTAAGAATTCATTTAGTTCATCGCACTGTTAAAATCAAAATTTATTTAACATCTCACTTTAACATCTCACTAGTCTGCACTTGATGCCTTGGAGTTTCATCCAGCTTTCACTCTTGCCTGAACCCCTAACAGTGACCTCAGCAGTACTAAGGCAGAATATAATTTACCAAGTGAATGATACGGTATGAGGCTGATAATGAAGTTTGTGTTCAAGTCAAATTCAGCTATTCATGGGGGATGCATTTCTTCCTGATGTTGATCAGAAATGAAAGCAGATGCTTTAGATTTGGGGAGGATTGCTGACGGTACTGGGGGTGACATGAAGGTGGTAAAGTACACCAGTGCCTCTTCTAATATCCTGAGATGTCTGAGATGAGTGAAATGTGTCCTGATTTAGGCTTAACACATTTCAAATAGAAAATTCATTTGCGGTGTATCTCTATGTATTTCTTCTCTCATTACTTCTTGGCAGAAACTTCTGTAACTTGAGAAACCAGTGGTATCTAGATAACATGGATTTGATCTGAATCTCTATTCACCCTGGGCAGAAGATCAAGTTGCTAATTATTTTATGGCTAGTTACCAGTGTGTGAACATGCAATAGAAATCAGAAGGGCTATTAGCTGGTATTCTAGAAAATTAATATTTGCTAACATGTCTGAAATCCTACACATTTAAAAAGAAATTGGTATTATTTGCTTCTTCATTTATAGATTTAAAGACTGAGTAGCATTAGGGAAATACTTTAGAGGCCTTGGCAAGGCTAGGAGTGGAGCCTGGGGCAAGAAGCTAATATGACTGTCCTCTTTGTTCACATGGAGTTGGGGGAAGATGTTTTAGGGGTCAGCCAAGCAGCAAGGAGTAGGTGGAGTCAATAGACAGGCAAAGGCAATTTATTTCCCAGGACAGGGAGCAGCAACCGCAGGTGCAGATGTTGCAGAAGGCACCTTTCAGTAGCCAGTGCAGGAACCAGATGTGGGTTTAACAGCTCGTTTTACTGAACGAGCCTAAACCACTTCTAGCACAGCTTTGTCTGCAACACCATTATGATACTAACTTGTATCAATATTTACTTCGGTATCCTGTATCTAATCATGAACTCTAACACGTATGATAAATTAAGAGAATATATGTGTTCAGATAACAAATGCCTCATCCTTCCAAAGGTAATGTGCCTTTTTTTCTCTGTTAAAGAGGTCTTTGCTCCTATGTTTACAGAATTGAGGAGTGCCTAGTGTCAACTTCTTAGCTATTGGACCCGAGAGACCGTCTCCTCGGAGCTGCTTCCAGTTGTGTAACTAATTTTCTCTGTCATCTTAGGTATATTACTCTTACCTCACTCCAACCGTATGTAAAACAGTAACCACACCAAATCAGATCAAAGGTTCACTTTGCCTGTAACCAGTAATGAACTGTAACAAACACGTCATTGAGAGCTGCCATAGTGGGCAGTGACAGAACAACATATCTATAGTCAATTTCTTCCTAAAATTATCAGAAAGTATACCCAAAGTAAATGTATTACCCAAAAGTAAATCTGAATATTCTCATTAGATGGACAGAAATCAAGTAATTCTTAAAGCAAAGTTTTCCTTTACTGACTTGTGCTAGTGTGTTTCAGAGGTTAGCTATGCATATTGTAAGAATTATTCATATAATGTTTGAAACGTTCAGCCCTTCTGTTTCATTGAACTATCCTTGTCTCCCACCATTTAATAGTGGTAAATGGCAGTCAGCTTCGTTCTTTCATACCATTACTTACTGTCTGTGTCCTTTTTTTCCCTCCAAATTAGGAGGCCCCAGTCTTTGATATATGCTCTGTTGATATAGAGCTGTATGTCCACAACACTTGTTTCATCTGTTTCAAACAGTTAACACTCTTTGAGATACAGTGACCAGAACTTAATGCAGCAGGTAAAGAAATATTTACAACATTTGGAGTACTATTCCTGTCTGATAATCAACTCGTATCTTTATGCTTTACAGAACTGCTGTGCGGTTCACTATATGTAATACATTTTCAGATAATTTGAGGATATCTACTACCTAGAAGCAAACTACTATGATGGTATTATCCGGTGCTTTGTATGCCTAAGAAGCGAATTCCATTTCCTGGATCAGACAGAAATGAAACCAATATCAGAGCCACTGTATTATCTATATACAAATTCAGAATACTCTGATCTCTCACCCTCAGAACATGACATGAGATCTTTCCTCAACTGATGTTGTATTACGTCGATTAAAGATATTTTATCTAGGAGTATCTCTGGACTCCAAAGCTCAGCAGTTAGAGCTTGTGCCCAATTTGGTTTAGTTTAATCCTGCTCTTCCAGTAGAACTTCACCAGAGGGTCTTCTCTTTTTCACATTTTGTACAAAATAGAGCTGAGCTGTAAAACAACATTCGATCCCAGCAATTCAATCCCAATCCAATTCATTTGATTCCAGTCAGAATTGCATTCAACAGTGATCAGCAAACATTTCTAAAAACAAAGCAGTAAACAGCAAATACAGCATGATGCCAATAAAGAGGATGCCTTCACTGTGCATTGGATCAGAGATCTTTACAGAATTAAACTTCCTGGATAGGTTATATATAGACCTATCTTCAGCAAACAAGGGGAAAAAGAAAGAATATCACAAATTCACAAATGGAAGTGATCAAGTTGATGAATTATCCCAAAAGCCCGAGAGCTGAAGTGAAACACAGTTTGAAATGAGATATGAGACCTTCAGCTGGTATAAATCAGCTAATGCTATAACACCTGAAGAGTTGGCCCAACATCCTTGGACTGCGATAGGACAAAAAATTTTGTGCAGAATTTCCAGCAAACTGGATTCTTTCACAGCAGCTATTATTATCAAAAGAAAAGGACAATTAAAGGGGAGGAGTGGCATGTTAATATTAATAATATAATATGAAACAATCAATATAAATTAATCCCAGAATATAGGGTATAAATGTTTCATTGTCGTGAATCTAAGAAGTAGGGTGCATTTCAACTAGAATGCATACGAAAACAATTACACAGATGCATGTACATTATTGCATTGCAAGGAAATAAATGAAAACCTTAAATTATTACTAAATAGCTACAATTCTCCTCCCCCCCCCCCTTTTTTTTTTTGTTTTGTCAGGAATAATGACTATGTTTATGTGCCAAAGGAAGGCAAATATGTATTAGTCAGACTGCTGGTTCAGGACTGAAGCCTATGACAGTATCTTTAATAATATACAGTCTATTTAATATCCGCTTTTTTGTGTCCTGCACAACTTATAATTATTGCCAGCAGGCAAAAAAGGGAACAGTAAGGGAAAAGAATACAGTGGAAAAATCTTTCCTGATCACCAACAAATGGTATGAAAAAGATAGGCACAACATATTGGAGACAGTGTTTGGATTCAAGTGAGTGGAATGAATTGTACATATACTGTGAGAGAGTTAAACCTTGAAAAGGTCTTGCAAAACCACCATTACATCACATGAGATAGAGGGTTTGTAAGATATAAAACCTAAAGCAAAACCAGTTTCAGCCTGCAGGCCCCTTTGGAGTCCGGACTGTGCAATTACAGGTACTGCAGATGGTAGAAAGCTGAAGGCGCTATTTATTTTTTTGGTGGCAGACCAAAAGTACTCACACAGATTTAAAAAAAAAAAGCTTCTTATTTGCTTTAGTCTCTGTGTGCCCTCAGCAGCACATTCTGTGGTTGCTTAGAAATGGACAGGTTTTCAGAAAACTGACTCCAAGTTCAAGGGCCAAATTCCCTGCTGGCACAACTCCACCAACACTAATGGTGTTAAGCCAGCAGAAAATTTGGCTCCAAATGCTGTCTGATTGGATAGTCTGTCCATAGACTCCAAGAAGCCCAGAAATTTTCAGCACAGTTTAACTCAGGGTAGCTAGAATAGAGTCTGAGTATGGGCTATGTTTTTCATAGTAAAATCAGGACTAGAGGTGCCCTAGGGTATGGAGTGGAAACCCAACATTGATCTATGTTACTAACCATTCAATTTTGGAGGACTTGGCTCAAATTTGTAGGACCTCTGGAGTCAGGAGGTTAGCAGCCAAGTGTTATTTCTATTCCCTTAATATAGACACCAGAAAATCCCCATACCAGGGACTCCTGATTCTACTATGGAAGTCTCTCCACATGACATTCCCAGCTGGACAAAACCAAGACATACTGACAGTGCTGTGGTAGGGTGGGCAATCTGCAGTAATGCCCTGCCTGTCTGGGTTATATCACCAGACAAATTTATTTCAGAAATACTGTTTCTCTTTTTCTGGGTTTTTAAGGACAATGTTTGTTGGCTCTCCATACTGTTAGATGCTTCAACAACTGGTATTTGTCATTTTTGAGTGCTTTTTGTTTCCTTTCAGGCAAGTATAATGAGATTTGATCTCTCAGTACTTTCAAGTCATTTTGGATGCTAGATATTTGTAGGAATTAGGACTAAAGTTTAAACTATGACCAACTGAGCTAAGAAAATGAAATCTTGCTTAATAAATGTCCAGATCACTTTATAAAGACTTAGGCCTCTAGGCCAGGTCAGCATTTTCAAAAGCTTGTTAGCTTTTGTTTTAGTTTGATGGTCATAAAATGTACTTCTTGCAGAACTAAAATAAAAATTGACAACAATATTCAAATATGACCATTTACACTTTTATAGACAGTAACTGGAACCAGTTTAACTGGCTGGCATTGCCTATTTTAGTTTGCTGAATGCAAATGGATGTGAACCTTTTTAATGTAAATAAGTCCTCCGATATCACTGGCATGGAATATTTACCTGGAGAGACATTTTGATGCCAAAGTTATTCTCTACAAATACAGTTGCATCCACATAACTGAGGCTGCAAGTTGCCACCCATATTGTTTATTTTATTGTGCCTACAAGCCCCTCATTAAAGAATGTTGCCCTATCTAGATTGATAATCTTGGCCCAGGCCATTTAGAGAAATCCTGTTTCCTTTCCTAGTTTTAGTGCTGTACAGCTTTTCAGTTCTATCTACTATTTCTGTGAAATCTCCGATCTCTGATTTCATAAAAGTAGAATAAATAGAGATTTTTTTTGTTATTAGGTTTTTTTTTTTTTTTTTCACTGCTACAGCCACAGGCTCAGAAAATAATTTACAGAAACATGGTAACCTTCTCTCCAACTAAAACCAGGCACTGCTTCCCTCACAGTGTTCACACCGATGTGGACATAAACTCCAAAGGCCTCTTTACTAAAAGGACTGATGTGAGAAAAGAAAACTCAGTGGTCTTCACAAGCAAGCCAGAGCTCGCTGGCAGGCTCCGAGCAAATGCTTTCACTGGCACTGGTGCCCCATAAGCACTGAATTCATTTTCTGATACCAGGCTATTTATGATTCTCATGTGAGGCATGACAGTCATTCATCTTTCTCACAGGACAAGCAAACAGGGCAAGACCAGTACTAACACTGAGCTTGTTGTTACCATTACTCAGTACTAGATTTATTGGCATCGTATCTTTCAAAGTAACAGGAGGTAGCTCAAAGCCATCCTCTACAGCAGCTGTTTAATAAAACTTCTCTCTGCTAGTTGCTTTCATATTTTAATCCCAAATCAACCAGATTAGGGAGAAAGAGAAGCAGCACTACAGGGAATAGAGAACTGCATAGGCAGCAATGAGATGGAGAGCTGATTTCATACCTTTCAGCTGTCGCCAATTTTGTTGACACTCCGTCTAGCGCTATAGGGTTCCAATTCTCCATTCCCTTCCTCAGCCAAGTCTGCTCTTTATTTCTGAAGCATATCTGTGACTTAAGGAGAACATGCTAACCTGTTGTCTTATTGGGAAGAATTCTTCTAACCTAACTTTATCAATTTGAATTAAGCATCTAATTCAAGATCATTGTCTTGATTTCTTCAGTAACGGAGAAAAAAAGCCACATCTACAGGGTAATATCCTGAGCTTGGTGTTTACAATAGACAAAACTAATTGTCCTCTGGAGGTGCCTGTTATTTTAAAAGAATCTTAGTTTACCAGTTTAGCTTTGATGCGTATCCTTTAAAGGTAAGTGAGAAGGATCCCATATACTGTGACTTGACAGACTGCCATTTTCAAAACATGCCTATAAAGAGAAAGTTGTCTTTCAAACTTACTGTTTGAGAGACTGTAGATGGCCTAGTAATGCTGAAAGCCTACTGACTTTCGCAGAGCAGAAACCATCAATTTGTATGGTTTGCCTTCAGGTATTTACCTATGCCTCTAGCTACACAGATTACAACTAGTTTTGTTGTACTATTTTTAGTTTACTGATATCTAGTATCTCTTAACTAACATTCTTTAGTATTTCTTCTTCTTAGTATGCTGACCTGACAGAAGTCAATATCAGTTCCGATGCTAAAACTGCATGATGGAGTTATAGAACTTTTGGGTGAAAATGAGGGAATGCTTTTACAAGTAATTCTTTGAAACTCTTGTTCAGAACAACCAAGTCACTTCATCCCTGTCATTTCTTGCAGGGGCTTCATTTACAAAGAGGCTTCCCCATCCCAACAATTACATGGAAAAAATTAACGTTGTGCCTGTCATTTCTCACGTGAACTGCTTCCATGCAGATGTTTTTTTTTTAATATACGAGTGCAAGTATAACTAACATCAGGCACGTCTAATTCTACTACAGTCTCATAGTGGTTTGGTTTTTATCTGTCTCTGGAAGCGAGATATATATATGTGTGTGTGTGTGTGTGTGTGTGTATATATTTATTTGTTTTTGTGGTGTACTTGTCCCTCATGGGTCAATTATGACTGTTCAGTATGATGTAGCTATTTTCTTTTACCTTCTTTGTACTTGTTCTTGTGAAAGCAGAACAATCTGTGAGGAACAGATATAGTAACAAGTTGAGCATGCATGGACCTGATGACTAGAAGGTTATAGCTCATTCTGTCAGAGCTTACTTCTCTCTGTCTTGTTCTCCAGTGTGGCTGAATGTTTTTCCCCCAAAGCTGCAAAAGCATCATGACAGATTTACCTGCATACATCTTTGTCAAAAGTTTTCCTAGTTACTGAGCTTACAAACTTTTGGTAAGAGTGTTCTTAACCCAGCTATATTCAAGTACAGTAGCTTGTTTTTATTCCTTCATCTTTTTCAGGATTTTTTTTTTTTTTTTAAATCACAAACAAATTGGTTGTGCAAGACCTGCTTATGCATCTCAACTTTTCGGCTTGCCTGTGCATCCAGTGCAACACAAATGAGCCCCTAACCTCAATGCTGAGCAGGTTGCTACAAGATAGAGCCTCAGCAATTGTTATACGCTCGTACTAATGAATACAGGTATCTGGCACAGGCAGCAGTGGTGGATTTCAAGCTGCTGGAGGTGATGACTTCAGAGGCACAGAGAGAAGATCAGAAATTACAAAAAAATTCCATTCCAGACTGTTGGGAAGGACTCTTGTTTCTTTCATGCCTAATTCAAAGAATTTGCCCTGTTGGATGTGTGGCAATGTTTGTATCAAGAGTTCTTCCTGTTCCTTCAGGAGTCTCTCTCTCTTACATTTCTTCAGATGTGTTCTTCAAGCTTTGTCTTCTCAAGTAACTGAAGTTAATTGGCTTTCAGAGAATAAACAGAACAAAATGTGTTCAACCCTTAACCTCCTTTCCTTTTGCTCTCTCTCATAGAAGTTATGTCCATTAATGCTAACTGGCTTTCTGATTCAGAAAATCATCCTTCTAGAATGGTATTACTTATGCAGTTATATTTAGTGCCACTTGAAATTCATCTGGCTTGTTTTGCTTGTTATTTCTGCTTATGTAATGTAGTTTAAGTATTTCAAAACTCCTTTCCCTATTTTTAGATTTTTCTTATTCTGTACCATCTCTTGCTAAAGAGACTTAAACTAGAAATGAAAATTTCTGCCTCCTTTCTTTACTACTGTGTTGAGAATCTTCCTACCAAGATTAAAATACCTAATCCAGAAAGAAGCATCAGCAACCAGATGCTTCAGGGAAGTAGCTGTCCTCATGTGCCTTCCAGTTTTTACAGACTTTAGGGTGAAATTAATTTCACCTGATGACAAACCATAGTTGAGACCTTGTTCAAGCCACCAATTTGAGCTCTTTTTAAATGGCTGATATGTGCAAGGAAGCTCTAAAAGATGATTCACTCTCTCCTAAGACATTTGTCTGAGAGAAATAAAAAGATTCATCCTATAGAAGTGATTTTCTCCCTCCATTGATAATAAAGAGAGCCAAGATGACTAGCTTACACTAGATGACTAGTTTCTAAAAATCCAAGGTTGTGAAATCGGTCAGTCCTATGAAACATGGAATACTTACATACAATCTTACAAGAATTACACACAACCTTATCCACATCGGTGCAGCAAATTATTTCTGAGCAAGAAATATAGCTAAACTTGATTTGGGCTGCCTCAATAATACTTTAAGTTGCCAGTTGCTCTGGCATGGCAGCATCTTTTTGAGTGAGAAGTCCAAGTGGCACCCTTATCCCAAGCTTAGGAGCTTTAGTCTCCAATGAACATTTATCACTTGTTCGGCACAGCTTTCCGGATGTATTATAATGTGCACACTATAAAGATGCAGGAAAAAAACGTGTTGATTCCTGAACAAGTCTGAAAAATCTTGGCACTCAAGGGGCTCCCCTAACTGTCACACTGAGGCATGTAAGTTAAGAGGCTGATCGCCCTAGGGTGACTGGGTAGCACTGAGAGTCGCCCAGAGTAGGAGCCTCACATGTGTGTTCTGAATTGCCCTCTGGATCAGTCTTTCTTTACACTACTAAAAAGGGAGACTAGCCAGCTAATAAAAGCTCCTAAATTGAGTACCTAAATTTAGATGCTGTCAATACAGCAGTACAGCTGAACTCAAGTTTAAACAGTGAATGGATTCATCATTTTGTGTTTCTGTTCTGAAATTGCTCGTGATTTACAATCTAGGGATACAAACATTGGGACTTTGTGGGTCTTGCTTCTAGTCATTTTCTGAAGATGCAGATCTAGAACCATTTACGTCAAGTGAGAATGTCTCCTGCAGTCTTTAAAGAAATATAAAGACAATTTATGAAATGTTTATTAAAAATAGGCGCTTTTGTTTCCATTTCATGCCCAAGAAAATTCTTATTGTTCAATCTCTCTCAGTAAGTATTTTAAAAATAGCCTGGTGGTAATATATTCTGTGTGTACTTGGGATCAAATGCAATTTCTTCTTGGAGATTTATATGCAATTATTTTATCCAGGCTCCTTCCCCCTTTAGCCATCTTAACAGTGCCCAAGGTTACTTTAGACCAACATTGATAAAATTCATTCTCTGATTAAAAAATAAAGTCTGATATCAAAACCCTATGTACACTGTAGACTTCCATTGTTATAGAGTCCTTATTGTCTTGGGTTCATAGGCTGCAGTCTTTGAAATATTGAATTACTCTACAGCTTTCTGTACTCTCTTTTCCTCTCTGCATTTTAAAATGTGTTCATATATGATCATTTTATGGATGCCACTTGAATACCAACAAATTTGCAAATTCTTCTAAAAGAAGCGGATGCCAGGAATACAACTATTGCTCAAACACTTTCTTTAAAGTTTCCTGGCTGTTAGTAAAAAAAAAGCTTGTAAATGTTTTGGAATCACCTCTACTTTAAAATACTTAAAAAATATCCTACTATTGATTATTGTTATTATATTTATTAAGGAAACCATATAGTATCTAGAGCAGGTAGAGCACAGTGTGAGGTTATTTCTGTAGATGGGAAGCTAATAACTTACTGAAGATTATACAAGAACTTTATGGCAAAACCAATAATAGATTTATTTGATATTTAAGACATGGTATCATCTACCATTGATATAATAAGCCCAAAGTGTCCTGTAAAGGAAGAAGGAGTACTGTTCTACAATGAAAAGAAAGAAACAACAAGAATTGTTTCTGTTATTTTGTGTCACTAAATCAGGGTTCTATTCAGGCTATGTTATTAGTAAATTTAAATAAAACTAATTATCAAAATCCATGAGACATTTTTTTCTAGGAATTTAATGAAGCATCACCTAACCAGCCCCACCCACAAAAAAATCAACCACTGTTTTAACAAAGTTGGGAAGCAGACAGTCAAATGATATTGTATATTTAAAGTACATGATTGAAATTGCAAGCCTGGAATTCTAGCGGACTTAGCACCACTAATATATTTACTGGTATTTAATGTGTGAGAACACTCAAGACAGAATATACAAAAGAATAATTCTGTCCCAAAGACAAGGACCAAATAACAATTACCAAAAAGTTGTTGAATTTCTTAAATGGACAGTCTCTGCTGAACTCTCTGTTGAACCGATGAAGTAGGTCATAGAAGATTCCCTTTCTAAGACAACGCTCCTACTGAGGGAACTGAAAACTCGCGGCAAAGTGTTTTGCTGCCACTGGACAGGTTCAGGGAGGGGGAATGAAATGCTGAATGCATTGAGAAAGGGACTGAGAGTTCCCACAGTAGTGCAACGCTGCCAACTGGGCCAGTCGCAACGTGTCCGATTGTGCAGTAGGGCCTTCCCCAAGCCCTTGGGGCCAAAGCTCTTTCTAGGAAATCAGAAGGCATGCAGGAAGACGGGGGTGCTGGAAAAATATTAAACCCAATTTTTAACATGCAGAAGAGCTGAGGAAAGAAAGCAGCTATTGTTAGAGAAAGGAGCAGCGACAGTCAGCAGGAGACTGAGAAACACTAATCACTGCTAAATCACTGGAAGATGTCCCCACTAAGCAGAATTGCCACCCCTGCTAACCAGCAGCCATCGACATTAAATATTGTGGAGCTGAGCTCGCTACTCTCAGAGGCATGCTGATTAAAAATGCCCTGATGAAATGGTGTGTACTGTAAGAAGTGGTACTTAGTATTTTGTCTTCATAATACTTTAAATTGCACTATATCCCCACAAGGTATTTTGCCATTCTCCATTAAAAATGGGCAACTGACTTTCAGAAGTACAGAACAGCTGCAGTACTCAGCTGACTTCATTTTGGGTTTGAGGATGCTCAGATATTTTGAAAAAGGCCCCGAGTTTTCACTGTTTGCTAGGTAATAATGAATTGTTTTTCTTTACCATACCTGTTTTCAAACCCTGTCAGTGTCTTTAAGTCGGTCTTAATACTTCTTGCCTAACATAGATTAAAAGTTATATAAAAGGCTGGAAACTCTTCCTCCCACATCAGTGCGAGATACTATGGTCCATTTTTTTGACCATGCTGATTTATGATTTCACAGCAGTAGCTCAATTAAGGTATAGAATGGATTTTCACTTCATAAAAGCACAATGTTTTAAAATTCTTTGCGTTATAGGACAATTTAATGAAGTAGTTAAAAATTATTCCAGACTGAAAATGTTTTCTGCAATCAAAGAAGAAAAAATCTGGTAAAATATAGGAAAGCAATGAAAAAAAAAACCCAAATAAAAGAACTCACTCCTGATCATAGAAAGATGCTTCTGAAAAAGAGGAGCTCAGTGGGAGAGTTTTCCCTTTTCTTCCCTACTCTTCCAAATGCTTGTGATGTGCCCTGCACTAATACCGCTTTCATTGTACTTTGGGGGATTTTTAGAGGAAGTTGAAAAATAAATAAATAATGCTCTCTTTATTACTGAAGAAGGTCACATTTTGATTTTTTTACAGGAATTCAATAGAATCTTCCCCAACCCAGTAAAACTTACTGCAGAAGTAGCAGGAAAACATCAAGTCCTGTTCTTGCATGAGCAGAGGAGAACCTCTCTGCTCGTCGTGTCCTACACTGCTCATTGTGGAATGACCATGTCTTCTGCTTCCTCTCCGCTACGGTTTCCGAGGAGAAAAAAGCCATAGCTACATACAAGGCTTACACTTCATCCTTCTTCTGAGTTTTTATCTTGTCTTATGCCAGCCTTTCTTTTAAACTGTACACCTTTGGAGTAGGAATTTGTATTTGCCTTCTGCAGCCCCAGGGATATGCTCTTTACTTACCAATTCAGATGAGGTTTAAATACTGTACAGTTAGCAAAGTGAATGAAACACATAGGACTCCGTTGCCCTGAAGGACTTGTTAGAGATGATGGGAATTTCACCCTGCTGTCTCCTTGCAACGTACTCTGATGTGTAGAAGGGAAAGGCTAAGAGGGTGAAAGGACGGGGAAAGCAGCAGGTGAGGAGATTAGGCAGGATTTACCCATGGAACAGGCTAGAGCAGAGATACCTGACCCTGCAGTGCTCTTGTGAAGTGCCCCAGGAGGCAAGTGGCTACCTGTGCTGTTTGGATGGAGACCATCTGCTTAGGCCTGGCAAATATTTTGCAGTAGTGTGGGTCAAGGACTGACCCTTGTCCCGAACATTTGAGGGTTTTTATCTAACATTGCAGTATCTGAACGTCTTCCATGTGAAGTTAATATCAGCAGCAATAGCCATAATTTACTTGAGGGAAATGGAGATTTTTCCTTTTCAGGAAAAAGAAGTCTGTCTGGGCTAAGACGTTGGGGATGGTCTTGTTTGTTTGCTTCTTTTATTTTTATTAAGATCGTAGATTTGGGGAAGAAGCTTGTGGAACCCTTCAGGTGCTGAAGGGGGCATCCAGATCCTGGTACAAAACTTCTCCTTTGAATAGTCCAAGAAAAACCTCACAAACCCAAAGCATTGTTGACAGCCCTAAGAAAGAGCTCTCTTCAAAGCCATATGTGTTTTGTTCCTCTTGAATCTGTAGAGAACCCCCTGAGGCTTCAAAAGAGAGACACAGTAGTGGAAAACATCCCTCATCCTCCCCATCGCTTAACTAACTCACAATGTTATATAGAGAAAGAAGGCTGCCTCGGGAAGTGGAGTGCTGGAAATCAATATTTGATCAGATCTGCTTGTGTTTATTGACATAAAAGAATATTTCATAGAATCATTGAGGTTGGAAGGGACCTTGGGAGATCATCTAATGGACGCTTAATGTCAGTAAGTGTTTTCTAATCTGATTGGTCCTTTTCCATATACAGAAATGGTCAAAAAGCACTTCTGCCTCCAGGCAATGATACTGGCTACTGAGGAATGTATGGCAGCTGCTTTCAGTGGCGGCCGAGACAGGAGTGCTGGTTGACAAGCACAGTACCCACAGTGAGACTGGAATAACTTATTATAGCTCAGTTTCCTGGATGTTACGTGGTATTCACATACGGTATGCAGCAGAATTCTTCTGCCCTAATACTGGGGTTTGTCCTAACGGTTGGCAACGCAGAGAACAATTGCCCATGTAATGAATCAAGGTGAAATATGACGTTATACTTGCGCTAAGTGAAATATTGGTAAAATGGGCACTGATCTTCAAGGTGGTTATTAACACATTAATTTAGTAAGATCTTTCTCCAGCTCTGGAATTCTTGTGCAGCCAGTGTCAAAGTTTACAGGTTACAAACACCCAGTTCAGTAACTGGATGTTTGAAAAACATAGTCTACTCTTGCAAAAAATTATTTACATTATTTATTTATTGTTGCTAACTGGAGATCCTGATCCACAAGAGAGATATGCGTATGCCCACCCCCCACCATGATTTTGCTATTTTGGGGGCTTGTTGGTATGCAGTTTGCAGGTGGCTCAGAAGGTGACTCATGTAGAGTGTTTCTTATATCTCAAGAAAAGGCCAGTGGCTCCTAAGCTGGTTTTGGCTGCATTCCTCGTACGGCTGCTAGACCCCATTGCTGCTGCAGTGTGACCTTGAATTCTAGTGTAACCATTTTATTTTTTTTTTTTTGTCTTGCAATCCCAGCCATAACTACTATGGTCCCATTTGGAGTAATGACCTCTATATTGAGACATAATACTTGAGACCAGACATTTGTAAGCACTGAAGATACGTAATTAGATATTTTTCGCTTTTTAGGGATTTATAGTTTTTCTCGTCACTGTGATAGATATTTGCTTACAAGTAATAGTTAATTATAGTAGATAGTACTAGATAGTCCTTCTGTAATAGCTAGTCATAGTCTAGGTATATTTCTCTATAAGTAAATTACACATTATTCTCTGAATATATCTTCTCTGCAGTCAAAGCTGCACTGCCAACTTGGGTAGAAGTATCCAGCCTAGTTTTAAACTTTCCTGAGTACATATCAACAGGAAAGTAGCTGGAGCAGAATAGATCTCAGAATGGGCTGGAAAACGTGCTAATGTCAGTGTAGCATTTCCTCCAACAGGTTACAAATTATACTGTTCTTATGCTGTTGAGAATGGGGAATAATACATCTCTCAGAGCTATCACTGCATATTTGTTATGAAGTATTGCTACAGATAGGTGATTTCCATAACCCTATTCACACCCCATGGAGTCGAAAACTAGTTTATCAATGCATCTGTAATGAATATGTGAATGCTGTGGGGAGGGGTGAAACAGGACAGTGCTGAAAACAAAGGAAAAAAAGACAAATACTCTAAGCTTTGGATGGTAAAATGCCAAATGATAACAGAATATTACATGTTTTGTTAACAGTGGTTTTCTATGAGTTGTTTAATATTGGGGAATGAAATAGATAAGCGTATGTGAGGGAGCAAGGATGAGGAGTAAAAAAGCGGGAAGACAAAAAGCGCAGGTTTGAAGAAGCAGAAAGTTGCTTGAAAACTGACTGTATAACATATGTATAGACACCTTAAAAGATCAAAATGGCTGTTGAAAGTGAAGCTGTAAATAGGAACCTTTAAGGGAGGTTTTCTACATGCCCAGATTTTCATGGCTGTTTTCTCGTTTCTATGCCATTGCTCGGAAAAGACTGTTGGGTGTCCGGACACTCAGGCAGGGTTGCTGTGCATGCACAGTAAATCCAAAATGTCTGACATGCATTGCTCTGATTGCAGGGAAATAACTGTACATTACAGGCTGGTTTGGAGGATGAGATTGCTTTTTTTCCAATTCATTGAACAAATGTGTTAAAAAACTAAAATGTGATGCTTTTGTGTTTCACCAAAACTGCAGGGAAATCACATTTTTTTCCCTTTCTTGTCATCAACACATTTTCTTTATTCATGTAACAGTAGGTGTCATCTTTCTTTAATTATGCCCAGCTATCGTATGTTGCTTTTATTTGTTGAGGATGTTAGTTTCAGGGAAAATAATTTAGACAGTTCCATTTTTCAGGCAACAATACACTAAATCCTGTGCTTACAAATTGCAATTAGATAAGAATTCTTCTTTCCACAATCAAATGTGGCAGCTTCTTACTGGAAGTAATGATGAATCAAACTTATAGTGTAAAATGGGAAGATCAAAGCATTCAACGAAAATGTAATGAAGAAAATACACTTTTATGGCTTGGCATTTTAAATGTCCTCTGTTATATATCACCGTGGCAGCATACAATGGTATAAGTCTGTCTTTGGGAATGAATACAGATCAACGCAGCCTCATTTTCTGTGTCAGAATTTACTTCTTACTGTGATGATATTTCTTCCCCCACCGCATCCCCCCCATACCCCTCTCTTCCCTCCCTCAGACCTTAAAAGTACTTTAAACATGTTTAGCCTGTCAAGAAGCCTTTGCTAAAGGGTTTTGTAGCCTTTGGTAATGACTTCTAATTTACGTGACTAATTATCCTGGGATAAATAGAGATGAGGTGCTTTAGGATAAGGCTAATCTGCATGTCTGCTGGAAGCTTGAATACTGCATTTTATAAAGATACAAAACTCAGCAATTCAATGAAATTAAGGTTGTGACAAAAGGCAGGCAAATTCAAAATGAAGGCAAATACTTTTCTTCCGAAGCTGCTGCAGTTGGATGTGAGAAAGATGCTGATGGCATGGCATGAAAAGAAGCATCAGCCCTGATTCTGGAATTTATTTGGACCTATACGGAAGCTTGAAGAGATTTTGCCTATACCGTTTACACAGTTACATTTTCACGTGGAATTGCATCATGATTTGCCTGCCTTCACCATCCATCTTGTCCCAGTTGTGTTGCCTTATCCTTTAAAACACAGTAGTTATCCATCTATGACCACCTCACCCCTGATTTATGCCACCATATAAATAAGCAGTGATGTATGTAAATAGGTATATACGTACAGCAAAGAACAATCCGAGCACAAAAACTCAGTCTAATGTCTCAACACTGCAAGATGTTATCCCAGATAGAACAAACTTATGCTGGCAACAGAGGAAAAGAACTAAAGAAAGCAAGTATAATGCCCTTTCTGCTGAGCTGAGAGGTTCAGTTCTCAGAAGAGCTCTTGAATTTAGAACTTGATCACCACAACACTATGCAGAGCAATGCATAAGTACTTTAGGAAGTTTAGTCTCATTTTCAAAGGTGAGTTAAGGTTTCAGACTTCTTAGGATGTTTTTACAAAGTCAGTTGCAGATAGGTCTGGCGTTGCTCTAAGCAAGAGGGACTCAGTTCAGCGCTGTTCTGCACTTTTTATAGATCTGTTAGCAGCTACTTCCCATGCTCACATTTCTGAATGATTTTACAACCAGTCCGTTCTCACCTGTGAGCTTAGAGGTGGGCAATGCTAGACTGTATCTGATCAGGTGGACATGCCTTTAATTCTTACTGTACGTGCTGTTAAGGTCAGCTGTTTGAACCATCTCATCTCTCAGGCTGAGATGTTAAAAAAGGCCAGACTTCCAGGATGTGCAAAATGGAAAAATCAGACTTGTGTTTAGGTATGTACTGAAATGTTGTCTTACTTGCTCGAATTGCTTTTGAAAACATGATGTCTAACTCTTTTAGGAGCCTACAATGCAGTGCTTAAGACATCCAGAGCTAACTTGCCCAGAGCAGGGAGAATGACAGATTATTCAATTCCCTTTTCAATTACTTAACCACAGGATCATCATTCTACTTCACTCAAATTGTAGTATATTGATTTCTGTTGTGACTCAAAAGATTTTAATTTTTAATAAAAAGTTAGCATGATATTCTCTTTATGTATATAAATCCAGAATAATCTGCCTTTTGCAGACAGCGTATTTAAATTGAAAGACCCCATAATACCTATAATGTTTATAAGGAGCTCTCCCCGAGTTCACTTAACCAGTACCCCCCTGCTTAGTTTCCCCACAGGACAGCAGTAATGCAAAAGCCTTTGAGGCCTAGATGAGAGAATTGTAACATAATGAACTTTTAAATTTCAATAACCCTTAACAAAAACTGCTAAAAAGCTCCCATGGTATAGAATCAGAGTTTCACAATATCAGCTGGTATAAATTACAGGGAAGTAAAAGGAAAAAGTTAACCAAAGCCTTTCACTCTTTCCTATCCGAAGCCAAATTAATATTAATAGGTCCAGGATTTTGGTACAGGTAGATACTAAAGAACTTGCCTTAAGTGCTTGTAGGCTTGGCATATTGACCCCAAACTCCATTTTACTGAGAAATGTAGTAACAACTCAGGTGAACAGATTTCCCTTGGAAATCCCAGCCCCCAGTTAACTGGGAAGTCAGGTGTAGCAAGTTTTCTAATGCAACCCACGTTCAGGGCAGTGCTCCTTCCCAAGCGAACAGCATCTTTTAGAAATCCTGTGTCCAGGTAAAAGCTTTTATACTAGCAATCCCAGTAGTGCTAAAAAGTTTCTAGGTGTTTTTCCATTTGACAGCTTAGCTCTAACCCTGAGCTTCCATGGAAAAACTACACAGTGTAACTTGGTCTGAGTATTAAAAGGAAATTTCTTGGGGACCCTCTGTACTTTCTGGCACGCTTCCCAGGAAGGGACTAATCAGTAAAAAAGCCATTCTTCACACTTGTTCTTTGGCCTGTCCTCTGTGACCTATTTTCTTGACTAATCCTGTGATTTTTATCCCAGCCAATACCAAATTGCCTCTGTTTCTGGCTGCTCCTGGCCAGCCCTATAACGCTGCGCTCCCAGCAAGATCTTGGGGGGAAATGTAGAATTTTGAGTGGTTTCTCTTGCTTCGAGGTCTCTGCAGAATCAAAGGACAGTATAAGTAACACCAAAATGCAAGAGCAGCAGCCTCCTCTGTATTGGTAAATGAAGACTTTTGTGCAGATGAGGTCTTCTCTAAAACATAAAATACAGTAAGGTTGGTCTGTGTAATTGATGTTGAGGTCTGTAGTCCTGAAAGCAAAGAATCCCTCGTGAGAAGCTTTACAGTGATGATCTGTGAAGCTTTTTTTTTGTTGCCAAAAGAGGGAGCCCTCACAGAATTATATATGCTCTTGGGGATGTTTTTGCTTTTGTGATCTGCTCTTTACAAAGCTCTGATTTTTTTATTTTTTTTTTTTTTCCTTACAAAACTTGGGGCCTTTTTGGTTTAGAAGAAAAAGGTTTGTGGCACAGATAGCGTGAGCTGTGAGTTTTGCCCTCTTCAGGTTCACGATGACCTCGGGTCGCAAAGAAAGAAAAGCTTTTCATTTTCAGAGTTATACAGCTGGCTATTATTAAGTACATGATGTGGCCTCATTAGATACCATATTTTAGCATTCCAGTGTTAGAAATAATGATCCTGCCAAACTGGACAACTCTGGTTGGGCACTGAACCTATTTTAAATGGTACATGATTTTGTGTGTTGTAATTTGGGTTCCATGCTGCCTTCTGTTTATGTGAGCTGGAATTATCAAAGCTGGTACCCGATTCACCTCTTAGCCATCCCAGAATGAATTTTTTCTTCTGAAAGACAGTGTTTGAGAAGGTTGAGTAGAATCTTTCTAGTT
Organism: Aquila chrysaetos chrysaetos; assembly: GCF_900496995.4. Taxonomy (NCBI): domain Eukaryota; kingdom Metazoa; phylum Chordata; class Aves; order Accipitriformes; family Accipitridae; genus Aquila; species Aquila chrysaetos. The sequence continues at coordinate 34,604,328 of NC_044015.1, read as the reverse complement.
TGTCTGATGACATAAGGGGTAAATTAGTGCTGGGTTTATTTGTAATCACTTGTAGGGAGTAATTCAATAAGTTTTGGAGGGACTTTGAGAATTACACAACTTGTTACTGATTATTACCCATGCGTTAGGTTCAAGGCAGAGAGAAAGTACAGGCACTTTTATTAGAGTTTATCTTTAGGGCAAAAGCCTTTGTCTCGGGTTCCGCAACAGAGACTGCAACAAATAAGAAGTTTACCAGAGAGACTCTGCAAGTGTTGATTCATGATTCACCCTTACCTCTTTCTGAGCTTGAACTGGTTAAAGGAAACTCTGGCCAAGAGAAATTACAAGTATTTTAGCTGATCTCTGCCGTCTTTTCTGAACCTGTACTGTTCCCTAGACTAGTTCCCTTTTGAAGAATGTCTTTTCAACCTAATGGCTTCTATGACTCTGTGGCTCCAATACCCCATTTGGTATTTTCTCTGTTTTGCACAGTAGCTCTCTTTTCTGTTGGGATGTAGTCTGAGTGGATATGACAGTCCAGCGTTTCTTATCTCCCCCAAATCAAAGCCAAACTTACAAAATAGCTTAACTTCATGGGAGTTCAAAGCCAATAATTGGGCAGTAGGATTTAAAAAATACTTTTATTTGATCATTTGAGATATTTTGCCTTACTATTTTTAAATGCAAATTCAGAGGCTCCGGCGTGACCTTTTTTTAGTGAGATTTTGCTGCTTAGGACCAGATTCTCAACAATACGTTAGTGCTTAAAAGGCATTTAGGTGCCTAATTCACTCCTAGGTCAGCTGTTCTTGAAAATGTCATGTCCTAGCTCTTGGCAATACTGGAGCTTTATATAGCAGGATTGTTGCATCAGAGTAAAATCCTGTTTAGAAATGCATATTGATGATTCGTTGTTAATAGATATTGTGTGAAGATTGCTGCGTGATTATCGTACCATAATAGCGGTGAGATTCAGAGTAAGTGCAAGGAGTAGATTGGCTGAGATAGGAAGGATCACATTTAGATGATAACTTTTCTTTCTCTTTTCCATTATGTTCTTGTTGTCTTTTTGAACACCATTAGTATTCTCAGTGTTGTACAGACACATACGGGCGACTTAGGGCAGGAGCTAAGTTGACTGCAATCAAACTCCGTGATAAAACAAAAAAAATCAACCCCAAAATAATTTTATGCATTTTATTTAAAAGAAGAACATTCAGAGTTAAGACTGAAATGGCCAAAATGGGTGTTTCTGACATTTTATGGATGTTCTGCATAGGTAGTGTGCCTCCAAATATTGGATGCTCCTATATACCATATGTGCTGCAATTCCTAAGCAATACAGCAGATGTTTTAGGTGATCAATTCAGAACTCACTGGCTTTGTTTAGTTCTCCCCATTCCCAATTTTATATGATGTGAATGTGCCTGTCATCATAAGTAGAGGAACAGTTCCATATTTAAAAATCTGTGCATAATTCAAAGTTGACACAGTAGCAATACTAAAACACTTCTCAACCTAGAAAATCTCATGTTCCTCAGAGTCCAAAACACCTAGTTAGGAAAACTGTGGCCAGTAAAAATCAGCTTTGTGTGGCTTGAATCAAAACTTAACTATTTCTTTGAGTTTAGGTTATTGTACGAGGCAGATGAAAACTGACAGTTCTGATTTCTTTGCTGATCAGACGGCTGGGTGAGCTGCTTTGCTTGCTTATTTGTTTTTAAGAAAAGTTTTGTCTTATTTCTGTGTAATCTCCTCCAAAGCCAGCTTCCTAATGGCACCTTTTTATCTTCAGTTCTCTTAACATTTCTTCGCTGCTGCCCCACACTTTGCCAGCTCCTAGCATACAAAATGCCTTTTCTGCCCTAAGATCATCTTTTCTTTTCTTTTTTTTAATTTTTTTTTTCTTTTTTTCAAGGAGCTTTTTAACAGCAATGCCAAACGATTTGACTTAGTTTTCTGATCATGTGTACTGGAAATCTATTCAGACTTCATCAAAAAGCTCATTTGAAAATACTGGTTCTATTGGATTGTCTGAACTGTTTTGTTTATTTATTTGGGGATATAAAAAGACTTGAACTCTCATATTTTTTCCAGTTGTAAGTGAGCACAGATATGTATCTGATGGCTAACACAGAAAAGAGACTATCTTCTGGAGTGGTCTGTGGGGAATAAACTAGCTGCCTGCTAATACCTCTCTGCCTCTGCGGAGGCTGGGACTGGCGAGGGCAAGGGCAGCTGCGCTCCTGCACCGGCCCCGCGTCTCCTCTGCGACTCGAATCCACGGGACTGTGGTGGAGGGACCTACGTTTCAAAAGAAAAACAAAATGTTCCCTGTCTTCAATGCCCCAAAGAAAAATTTCAGCTCACTGGGAAGAGGAATGAATCTGTCACCTAATTTTGCCACTATAAAATGGAACATTTACATTTGTGTTGGTCTTTAAAAAAAAACAATATAAAAAAAATCCTGAAATATAGCTGTCTGACACAATAGAGTTCAGGGTAAGAACAAGGATAAATTTTCCTCACATGTTCACCTATGGAAACTTTGTTCACCTTTCCTGCAACGGTGAAATTGGTTTGAAATGATGGACTGATACTTCCTCATGAGTTACTCTTGACATACCAGAGCTCTTTTGCTAACTGAAAAATAGGTACTCTGGGGAAGCAAAATGCTTTTCCAAACACAGTGTGTAAATGTTGTTGTTAACATCTAGATAATTAATTTTTAAGGCTAATATTCAGTAAAATTGAATGGAAGCCTCTTGGATTTCTTTTAATAAATGAAGACCGTAAATAAGGGCAATGGAAGCAGTTTAAATACAGAACTATATTTTTCTGAAAACTGGAAGTTTCAGAGTGACTCACAAATCATAGGTAAGCATCCACACTTCAAATTATGCAGATAAACATATTTTCTGTGTAATCCAAAGAACAACTGCGTTGCAGTAGCTTCATGACATAGTTACTACATTCTCGGTTAAATATTTGTTACGTGTACATTAGTAAATCTGAGCTTTTGTCTTCTGGAGATCCGATTCTGAGAGACATGATCTGCCTTCAGTGACTGTCTCAGCAAGGGCATCTGGGGAAATTCAGCCTTTGGTTGGACTGAACCCTGAAGCAATTGCACATCTGTGATGCAAAATTAGAAGTTTCGTAACAAAATTGGTTAACTAATTGGTTAATTGGTTAAATTTGGTTCCCTTCTCTCTTCCACTGAAGTCCCCATGCTTTGGGTGCTGCTCAAAAGAGTCTTGTATTTGTCAGTCACCACGCAGATTTTTCACAAGTGTTTTTTCTGTGGTTTTTTAACCACTATTAGATATATATATCAGATAGCAGGTCCCCAATGAATTGGTTATAGAACAGCTGTAAAAGAGCAATAATTTGAAACAGTTAACAGCGAGGCTAATGAAAAGAGGATTTCAGACCTCTTATCTCTGTTCAGTGTACGGGACAAATGTTATTTCCTATTTTATTAGTCAGAATAACCTGACATGGACTGAAGAGAGGAACAAAATAGTAGTATCTGGATGGCCTCATTTTCTTAGCAGATCTCCATTCGACGCTGCTCTCAGGCAAGCTAACTCAGCTCGGTGATTTTGATTAACCAAACTTTTATTTTCTCCTTTAATATAACATGACATAATATATACGACATATATAATTCTCTTCAGCTGTTCTGAATAAAAATGCCTCTGGAATGGTTTTCATAGGTTAAAGCACCTGGGTGAAGGGAGTGTAAGGAGTCCCAACGCTGCCCTGTTAGTCTTCCGGAGTTTTGATACGGGTTGCAGCCTGAGCGGACCTTGTTCCGAGTTCTGTGACTCAAGATGTTCAGATACAGGGATTTCGTAAAGATTTCAGCATGTGCTGTAGAAAACCACAACAAAAATTGCTTCAGAAATGAATGAGAAAGTATTGGGTCTGTTTGGAAAGTAAGATTGTTCTTTTTACCTCCGGGATAGCTCACGCTCATTGCTGCCATTTGACTTCTTCAGACAGTGCTTTCACAGGCTGTAATTAAATATGCATTTTTTAGAAGAATAAAGATTGGGATGCTCTGAATCATTTGTTAAGTGAATATGACAAGCAGTGGTCTGGTTTGGAAAAAAAATTGCTTTTTTTGAGCAATAGAAAAACTAACTCACTGCCATGGATTGTGAAAGGAAACAGACTCAAACTGAAATTAGATGAAAAGCTTGAAATTAGATGAGACCACAATAGTCGGACATATAAATTTATGTATTTGTCTATACATACGAGATTCTAATTTAACTTTTCACTATTATTTTGATTGCGTCTTGACTTCTATACAGTAAACAAGGAACTTTACATGGTATGGGGGGAAAGATTTTCAGATAAAGTAATCCTCCTAAGTTAAATGTGAAAACACACAGTTGTTTCCTCCTTCCCTCCAGCCTGTCTCCATTGCAGAAAAGTCTTTGGCTGTAACGGTGCCTGGACAGCCAGAGCAGAACTTGGAGCGGTGGAGTTAGTTGCCCCCTTGCTGCAAAAAACCCCAACCTGATTTTGTCCAGCTGTTGTGCAAGTCTTTGGGATCGGATGTTTCCTCTCTTACTGGTTTACATTCCCATAATATTAGCAGTTTGAAAATGTGGATGGAGCTGGGCTATAGCACTTCCCTGGATGGAGGAAATGGGGAAAGGGAGAGGAAAAGTGAAAGCGACAGGAGTGGAGGGCCAGTGAATTTAGAGCTGAAGGTTAAAAAAAATGAAATTGTCCAGTCTGGTGCATTGGAAATCAGTTCTTTGACTCCCCTCACACTGATTTCCTTTGGCTCCTTAAAGAGATGCTGCTTTAACTAGGAAATGTGTGTGCTGCCATGTTTTATTGGTGACAAATCGCTAGCTTGGTCTTGGATAGCTGTGATAATTTCAAGTATTTCCTAGGTTTTTCTTCTGTATCTACAATACATAGCCTATATCAATTCCTTGTCTGCAAGTGTGGCGTGTGTATACAGTTTTACTCCTCTCTGTACAATGCAGAAGTCAACAGACACACCTTGATACATATACACCTGCATATACATACATGAATGCTTATATGTGCCTGTGATTGTATATGCATATATGCAAAATATTTATGCATGTACTTATATACAATTATAGTAATGGTAAGTGCAAAACTAACTTTCAAAACAGAATAAGCTCTGTCTTTTCCTTTTGAATGCTTGGAAGCATGGAGCTGTAGGTGTGAGACTGGTAGCTTTGGAATTGAATGGTGACGGCGCAAATGGAAATCACTACAGAAGGATTTTGGAGATGATATAGCCTGTAGATCTCATGCAGACCATTCTGCAGTCATAAAGTTCTCCCAACATTTACTCTGCTTTGTGTTATACAGAAAGCCCAGCTACTTGGGCTTACAGGCAAAAAGGTTGGTTTTCTTGTAGAGCTGAAATACACTCTATTGAATGTTTGAATTTCTGAGAGGTTTGAATGTGAGATACCAGAAATACAACCTCTTATTGAGGCTTTCTTCTAAATAAAATGGTATGCATTACCATTGTATACAAGTCACTTGGCTGCCTTTAAATATTGCCATCTTTAAGCGGAAAGGGAATATATTTTGAGTGTTTGCAGAATACCTTCAACCACTGGAACTATGATCTGGAAGTTGCTGTGCTGTGTTCTCACACAGCTCATCTGCATCTCAGGCAAACTCCAACACCTTAAGAGAAAATAGCATCTGAGATAAACACAACCAGATAATTCCCACAAAATCAGAAATGAAGGCAGGGAGCTCTTGGAGGGGGAGGGATTTGGGCTCTAGGGAGTCAGAGAAAATGGCAACTAGAGAAGTCGTGTTCTCTCATGTTTATTTTCACTCTGTTGCTGACTCACAGGGACTTTTTAACACATAATTCATAAGTTTTACGCATGAAAACGCAATCATTTTGGGGAAATTTTGTATTCAGAAGGAATTTACTCTTGTGTTGTATCTTTTATATGTCTCTTTCTTCCTTTCATTTGTATTGCTATCCTTATGGTGTGAAACCACAGGAGCCCTGTTTCTTAAAAGTTTATCAAAGATGTGTTCCTTTTGACTGTGTTAGGAAGTGGGTTGTGTCAGTGCTGTAATTCAGAGCTTTGTTTTCCAGTTAAGTGCTGCCCTGAGCAGAATTCTAATACAGAGCAGGAACCAAACCGAGTGCAAACACATGCTGCTCCCCAAACAAGAAGGTATTTAACTTCGTACAAAGAAGGACGCTTCTAGTGAAAATTTCTCATGTTTCAGAAAACTTCCCAGTAACTCCCCTGGAGTTCTTGGTGTTTTTTTTTCTCTTTTCATGGAATTACATTTTTTTCAAAACAGTATTTTCTTTAAACCCAAATCAGCCTTCTCACCACCAGTGTGCTGGCTATTCTGGCATGCTGACAGTTTGTTAAATTTAGTATTAGTTGACATGGAGAGAGTAGGACAACTGCTACTAGCTGGTAGCTAAACTACTTGGGTCAGATGCGGACGTTGGAACTTAAGTCCCAGTTTCAATACATATTTAGTTAGTTATACACAGCAAAAGAAGGTTTGGGAGAAATGCTCTGCTGGTCAGAGCACTCATAGCTGGATGGAGGCAGCCGGAGCTCAATCTCAAGGTGCAGATGGGGCAGAGCAGGGACATAAACCTCTGGATTTGTACCTCCCTTATTGTGTAATCACAGGCTCCTACAACTGCATGTTTAGTTTTAAAATTGTGTACGTTGGGGGTTAATCTGTCTTGTCCGTTATCTAAAACAGCCCATAAACAATGGCTAGTTAGTCAATATCCCATTACTGGTATAGGTAGATATGCTTTGTTTCTAATTAAACATTCATTGAACATTGTTGCTTCCCCCCCCCAACAAATGGTGGACTTTCAAAGTTCATAATTGCTTTCACTAATGCTGCTCCTTTCCTTCGTAAGACTTAACGTAAGACAGGAATTCACAACTAAAGAATGGCTGTGCAATACCTAAAGCGATCTGCATCATGTATAGATTTTGGTTGTTAATCGTGCTGTGTGTGGTCTGTATAGTTTTTCCTGCCCTTGTTTACTCTTTTTTTCCAAATAAATAAAATTTAAAGAGAAGAGTTTATTAGCTCCTGCTGCTTACTATGTACTTTAAGACATAATCCGCTGTTTGTGGCATTACAGTAATCTCTATAGGCAATAAGTAATTGATGTCACAAGCACAGGATTATAACCATGGCTCTGCAATTTACATAATAATACACCAAACTATGAAAAACCTGCATGGAGGTTTGTTACCAAAACAAACCCTTTAAAATGCCGAGTTAAACTGTGGAATGAGTAGATCCCGAACCCTTGCTGTGTAAGTACATATGCTTTATTTAAAACGTGCACATAGCCACAGACACCTTTTTGTTAGTGGAACTACAAAGAGGCTTGATTCCAACTTGCATGTGGGGTCACACCATGAAGAAATGGTCCTTATTCTCTTCCTTCATTTCTTGCAGGCCCAAAGCTTTTGGGGAAGAGCAGAACAAAGCACAGACAAGGTATTGGCTATATCATCCATTCTTTTCCCCCAGTCTTAACTGGGGCAGAAATACCGGTGTATGTGTGTATGTACTCCATATACTCACATACTCTACACAGGCTGCAGAGTGACTAGAGCACTGGCTATCTGTGCATTAATTTGTCTCAGCATCTCAGGCTTGAATTAACAAGGAGGATAGAAGCCTATGAAATTGGGAGCTCTGAGTCAAGTTTGCCAGTTGGGTTCAATAAAGTGATTGGATTTGCTTGCCATATTTTGACTTGGGTTAAAAAGAGACTGTTATTAACTAATCAAGGCTGTCCTTTTACATGCACATCTGAGAAGATGCACTCTATATGCATAGTATACATCATCAAACCATAAAGTTGCTACGAATCGACCTTTGTGATGCTTCACTGCGGTGCATAAGGATGCTTGTTATTTTGCAGATGCAGAAGGACAGAAAACTTAAGAGGCTTTCTGTCGTCATAACTCTCATTGGCAAAGTTAAGGATCAGTTCATTCCAAAGCAGTTCGTTCCTCCTCTCTTTCCTTCCAGAGATAAGGTAGTCTAAACGACTTTTTGTTGTGATTGTAAATATTTATAGTGAACTGATGGGCTTTTTTTTTGTTCCTAGTGGTTCAGTAAGAATCTGGATACTATCTTCATGAGTGTTTTATATGTAAATAAGGAAACCTATAGATAAGGCACCAGCAGATGTCACTCAAGAATATGTGGAACACACTATGAATTTGTGTGACCAATAAAACTGAGCGTGTACATTGCAGATGGCCTCCGCTGCACAGTCGCTCAGGTTGCTTAGCCTCCTATGGCTGTTTCTTTGGGCAGTGATCTACCGCTTTTGGTAGTAATCTGCTTACCAAGGCTTCGGGGATGTGACCTACTACGACTGCCATAGGTACCACAGAGTGTTTGTAGGTGTGCCCAAAGATAGCTCACGTGGCTTTTCAATCTTTCATTAACCTTCATTGTATTAATGTTCTTTCTAAATAGCTTTTGAGCACAACAGGACTGTAAGAACATTATAAATGAGTGTCGTGTTCTTGAGATAAATAGTTGAAGTGAGGAGAAGGAGAGGTCTTAGTTACTTGTTTGGGCAGTGTTTCTGAAAAATAAGTAAGTACCATGTATTCTTGGCACTTAGGTTTTGGGAAAGAAATATGCAGGTGTCAGATATTAAGTAGAAGAGTATGTGAACAGGAAGGATGAGTTAAGTAGCTGAACGGTTTGGCGCTGTCTTTCATCATTTGGACTTGGTTCTGATTCTAAACCAAAGTCGAGTTACCAAATATTGCAACCATCAAATGTCTGTAGAGGTCGCTGTTAAAATGGTTTAAAATGCTCATTATAGCTCTTAGCGTGAGCGATAACATATCCCGAACCACTTTATAAATGTTCTACCACACCTATATTATCAATAATTGATTCCACAGAGTAGGCTACAGCAGATGCAATTTACTAAAATCCTAGTCAAGTGTCAACAAGCTGACTGGTTCGTTTTATCATTATACCAGGAAACTTTAGCAGCTAATCATAAAGGAAGTATAAAATATGAGATCTTGCTTCATTATATGAACAAAAGCCTGTGATTTCAGGATGGGGAGAAAAGATTATTGCTTGGCATAATGTGATTTAAAAAAAAAAAAAAAAGAAAAAAGCTTTAAATCATCAAATTATCCATTTTAACAGTATTTGAATTAATAGCTTATTGGGGTCATTACTTAAATCGAGAGTTTCTCTTTGGAGATAAATCTTGCACTCTGAAGGGAAGGAGGGTACAAGTAGCGAAACTTGCATTTGAGAAATTAGACAGATGTGAAATGCTCACTGAGTTATATTTACTTTTTTCTAACACCTTCCTGTATCTAAGCCTTCATTAGAAATTTTTTTCCAGATGTTGATTAGCCCTGAATAGTTCTTAAACTGTCCAACAACAAACAAGTAAAAGAAGGTTCACACTCCTCTATCACAAAAGCATCTTTTGGATAGGAGCAAAACACACCGAGGTGCACAGCTTGTCACCCGTCAGGTAGCAATATGAAAGGATAGGACACAGCCTTTAACCTCTCCCTCTCTGCACCTTCCTCCTCCTCCCTCCCCTCTACTGTAAATCCCTCCAGTGCAAAACCAAGGAGGCTTATGGTGGTGCTTGTGGGCAGCCGTGTTGCGCCATCCATGCCGTGCCAAGTTGCACACTTGGGATGTCTTTGATCTTTTTCTGAACTTTTGGGTTCTTTCACAATACAATGGTAGAGGATAGCTTTCAAAAGCATTGACATTACAGTGTGGCAATAATAAAGGCCATAGAAACATGAAATTCACCCTTCAATACATATTCAGCTTTATTTTAGGAGAAGGTGCACTGGTTTCAATTACTCTTATGTCAACACGGTCAGTTTATAGAAGAGAAGCGCTAATTTAGGAGTTAAAAGGAAAAGGCACAAGGAGTAACAACTTGTGGCAAAGCTTCCAGGGGGGGGGAAAAAAAAAATCATGCACTTGATTTCAGTTTTAAACCCTCTGAATTGCATAGTAGATTGAAGGGAGAGGCACCTGTTCAAACCACATTAAAATTAGATGGAAGAGATCAATAGCAGAGACCAGGCTGGGTAAAATACATTTAGGAAGACAAAGTTCTCCTGTGGTCCCAGAGAGTCAATTCCGGCTTCGTGTGGGTGGCCTATGGCAGGAGATGTTAGTGCGATGGGCAGCCTGCCTTTGGGTTCATAGCTGCAGAAAATACTGCCCGCAGAGTGAAGGCAGTGAAATGGCACAAACCCAAGAAGAGCTTTCGAAAGCTGAAGTCAATCTCAGCTCTGGGCTTAGGAGTTTTATATGGAGACTCTGAGCAAGGCAGGTAGAGCTGCCCTTGCGGTCTAGAGAAAGCCCTGCCAGAGCATGCCATCTCCTGGGACGTGGGTGCCCGGCACTGCCGAAGGAGCTTCCAGCACCGCAGCCGCGTGTGTGCGATACCTGGGTGGCTGGCTGCCACCTCCGTCGCTGCTTACCAGCTCTCCTGGATGTTGGGGGCTTGGAGATGATGTGCTGGGACAGAAGGCAGGGGTAAGGATATCTTTCGGATCCTGGCTGGAGGAGGAGTGTAGGAGTAGGAAGATGACTTTATAATTGCTTTTTTTATCACTCTTTCTGACTGTATTGACTTTATACTTGACACAGCTTTGGCTGGCAAGTGAGGCCCAGATACATTCAGAATTAGATATGACTAGGCTCATTCTTACATGAGAAGAAAATCATCGGTTGCTACAGAAACAGCTCCATATCAGTCTCGTGGGGCATCTTTGCATCTGGCTTTTTTTCCGTCTCTTTTGCTAATCTGTAGATAAGAGTCACAGCAAGTGCAGCACATCCCACATCTATATAAAAGGTTGGAGGAACTCTGCAGAGAGCAAAGTGTGAAAGAACATCTCGTAGATAAGCTAAACTTAAATGAATGAGTTAATTTACACCCCCCTACCATTTTTTTTTCTAGTTTTGCAACTCTCGCTGAGTTAATTGAGGTGAAAATTAAATGACACCAGTCAGCAAATATTTTAAAGACCACCAACATCAAGGAAGAGAAAGGTGGTACTCAGGAAGGGAGTTACCAAGAAAAATTTAGGAAACGATCCGAGGGGCGAGTCAGAATCTGTGTCGAGAAAATTGCGTATTGCAATGGAATAATAATCCAGACTCACTTCCAGGCAAGTTGTTTAACTTGATGAATTAAGGAATTAGTTAAAAATAAGTGTATATTATGGGTGAACAGGGAGCGTTCTGCACACTTCAGACCAGCTCACCAGCGAGGCTTTTCAACTGGTTTTCTAAAACGTAATGAATTCTTGATGCTTAGTAGATTAATATTTATTGAGTGAATCAATGCTTAATTTATTAAAAATTTGCCTTCCTTGTATTTTAATATGATTTATTACTCATCAGTGCTTATTGCATTAATTAAAGATTGTGTTAATTTTGTGGAAGTGAACACGATCTGCTGCAGGTTTGCTGCAGAGCCCAAATGCACCGTCGGGACTGTGCCTCTGGGTAGCACCAAGGATAGAAAACTGCAGGAGGTGGGAAGCCGGTATGAATCACCAATGGCCTCTTCCTGCCTTTGGGCTTTCAAAGAGCCAGCAAAGTGAAAATGAAGATGCTGCCCCTTAAGGGTAGGACAGGCTTATAGCAATAGAGATACTGTGGCGATACAGGGAACGTTTCAGTTTGCCTCTTAGAAATTACGGCTGATGCTGTGTAAATCTTTTTAGTGTTTCTCAAGGAATGCCTTTTTGTCAACGTTAGGTGAAATCCAGCCTTAGCGATATGGGAAACTGTCACCTCTCGCCTGACCAGGGACGCTGGTCATTACATTTCAGTGCTCGGGTTGTAAGTAATTCTCGGGACAGTAGGTTGCCCAAAGATTGGGATAGTCCCAAGCATCTCTGCAGGGGCAGGTGTTTGAGAAGTGGAAAATTACTAAAGGCGGAACAAAAAAAGCCAGACATCTTGTGAGATGAGTCTTTTGAGAAATCTGTCAAAACAGGGAGAGGGTGATCACGCTGGAGGGGGGCAACAGCTGCAATTTGCATCTTTCAGCACTGAAGGGAGAAGCGAATATATAAAGCCCCACAGCCATGATACTTCTGATGCAATTATTTTATTAATCTTTGTGACACTTGTAATGTCTCTCTCTCTAAATTCAAATTCTGCTGCTTTTATAGCTACTCATAAGTGTGTCTGTATGTTTTTTAAAAAAATCCATCTAGTTACTAGACTGCTTGCATCCAGCTGAGCCCTGGAAACGGCAGAGAGCTAGCCCCTGAGATCTGAGAGCAGGCTTGAATTTCCGGAAAGTGATTGGGTCCATAATTAGTGCATTTTTGCACGTTTAAATGCACGATTCTGGAAGGCGCTTTGCTGTTTCCTCCTCTCCGGGGCTTGGGTGAGTGTGCACAAACTTCCCTTGCCGAGCTAAATTAGAGAAACCTCTTCAAGGTCTGCTGAAGGTCAGAGCAGAGAAATTTTTTCTCTCTCAGTGCACTGGGCAGGCAGCAACCACTGAGCTCCAGCCCAGAGCGTGTGGGTGGAGCCGGTGCCAAGAACCTGGTGGCATTTCAAATCCCTTGCAGCAGTTAGGTGTTAGATGCAAAAGATCAGTGCTGCTCCACTTGAAGTCAGAGAAAGAACTTGAGCTTAAAGTTCGACACAGACACAAAGATTTGCTGGATCTGGAGTTGATTTGTTTTTTCCAGGGACAGCTTGAAGGCAGCGTCCAAGCAGGAAAAAAGTTACAAGCTGAACATTTGACTTGTAATAATTGCATTTTATTTCCCATTTCGTTTAGCCTATTCTATATGCTTTTGTTTTCCTGCAGTATCAAGTTAAACTCTTCAGGTTTTTATTTAATGTTTATTTTTACCCCAGCTAATAGACTCAAGTCAGGACCAGGGCCCAGCTGGGCTACATGCCTTTCTCTCTATTCCAAATCTCTACATTTTGCAACCTTCTTTGATGCAGGATATTTATATTCCACCTTTTTTCCCAGTAGAGAAGCTTTCACAGACTATAGGCTTTGGATATATATTTTCTGCTTTAGCTGTTCATTAGATATACAGCATTTGGAGTTCCAGTTGTGCTGAGAAATGTAAGCAAAGCTTTTGGCCCAGTGGGTGCTAAGCTCTGGCATTTCGTAGCTTTGTACATATGAATCAGGATTAAGGCACAGGATCTCTATAAAATTTAGCTCATTAGGAGATGTTTCGTCTTACGGCTCCCGCTGGGGCGGTGGGTCCTTTGCTTACGCTATTGCTTACTGTGCTTTAGTGCTCTCTGGGAAAGGAGGGTGGGATGAGCAGACCCCAGCAGAGTAGAGACAGCATTTCTGAACGGTTCTTCTGGAGGTGACACAAGGCAGCAGCAGGGTCTTCTGCTCTCTTTTACTATTACCCTGGTGCACCTGGAAAAAGACTCGGCATAGTCTGGCCTTAGTATTTTATAATAAAGCAAATGTGATCAAGCACACTGCTAAGGTCATACTCAGAATGACTTATCAGAGTTAGGAGAACAAGGAGTGCCTATGAAAACAGACAGGAATGAATTTTCTCACAAATATGATTTGTGTTGTACAAGAGTTCAGGTACCGAAGGCCAGGAAGGTTTCAGAAAATGTGTTTTTTCAGCCTGACACCCCACTCAGCTTCCCAGCAGGCCACATTCACTGTTGGGCATATAGCTCAAGTATATTCAGTAGATGATCAACTGCGTCCACGCACTTTAGCCAGTGAAACTTTACTTACAGAGAAATGATGGGTTTGGGAAGGAGTTTCATCAGTCATAATTTCCAAGGAAGAGTGTTCACGGTAGGGAAAACCAAGTCAATGTTTCCTCCTCAAGGACTTTCAGCTGTCACCCAGGGAATACAGTGAATGCAGTGATGAGAATTAGATTAGAAAAAGATCAATAGGGCTGACAATAAATGAAAGTAACACAGACATTATTGAGCAAATTAGGAGAGAGAAATTAAACTGGACAGTATAATCGTCAATGCCAGCTAGACACACTAATGTTGGGCAAAGTTAGGGAGAAGACAGTAAGTTAGAAAGTGCTATGAAGAAGAGGCAGTAAGAGTCTGTCTGTGAGATAAAGAAAGCCCTGCTGGTGATGGAAACCTCTCAGCCCACAGAAAGGTGGAAAAGGATGATAGTGGTCCAGGAGCACACGGATTTCAGTGACAGGCTGCAGAGAGGCAGTGGTGGGGATATCACCTAAGACTGGGAATATGGAGTAGGCAACAGCCTTGGCTACATGTTACAGGGGAAAGGAAAGCTCAGGCACACCCCACCATCACCAAGGCATTGGTGGGATAGCTTGTTCCAGGCAAAAAATCCTCCTAGCCTTCTTGTAGTACAGGTTCGTTTGCCCTGTGAAGGTTTGCAGCCCTTCCAGAAACCACTCATCTGTTTAAACTTGATTATTTTCCATAATAGCTCCCTGTCTTTTGCTATCTGTACAAATATCCAGTGATGATCAAGTCTGGCAAGCTTTTGGGGTGAGGGATATCTGGTGGCAATGAGATCCATGGGCTGACTGCGCTCAGCATGAAAAGAAACTTTCCTTTTATCAGTCTTGAGTTTGTCTAGATCCTCTTACATGTCTTTGAAAGGTTCACCCCAAGGCGATATAATTGTGTTTGATCACATACAGGCTATGAGTCAGTGATTGATATGAATAAAGAACTTAGAGTTTCTTGTCTTGGTTCCTTGTCTTCTTCCCTGTGGAATCAGAAATCACTTTTATAAATATAGCGGTCCATCTGTGCTTCTAGCTATCCATTTCAAGTATATGTTCCAAAAAAGAAATAGTAACACTTTATAAGTGCAAATAAAAACACATTAAAAGGACTGAGCAAGGGGTTTTTTTCTTCCTCATAAAGTACATGTGGATCCCATCCAAAAGAGTTACTGTGAGCCATGTAACTTGTAATTAATTCTGCTATAAATGTCAGAACACTTACTTTGCAGGTCTAAGCTGACCCACTAAAATTAGTCCCCTTTTAACAATTGCTTTTATAATTTGTTTTTCAGCAGAAACGGCAGCTTGACCTCCTGACGATAACCAGCCCTGGTAAGTGAGCTCTGCCGCATGGCTCTCTTCTCTTTTCTTAAAGAGATGGTTGTCTAAATGTGTTTTTTCCCCCGTCTCTGACATGCAAAATGAAAAACACTGTTCCCCAGAAAATCTCTCACGTAATAACAAGTGACAGCTATATTGTGCTTGGCAAAGCCCCGGGCAGTTATCCGTTCACAGAGCTGCCTCTTCAGACCTTTACTCTATGAATTTGAGTGCTGATATTTCTTTAAGCCTCCTGGGGTTACAGTTAGCGGTATGTCTGCAGGGCAGATGCCCTCCAATTCACAATGTGTGTTCAAGTATCACAGAAATGCAAGTTTGACTTTCCTTGGTGGCAAATGTGAGCAGTTCGGGGAGCAAGGAGATGGTGGCCCTCTGTGTGCGTGGTGGGAGACAGGAGGTCCAGGCTTAGGGTGGAGAACCCCAGAGCGGGTCAGAAAATATTTAGGTAAAATTAAAATGCTTTAAATGATCTGCATCATATTGGCTTTTGTCATTTGCCTATTGAGGAAATAACCCAATGTGTGTTATATTGGGAAAGTGTTGGGCTCTTTGGCATAGTGAGCGTTGAAGGTCTCAGCACCGTGATTGAAACGCAGGTCGTTTGAATAGTGCTCCTCTCTGCTCTCAGTTCTTAAGGCTGCGTAGTTTTTATTTATTGCTATTTTTCTGGCTCAGTTTCTTTCCATTAGCTGCACCGGCTTCAGATGTAGACCGTGCTTGAATGGTGCTACCTTTTGGTTAACTTTTTCAATTTTTCAGATGTATGTATGTATTAAGCTTTCAGGTTGGCTTTAACTGGGACTAATGAGTTTTGGCTTTAAGTGGGAATAATGTGTTAGCAAAATGAACAGGTGTTATGGGAAGTGAACAAAATGTGACACACATTTGCTTGGATAACAATTTTGCATCAATAATTGTTCTGACACTCTAAATGTAGATATCATCTGTGACATGGTTTCTCCTTCACTAACCTTGTTAAAATAATAAGAATTAAAATAAGGAGGAGGAACACTTTGTTGGGACAGATGTTTGAGGCTATTGGCAATTGCATCACATTTTTGCATGTTCACTTTTCATGCAGTTTGCAATTATGTTAATGTATGCTCAGGGCACTTGCTGATAAAAGCAACAATACAATGTGATATAGCCATTGTCACTATTCTGACTGTAACTTCAAGGACAACCATGGCACATTTTTCATTTTTCGTATCTTCAGCATTCCCTATTTCTAGAGGAAAAAGATCTCTGAAGGTCTTAATCATAATAAACACTCCGATCTTGGATAAGGGCACCAAAGTCCACAGACGCTTTTTTTAATAAGAGAAGAAGAAGGTTGGGGACCAGAATAACTTAATAAGAGACTTTTCTGTAAAACGAATTTGATACCTTCCTCATCATTTCAGATACAGTATTCACTGGAACAATGAAAGGGTTGACTAAGTTGAGTTTGTGCATAGATGTGATCACAGTAAGTAGCTATCACTTCAGATCTCTCAGTTTAATACAGCAATCTAGTAAATCAACACAGCAATTACTTCGAAGGCTCAAAATAGCTTTCAATAACTGCATAGGTAGACATACTGCACTAAAAGGGGGGAAAAAAGCTTTCCATAACATGCATTTTTTTTCTGAAATTCAAGGTTTACCCTTTGATATTTACCCAGAAATCTACAATAATTGGCTACACTGGAAAAAAAAAAAATATTTGTGCCATGATTATATAATTGAGTACCTACAGATTTGCTTTCAGTAAAGCCATTTTCAAGAGAAGCCTGATGCTGGATCAGGCCAAACTTACGTGAGAGCCTAAAGCTGAGATTTTTCAAAGAGGCTGAAAAAGTTAGGCACTTAATTCCTAGTAGGATTGGAAAATGTCAACCTGTGGATTAAAGGGTCTAGTTTGGGCCCTACAAATATAAAAATAAAATAAAATAAATCGTAGTCTTGAGGCTTTTATCTGTCTTTGGAGACTGCAGCTTTAAAATACTTCATTCTTTGAGTCCTAGCTCTAAGATCTGACATCAACAATCTGCTGTTACAAAGTCGTGATATCGTTTATGATGGTTGAGATCGGCCATAATCACTGTCATCCCTTAATTTACTGATTCAAATTAGGCTATTTTAGTTGCAGCTGTTAATCCTTTGGGACTTGTTCCTGTTCCCCACCTTGCCGCAGGCAGGCAGCCTTCATTTGTGGAGGAGGTCACTCAGCCTTATTTATAGTATGAGAGTCCTCCGCGTCTCACAAGTTGTATCAGCCACCAAAGCCCTATTGCTTAATTGTAAGAATAGACAAAGGACTTCAAAACCAAAGGTGACCTCTGGGATTTGCACTTCTGTCATGACGAATATCTTCTTTCTTTTGTGTGCGTGTGAAATTCTCGAACCAGTTTTTGTACGTTTAGTCAGGAATCGCTTGGTGATCCGTTGCAGGTATTACAACAGCTCTTCTCCGTGTGCCACTAAAAAAATTTCCATCGATCAGCCAGTTAATGAGATTAATTGCAAGGTAAAATAATGCCATTAGTGTCAATTAAGGGGTGTTGAGACACAAGTGCCAAAACATTCAAAGGAGATTTTGTGGGATCACAGAAACCTTAACGTTACCTCATGGCAGTCGTGCTGTTCCCCATGGCCGTGGCTGTTGCACGATTCCCCAAGAATCACCGATGGGTAGGAAGCGGTGCCCATCCCTCGTGCCCTGAATCCGCACCCTGGGCGCGCTGTGCGGAGCCCACGCTGCGAGGGCGACCCGCCGCTGCCTCTTGCCTTACTCCCGATGGCTTCCAAACACCGAGCAATGGGCGTGCGGCTCTGCAAAACCTGGCGGAACTTGACTTAAAAGCACATTTGTATGTTAAACTGAACAGGTATAGATCATTAATCTGTAACCTTGACTGAGAGCACTCTGGAAAAAATGGGGAAAACAAAAAAAAAAAAAAAAAAGAAAAAGGAAGAAATGCAGCGGGTGAGAGCGGCAGCTCCAGCTACACATTTTGTATGCGACATACAGAGCTCACCTGTTCCAGTGCCCCTGCGAAAACAGCTACAGAAAGCTCCACAATCTGCCCCAAACTGGAGGAAGTCTTTGCTTTGCTGCGGGTCTCCAGAAAGAGCCAGCCACAAATGATGCATGTGCTGGGAGCGAGCCAGACTCCCTCATGCTCAGATATATTCCTTTGAAGTAACCGACACCCATGTAAAATGTGGAGGGGAGTTCACTGCTCTGCCTTACTGCTGAGTAGCTGGAGGAATCAATGCTCTCGCCACACTCCTTTCTTCTTGCCCCTTGACATGTGAGTTACAATTAGACTGTAACGCGCTGTACGGTTCGGGGTGCCGGAGTCAGAGCTGATGTGCGCAGTGGGGTGGGGGAAAGACGTTAAAAATTCATTAGCGGCTGGCAGGGACGTGCTGGCAGGGAGTGGGACATAATGAGATTTAAGTTTTGGTAATTTAAATTTTCTTTAAACTTAGGTTTGCCTCTGAATTTGACCCAAAACTTTTCCTTAACACTTCTAGTTGACTTTGGGTTTTAGGACCAAATCTTCAGGTGTTTTAATTTGTCCTTGCTGCACAAAGGAGCTGAGGATCTGCCCTTAATTTCTACGTGATCATGTTCTAGTAACACTTTGAACATGCCCGTACAATCACATCACATTTTGTGGTAACCACTCAATAGCTGCAAATAAGTATCCCTGTTTCCATAGCTTTTCCATGGAGACAAAGCTTTTTGCATCTCCTGTGTTTACGATAATAATACAGCTTTCCAATTTCTCTTCTCAGTAAGGTAAGTTCATCTCCCACTGAAGTATTTTTTAATTATTGATACTGTAAATGGAAGTGTGTTGGAAACTATTGGCTTTGAAAATAGCTAACATGTGATATTATCCAAGAACCATCAGGAAAAATCTTTTGAAATTCTCTTTGATTCAGCTGTCCTCAGGGCTTTATCCTTCTCTACCAGTCTCTCTACTGCCGATTTAAAATAACATTCTCCTGAAATCAGTGCAATGTCAGGAGAAATTCATCAGCACCGTAGGTGCATGTTTCCCAGATGTATATAAACCTACTACATTTGGCAGCAGTAAATTGATTGCATTTAAAAAACCTGGGGTAGTTGAATATTCCGTAGTGCCCAGCTTGGCTACAGCATGGAATACAAAGTATTTTAAGTTTCTTTCAGCTCTGTTTTAGGTGAAATAAAATAAGACCTGACTCCATAATTCCTGCCTTTTGATTTACTCAGGTTTTCCTCTGGCCACATTAGAGGTTTACGTGCAGGGACAGAGTAAGATATTCCTAATCTCTGTGGAGCGGCATTGAGATTTCATCAGAAATGTTGATGACTTTGTGTGTACTTCCCCCTAATATTCAAGCTGTTACACTTTTAAACAGGGAAAAAAGCCTGATTTTATAAGTATTTATCAGACAGATCTATGTGGTGAAATATTCTCCACCCTTTAATATCGTCAGTGCTGCATGCTCTAAAAATGTCTCCATTTCATTAATTTGTGATACACTGCTACCCTGAATTCTTTTAAGGTGGCTTTAGTTTCTGCCATACATATTTTACTGCTTTAAATTATAGATATAGGACTGTTGCCTAGTTAATTTCCTCTGGTTAGGAAAATATATTTCTACTCTCCTGGCATTGCATAAAGTGATATGTGGGATTTGCTATATTTTTTAGCTGATTAAGTTTTGCATTTCTACATATTACTGCTTATGAGACCTCAAGTAAAACTACGTAAAGGAAGGAGAAGTTTTATAGTATATTTGAAAGTTTCATTTAACTATAAATTTCACCACTAAGCCCCGCTACAAGACTTTTCCATTACCTTCCTGGATAGTCTGGCTATCTACTTCTTTCTAATTGAAGCATGAAAATAATATGAACTCAAAGTCATGAAGCTATAAGACAGGTATTAGTAAAAATGATACAGAGTAATAAAATGTGACAGAAAGTTGTTTGCTGCTAAAACTCGGGTACTATTTTTGCTAGTCCTTATTAATTAATAGTACATTGATTTTAGTCTAAGTATGTGTCAAGGGATAGTGTCTGAGTTTTTACACAGCCTAACATAATTACAGTTCATGTTTGTTAGTGAAGCTTCGCATGCTGTTTTATTTGGAAAGGTGGTGGAGAAAAGAAATTGCTTCTCTTTCCTGTAATAATTGAGTCTTTTAATGCTCAGTGATGGATAGGAGTGAAACTATTTCTCATATCACTAAGACACTGGGTGTTAATCCACCCATTTGCCCACAACAATGTAAAATAACCTGGGGGGAGAGCACCTTGTTGCTCAGCAAGGCAATAGACCCCAAATGGTTCGTTTGAACCCACAGTACAAGAATTTCTCTACCACGCAAATAAAATATATATGCTAAAGTCTCAGCTCAAAGTGAAATTCCCGTGTTGTCAGTCTTAGCTGAACCCTAAAACTACAGGAAGAAGTTTGTTCCAGACTTGATGAAACTTTAGCAAGATGATGTACTAACAGAGAGCAGAGAGAAAACGTGGACCTTTTTTTTTTTTTCTGCCATTAGATTCGTTTCAGCTGTCCTGAGGCTAATTAGGAAATTTGACTGTGTCCAATTCCTCATCTTTACTGTATCTGAAGAGCTGTAAGAATTTCCATTTGCTGCGATAAGGAGAAGTAATATTGTTGCTTGTAATTACTTATTCGTGCAGATCAGTACCTTCCTAATTCTTACTTACACCTCTCCATTTGCCGGAATAACAACTGCAGAGATGCTACACACTCACTGAATGGTGTTGCTGTTCCCACCGTCTTTTCCCTGCGCCGACAGCCTTCACTCACAACATGTCCCAAGAGAATAAGTCCACCCTGCTCTTTCTGCCTGTCCCCTGACCTATCCCCATCTGTTTCTCCAAACACCCTCTATATCCATCTCAAATATCACAGTTTTGAGATCTACTGAAATGATACTTTTTTGATCCAATAATGAAACCAGAATTTTTTTCCATTTAGTTGCAAAATATTTACTTTTAGTAAGGCTTTTTCATCCCCACCTTTGCATTTTAAAAGAAAATGACCTTTTTTGGATACGTGTAGAATAAGTGATATTTGCGAAGTCAAAATAAGACTGCAGAGAAGATATTCCAAAGGCTAATCCATTACTTTTGAAGAAAAATATCAAGCTTTTCCACAATACCTTATTATTATTCTGGGTCACCATGATGTTTCCATGCACCTTGGCATGTCCCTTTAATTGGATCCTTACATAGGAAGGTCCGGCATAGTTGCATTGAAAGCTGACATTTCTAACTAACTGACCTTTTCAGGCCCAGTGATACTCCTATAATGATTATCCTCTAGCATTGTTTGGACACAATACCACATACTTCACAGCACATAAAGAATATGTGCTTTGAGAACTATTCAAAATGCCCAATCTCAAGTTAGCAAAATGAGAAAATTGGGTGCAAACATTCATCAGAGTGTTATTGTGCAGGTATCGATTTGAATGCCCTTTCATTTCTCTGGGAAAAAGTGTTGTATTATAGAGCTCTAAATTAACTTCTGTTCTGTTTTTTTTTCCCCAGTAAGTATAAAAAGGTCAAATTCATTCATAAGGCTGAATAGATTTGCAGGATATAAGCAATAAGATAGCAATCAACCTTCAAATAACCTTTAAAGAGACAGTATCTTTTCTTATGAACAGTAATTGATCTGCTCATTAAGTCACTGCATACTCTTTGGGGCTCACCTAGGCAAAAATGTGTAAGACCCGTGACGAAAGGATGTCAGCTAGAACAAAACAGGAATAAATCCTCATGTGGAAATATAAATATTTTACAGGTTTTGAGGGGTGTAAAATTGATGAAAGGATTGACATTGCGATGTGAATTCCTTGACTTGACTGTTACAAGGCTGAGTGAAAAAGACATAGAGAAGACCTCAAAGTGTGAATTTGGTATTAGTGAGGATGACGATGATAGCATGTTCATACACGCCTGAAACCTGAATGCATCTTCAACTTCTCTTCTGAATTTAGTGCCTAATGTGGGAGGGAGATCATTGCAGTTTGCCTCAGGTCGGCGTACGTATAGGGGGGTGTACGTATAGGGGAACTTCTGCAAGGGAGCCTGCTACAGATCGCGTCTGCTTTGCCACCGTGTCTTGCCAGTCCCTCTTTTAAAAAAAGCCAGATTGTCAAGTAATGGCTTTCTTTGCACCATGAGTGCTTTTGGGATGTATGGGGGGGTTAATCACCTCTGCCTAGGCAGAAATAAAACCCGCGTCCAGCTTGCTGTAGTGCTCATTCCCCGACTGCAGCCTGCTGTAACCTTCACGCGGTCCTGGGCTGTGCCTCTGCAGCTCCTCTTGTGTAAGCGAGAGCAGTTAAAGTGCTGCTGGAAATTTTTTCAAGGAAGCACTATTTAGCCAGAGACTCGCTTAAAGAACTGGGATTGTCGATTTAAGATACCAATCAGAAGATTAGTGTTCTGTCCATGTCCATATTTCATTTCTGCATGTAAATCCACGTTATGTTTTTAGTATTATTTTTATGAATTGCACATACACTGAGGACTATCTGTGCATAATTGATTACAAGGAGTTGTCTTGGTTTTTATCTTTGATCAGAATTTTCAGAAGCAGCAAGTATCCCAGGTGACGAGGCTTTTTATGCTGTAAATGTTTGCACATAATGCTTTCTGTTTTACTTCGCGATGTG
The DNA here is from genome assembly GCF_900496995.4 of Aquila chrysaetos chrysaetos. Lineage (NCBI taxonomy): Eukaryota > Metazoa > Chordata > Aves > Accipitriformes > Accipitridae > Aquila > Aquila chrysaetos. The sequence continues at coordinate 34,581,487 of NC_044015.1, read as the reverse complement.
CAGAATGAGCATCTGGCTCATTTAGAGAGAGAGAAAATGAGCAATTCTGTGCACAGGTCTATTGTGTTCCTTCTCTTTTTGCGTAAGTTTGAGGAAAACTTAAAATAATCTTTTATTTTTTCTCAAAAAAAAAACCCCTTTTCTTGAGTATCAGATGTTTTTAGAAAGAATGGAAAGCTTTCTTCTTTTTTAATGAAATTTTAATTTGCAAGAGCATCTGTATGGAAACAGTGTCTTCACTTAGGAATATTTTGTTTGTTCGTTTGTTTAATTATCTGCTGAGTGACCTGAACAAGACTTAGTGAAAATCAGTGTATTAAATATCTAGAAGACAGCAGAGGATTATATTGACACCACAAAATGGAGTACAGTGCAGAAATGCATGAGCTAGCAGAGACCTGCATAGCAGAGCTGTGCCACTCGCAGCAGACTCACCAGTGTGGGTCCACATGCCTACAACCCATGTTATCTGGGTGCTATGCCTGAGATAAATAAGCCCTGACCCTTTTTAAAAATTTTTAAAATTTTTTCTTTTTTTTTTTTTTTTTAAACTGGCTTTAGGGTGCTGTCATTCCAGTGCTGCTGAATTGCACCTGGACCTGAGCCTTAGCTTGTGACTTTTTTTAACCTAGCTGGGTACATACAGCTAACTCTGTGCCTTTTTTCTATTTTAGTAGCACCCATGTATCCCAGTCCACAAAGATGTCATTGTGCTGGATGCACGGTGTGACACCAAGCTGCCCCTGAATAGTTGGTGACTTAAATAGACAAAGCAAGGGGCAGTGGGCAGGAAACCTGGAAAGGCAAGGGCAGCAGGCAGTGGGCAGGAAACCTGGAAAGAGAATGTAAAAAATAAAAGATTATTTTAGTAGAACTGCATTTTATTTTTGAGAAGCTGCCCGCTACTCTTTGTCGCTTTCTAGACTCCTGTGCCTCTGCTACCCCTTTCCTCCAACCTCTGATGTACCAGAAAATGGCAAAACATTGATGATGATACAGCTACAATGCGTGGGACTGAGGAAGAGAGGAGCTGGAACTGCACAAAGGAGTTTTTCTTATCTCATTTGTTTCTAAGAATTGCTGGTGGGCTCATTTTTTTTGGTATGCAAAACATTTTCTGTTAAAGCAGTCAGCCAAGGTCACTGGGAAACCCACAAGAAAGGATAACCTAGAGCCTTTATTATTATTTTGAGCTTGTAACTTGAAGTCACAAAGGAGTTTTTAGGAGAGATTTGAATGGGGAAGGTGTGATGGCTTTGTGAATTCAGACTGAAAGTGCAGGATAACCCATGGTGGAAAAGTGACTTGTTCATCACACAGCTCAGTGCAGTATTGGAGGGAGTTATCTGAGATGCTGCTAAATGAGATAACGTGAGTACTGTTAGGCAGTAGTATCGCTGCAGTGTCCTTAAAAAGCAGGTTAAAGGAAGGTGAAATACCGTTTTAACACCACGGTTCGCTTCTGACGTTGCAGCTTGCTGTGGTATCTGTACAAGGTGCTGCACTGGACCGCGTAGATGCTGAGTGCCAGGACAGAGAGTGCTGGCAGAGGAGCAAGGCAGGGGAGGGGAAGGGGCACAAGGCAGTGTGGAATAAGGTCTGCAGTGGGGCCTGGGGAGGGCAACATAAACCATAAAGTTGTATTTGCTGGGCCATACGAATCAAAATGAGAATAAGTGTGTTCGAAATATCTAGGAGACAGCAGGGGATTATATTATTCTTGATGTTTTTTATTATATTACCTGCCCTGTGACACAGCTGCATCCATTGTCCTTATCCTCTGGGGACCACCAGAAGGAAGGAAGAACTATCTGTAGAGACCCTGATTTTCCTGCCCATCCTCCAGGTAGCCTCAGAGCGCTGCTAAATTCTGCCGTGCTGCTGCCGTCCCCTGCGCTAAACCCGCCTGCTTGCCATTCCTCCCAGGGACTGTGAGGGCGTAGGGTCCCCGGTTGGATGTAAAAGGAATCCTCATCTAGTCACTTAGACCTGCCGCAAATTTGCTTTGGGATCTGATCCACAGCGCTTCAGTTGCCTCTTACTTGGACCAAACCCCTAATCGTTGTGAAAGATTTGACAAACCTGACACCGAGAGCAACTTCATGCACTTGCTTTAGCGTGTGATCCTGGACTGAACCCCCTCGCTCCAACGCATGGGCTTGATTTTGTTACTCGAGCACTGAAATAGCTTTCTGTATACTAGAAAAATTTCCTAAACGGTCTAGTTTGTGTACCTGGGGCAGCCGCTTGGGGCTCCGGGCTGGACCACTGCCAGCAGCGTGGCCAAGCAAGACGTTCCCATCCCTCTGCCCCGCTGCCCCCAGGCGCAGGCGGTCGCCTGCCTCTGCCGTAGCATTGGCTTTCACGGCAGCCACATGGCCACTTGTGGCATCTCAACAAATGCCTCCCGAAGCAGGAGCCATGGTACCGTGTGCGTTTGTACCTAGCACAAATAGAGATGCTATATAATAGTGCTGCTGCTAATAAATATAAACCGTATAGATGTCAGGTTGCCCTGAGAATGTATTCTCCCCACAAACCAGGCGGCTCTACTGCAGTGTTCAGGAATTAACTGCAGGAGTATTACTCTCTTAAGGCTTTGTGTTATAGTTCTGTTTTCTTCACCTTTAACCCCACAATGGATTATGACCATACTTTCTCTTATAACTAAATGCTCTTCTGTCCTTTGACAAAACAGATTTGTGTCTTTTCATAGCTTTCTGTAGAGGGCTAATAATACATGGGAAAGCTTTACTGCCCACAGGAGACTTTGCCTGGCTGTAATAATAAGAAATGCTGTTGAAAAGTCATGATCAATGTTAATTCAGTTATTTTTCATTTTCTTTTTTTATAATGAAATCTTCTACTTTGTGCATTTTATCCAGTGCTACCCCATGAATTGCTCGTCGGAGAGAGGGGTCATTGGTTATAAAAATGAGTTCTTGTTGTTTGTCCTCATACAAAAATAACTGCAATATTTTGAAATGATGAATTTAAGGGAGAAAAAAAAAGTGGAATCTTGGATGTACAAAAGATGTAAATATTGTTTTCCAGGTTTTATGGTTCCCAGATGCCTCCTCTAATTGCATAGCTAACCCTGAGTTTATTAAGTTATTTTCCAGAGTCAAACTCATTTGTAAACATGTCAGAATAAAAACTAAATTTAAAAAAACAAAACCTTTGGATTAGAATTCTGGAGTGATAAATAAACTAATTTAGAATGTATTTGCATGCAATTTACATGTGCCAAAATAGGATTGCATGTGGTTTGTAAATACAGGTCTTGAATCTATTCAACATTACAGAATAGCACAGAAGAAATTAATTGTAGCTTAAAAAAAAAGGTTAAAATAATAAAAAGATGGCTTAAAATGGCCCATGTTTGAATGTGATTCAATGTGCAGAAACTGGTGAGGAGAGATAAGCACGCAGAGAAAGCTGTAAATTCTAGCAGCAACATCTGTAGTAGTTAGAATACTATGTTTTATAGCAATCCCTTACCTCCCCCCGTGGACATTACTATGGCATGCAGTATATTTATTATTCACTTTCCGCAAGAGATGTCTTCCTAGCGCAGCCTTAAAAATAAGGTCTGTTTCCTTTCTTTTAACATTCAGACTTGTTCAAAGATAATGCCGTCAGCTTCCATTTGAAGCATCTTGGCCAGTTTGGCCGGTACACTTTGGTACAAGATGACAATTTATAATTATCCTGCTTATTACAGTGGTACCAAAGAATCAATCAACAGGTAAATCCTCCACTTTGCTAGGTACAGTCTCCATCTGGAGAAGACCTGTTGGTCACGGGTGCCCGTGAATCGTCCAACCTGAGCAGACAAGGCAACTTCGGAGAGGGAGGAGCAGGTCATGCAAGCCAGTGAGCAGCGTCGGTGGTGGGACTTGTAGAGCGATGCTGAAGGGAGGGGACACTGAGGGTGGGAGAGGCTTGGAGCACATGGAGCTGGCAAGGTCTTGTCAGGAGTGTCGCAGGTGCTCGGGGTGCAAGAAGATTCCTGTGCCGGTTATTTCTGTTGTTACACCTGCCAGAAAGAGCCTCTGACTGAATCCTCCACGTTTTTTGCACCCGAAATGCTATATGTCAAGAGGCAGGATGGAGGATACCATCTATGCCTGCTGCTTCGGGAATATGTAGGACAGAGGGAAACATCATCTGTGGAGATCTGAGGTAGAAGGAGTGACATCAGCCATGACGGGTAGCAGGTCTTGCTTTGGCTACTCGGCTTCTGCTCCTGCTGTCAGTGCTGAAATGTGTTCTGGGCCTTGGCATTAAAGCAGCCATGGTTTTGAGGGAAGAGGAAATGCTCTTTGGATAGAAAGGGGTTGAGAAAATCCAAATGTAAGGACTGAAATGCATTGCTGGAGTTATGGGGGAAAGGATGCTTTATTTACCTAAAAAAAAAAAAAACAAACCAAAAAACCCGCATGTTTTCTGGTTTGTCTTCAAATACCAAGGACTGTCCTTTTCTATATTCATAGCCTAGCAGCCCGGAGTTTAAAAATGGCAGCAAAGTGGTCCTGCAGTACTCCATGTAAAGAGGGTCTGTAGAGCTCATCGGTGTTGACTCTCACTTGTTTTCAGACTTCGCTGAGAATAAAGAAAGATGTAAGGATTTCCCTTCTGAATCCTGTGATTTTTTTTTCTACACTGCTTTCATTTCACACATTTTCTTTACTGTTTAGACAAGGGGGGAGAAAAAAAAAAAGAAAGAGTGGAGGGGAGAAAAGCAAACTTCTTGGGGTAGGAGACAGAGCTTTGTTTTGCATTTTGCTTGAGTAGCATGGAAGAATATTTATTATCAAGCAGGACCAGATGTCAGGAACCATTCCATAATTGTTTCAGGTCATAATACTTCTATTTCAATGTGCAGATAATGTCTCTAAATATTTTCTTGTACTTCTTATCATTTCATCTCTAGAAGAAATTAATTGTAGCTTTAAAGAAAGGTTTTATTTCCCATTTGGCTATGAGCCATTTTGTATAGCTGCTTTAAATGTTAAATATTAATTAGAATATAATCTATTTAAGTCTCTTTAGCTGTCCATTTCTTCCAAAGGCGGCAGCTGGATGAAACAAGAAAGATGCATCGTTATATAGATGATAAATTAGCCTCTTATCCCAGGAGAAGACAGTTTCTCAACACCAAGGTTGAGATACACCAGGGGCTGGAGTGGAGGAGCCTCCCAGCTTCTGTCCACTTGGTATTTGATACATAGCATGAATCTACTAAGAGGGCTTTTATAATTAAATCATTGGTAGTAGTGGAGCATCATTCCCGTAACTTCCATTCTACCAGAGTTATTGTTGCCGGTGAATGGACTTAGTGGGAGTTTGGTGGTAGGGTAAGTGTTTTTAAGTTGCATTTGGAAGTGAGGAGTTAGAAGAACAATAGCAGGTGATATTAAAAAAAAAATAAAAATCCAACAGGTAATAAAAAGCTTTTGCACATATCCCAAGTGAAGCAAAGCCCTTATATGAAGATCAGCGAAGCTGCAGCACTAGTATGTCTTGCAAAATCTCCAGACTGAATTTCCTTCTGGGGGGTGGGGTAGTGTGTGTTATGTATCTTTATAGAAATTAATGGCTTCTTGACAGAAAATATGTCATGGCTACCTTTATCAACTGAGTCCTGAAGATGAAATGTGAGCCTGGCAATTAGCACCAATGACCAGCTGTGAAAACAGGAGTTTCTCCCATTTATTTTAATTATATTTTTCTTCAAATATTTACATATTTTATCTCTTATTTATTGCAAACTTTATTATCATTTTCAACAGCAAAGGAGACACTTTGGATTAAAATTTTGTCTATTTGTGTATTTAGCTCTTTCTTTATTTGCCAAGTTAAATGCAAAAAAGAGCCCTTGTTTATATGAACAGTATCTATATGGACTTATCTATACGAACAGTTGAAAAGCTGGGCATTAGATTGCATAGCTCATCAGTCTAGCTTCGAACCTTACCCGGCAAACAGCTGAATGACTTTGGAAATCTGCGGTGTGTTCCTGAAACTTTAAATGATACCACTGTGTTGCCTGATGCAGCTTAGTAGTTCAGAGATCAACGGCTGGTGAAGCCGGAACATTTTCTCCTGCGTTTTATCTGTATCCATTGTTCATAGATGATCAGTTTTAGAAAGAAACACTGTGTCCATGCTGATATTACCTTCAAAAAGTTCCTTCACTGGAGCACGGATACCCAGCCCAGTTCAGATGCACGTGCAAATGCTGCAGAGTTAAATTACAAATATGTTTTTAATACTGCCAATAATATGGCCTGATGTCTTTTATTGTAACTCAAACTGTCCTGTGCTGTTGTGACATTGCCAAGAAACACGGAGAAGACAGACACAATTGAACTTTTGTTGTCTCCAGGACTTAGGCAGGCAGCTCAGGCAGATGGTCCGTTTGGGATCCAGGGCCAGAATACATGCACGTTCCCGATTTCCTTAAAATGTGGCTGACAGGAGTGATGTTCATCTGTGATGGACTTACCTTGGATGATGAAATCCAGAAAGCAAGTCACTGCTCCCAGGATTATATTTCATTACATAGAAGTTAAAAAGCTCCTTAAGATAAATGGATGCGCTGCCCCAAATTTCTATGCGGTAGTATTGACCTAGCTTTTACCCCTCAGGAGTGACATCTTAGAGTGATTGCAAATGTCTGCTCAGAGCACAAAAGCAGTCAAAAATGCAAACAGCGTATTTGAGAATATCAGGAAAACTGAAGAACAAATTAGATGTAACAATACACTGCTCTCAAAATCGGTGGTAGAGTTAGCAGAAGTACTATGAAAGACAGTGAGGATGATCACTAAAATGGCTTCCATCTGAAAAGAAATCAAATAGAAACATGATTTTTCTGTAGGATCTGCCACTAGTGTAAATGGAGCCTGAACTGAGTTTCTAAATTTCATGGAGTTTTTTCATAGTTAAAAAATGCTGCAGCCACTGCTGCGTAACTGTATTTTGAACCACATGATGATGGATAAATACAGCAATAAATACAAGTTACTACTGGCCCAGGGATCATAACAAGTTTGTATTCATTAAGGGTGAAGAGAAGGCGATTGCAACCTGTACTATGGTCTGCTTTAGAAGGACTAAATTCCCACAGCTGTAGAAATTTCTTAGCAAATATTTGAACAAAAAATGTGCTTTTTTCTTCTTTTTTTTTTCTTTAAAGAAAATTTATTAATTGTATATCTTCAAAGCCACATCCCTTGACAAGAAAGAAAACAACTTTAGCTAAAAATCCATTCTGGTTCAATGATACAATGAAGAGAGCATTAAAAAGTAAAACTCAAATATTTAGCCCTAGTGGGAATAGGGGACATAAATAAGTATCAAGTATAAATAGAAGAAGGGGGAAAAAAGAACAGGAGAAAAAAAAAAAGGGAAACAAAAGACATGAAGGAAAAATCCATGTGGGCAAAGCTAAAAGTTCTAGTTTTAGTGTATTTGCTAGGATCCCTTTTATTCTAAATAGACTAAAACACTGTAGGTTTTAGTTCATAACGAAGATGCAGAAAAGGCAGATGTGCTCAGTAAGAGTGCCTTTTGGTTTCTGTCACCTTGGGATGAAATGCTTTCAAGTCCAGTAATAACTGAGAAGGATGTTGTTCTAATTTCTGTTAGGAATAAACACTCTTAAATCAGCAGGCTGAGACAGACATTTCTTGTACAGGAATCCTAGAGGAGCTGGGATCCCCTCAGACCCAATGCTATTGTAAATTAATGTACCTTGGAACATGGGGGGATGCCATTTTATCATGCAAATACTCAAAAAGGCAACTCGTGCGACTCAGGTTCTCACAGACTGGTATTTTGACAACAACCTCCAGGAAACTAATTAAAAGACTGATGGAGGTTTAGTTAGCAAAAGTTAAACACTAATGAAAGGCAGTCAGCATTTCATGAGAAAGAGAATTTGTCAAACAATTCATCTTGGCCTTTAAGTATGTTATAAATTTACTTGATAAAGTTAGCTGCATAATCTTTTTAAGGTGTTTGATTTAGTACCTTACAACTTTTAAAAAATATAGAATGTATTAAATAGGTTAAAGATCAGTCAACTGACACATCTCACAAATCACTCATCATGGGGGAATCTCACTTGAATAGGGCTCTTTTTAATGGGTTTCTTTTCACGGTAGTGGGCCCAATGCTGTTTCTAATGATGATTTGTCGGTGATTAAAACATCACTGTTGAGTGGTAAAGAAAGATGTAGAGAGGTTAGTCATACGGTACAACCTTGATCTCTTGACGGGCTGGATCCATTCCCACAATATGCATTTCAATATAGCAAAAACCAGATTTCTGCTTCTTAAAGCCAGGAATGCAGCTGAACCCTGCTTAATGGAGCAGTATGGACTGAAAGAATTTGCGATTGTGTTTGTCAAGTAATTAAACTGGGTGTAGCCTGGAAACATATATACCCAAACCAATATACTTTTTTTTTTCTTCTGAATATACACAGGGAAGTAGAATGGATCAGAATGTCAAAACTATATCTCAAAATATTTTATACCTCAACATGTGCTATTCTGGTATTGACTTACAAAGAAAAGGCACTGAAGTATCAGGGAGTTGAGAAAACATTTTAAAAATATAAGACTTTAAACTCTATTTAGCTCATCAAAAGTGAGATAGGGAGGTGATATGATAAGCATTTGAAGGTAGGCTCTGAGTCTACTGATAGCATGCGTGTATTTGATTTTTAATACAGACAACTGATCCAAATTACTTTTTTACTCATGTGATTTACCTTTTGTGTAGCAGCCTTTCGCGCATGTACGTGTTCATGTCTGCATAAACGAGAGAGCTATGCTCAAAGGCTTTAATGGAAGTTATGTCCCTGTGTACACAAAAAATAAGAGGTCAATTTACAAGCAAGAACATATTTACAGCAAAGAACTGTCAAAAGATATTTTGTGTATCTCTCATAATTAGGACCAGAATCCCATGGCAACAGGCAAAGGTCTTTTCTTTTGTACAGCGTGATATGGACTTTAAAGCGTAGTATTTACGCTAATATTAACTACACTGGATGGTGCATGAGTTGGACTGGTGTTCTACAAGGCTGGCTGAAATGATATGAACTTGCTTACTGTGGAGGGATGAAATCATTGCTTCCCTGAGTTTAGATTCAAGGAGGTAAATAATTTACAGCTTTGTTTTGCTCTGAATCTCTATATAATGCTCAGACGCTGTCGAAACGGGCAGAGTATCAGCGATAGATTTCTGGGAAGATCTGCCCTTTAGTCAAAGGAGATAAACATATCTGAGTGTTGCCAGGGTGTGATCAAAGTGAGGAGTGATTATGCTAGTAGAGAGCAGTAGAGTTAGAAAAGCTACCAAGGAGAAGTGGTAACAGTCAGAGTTTAATAGAATATGTGAAGTTTTACTGTAGTTTCAACACAAGAGCAGAGCTCAGAAGTAAGCTCTCAAATACTCAGTGTAATTTTTCCTGACTTTTAGGTGACCAATTACACCATGTAAACTAGTAAAAATATTTTGTGCTGTGTTAAGCAAGGAAGACATAAACAAGAGAGCGACACGGGAGTAAAACATAATAATTTGTCTGCTGAAGTACTGTGAAGTTAATAGCACTGTACGGACAAACGAGAAGATGCATAGAAAACCAAAAATGGCTGGATCAGGCATAGCATTGAGCAGTTTACCAAAAATGACATTTCTGTTGTACGGCCTTCCTCTTCCACTTTGCACAAAGTGTCCAATGTGATGAACTACAGCTGGAAATCTTTGGGCTACGTTGCAATGTTCCAGAAAAGAAAAAGCTGTTGGAAGCATGCCGAATAAGGAGCGAAAAGAGCAGGCATGCTTCTGAAACAAAACCATATTACTCTTATTTCAGATGTGGAATTCTGACAGCATCTCACAAAAGTTAAAGATCAAACTAGAAGTGGGGAGCTCACACCACTAAACTAATAACATGGAAGAAAAACAGCTTGCATGAAGTTGAACGTTACTTTGCTGCTTTACAGGACCTTTTTATTTGGATGGTTGGAAGTCTGTGTTTCCCCTTCACAAAGCAAAAGAATTTAATGACTTTATATTGTTTGGAGTTGAGTGAGTGCCTGCCTGCAGGCTTGCTTGATGAGCAAAGTGACATCCTGAGGAAACGTACAGCAAATTGCAAACAAAATCCTTATTAGTAGTGGCAGTTACCTCCTGGAGTAGGATTGATTTGGAATCCCTGTAAGGATAGTGCTCTCCTCGCTCAGCCAACTTGACAAATAAGAGTGTTTCTTAGGAGTTCATATTCAAGTTGTGTTGGTGGTAATAGAATTTAACTTTCAGATTCAAAACAATTAAAGCAAGGTACTGAATGTCACTGTGCCCAAGACATTCATTTTAAAAGTTACACATACACCCCTTTTCTATTGCAAATGCAATGAAAAAGGCTGCTGCTTCTGCTCATCCTTAGAGTGGTTATGAAGAGCAACTGGGATTCAAAGATTTGGAATGCCCCCAAATAACAACAGCATTCACTGTGGGGATCCGTGTTTTGTCTTAGCTCAGAAACCCAGAAGATCATTTTGATCCATCCTCTGTCGTACTCTGGAATGTGACAGGGAGGACATAGACGTAGCCTGGACTATTTGACAACAGCAATGTGAAGCAGCAGATAGGTTATTCTGGAAACTTTTTTTCTTAAAAAAAAAAAAAAAAAATCACATGTAAGCAGTGTAATAACGGTCTTGACAGGAATCAAACCAATCTGCAGTATATGTTTAGTTTCGCATCAGCCACTACTTGTGTCACTGCAACAAGAAGTGAAAAGTACCAAAGTGTCCATTCATCTTTGCCCCATACAACTAAAATATCTGAAAACATTTACTTTGAGCATGCAAAAAGGCTCTGGAGTGGAGACAATTGAGACAAATACTCAGATGCAATCCCAACTCATGTTGCTCAAGCTCTGTTTAGATTAGCAAACTGTATGGACTGAAAGAAGTGGATTTTTGGAGCAGAACAGTTGGCACCGAAGACATCATACTTATTCTCTAAATTTTTGAGGTTTTTATGATGGACCAGCTCTAGTCTGCTCCTCTGACTTGAATGTCTGTTGGTGGTTGGAGCACATCTTCTAATTTAATTTCATCTGAGGGGAATCCATTTTGTGTGCTCCAGGATTGCTCCGTGATGTGAACGAAAGCATGCAGATAATCGGGCTTCAAAACTTAAAATGCTCTAGGATGTCATATGGAGAAAGTAAATATCTCGTTAACTTACTAGTTGTCAAACATGTTTCTCCCAAATTCCTTTTTAACTCAGGGCACCACCAAAATGCTCTCAAATTGAATTGGTTTTACTATTGTTTAATTTAGTGAGAGAAAAATCACTGTTAACAAAGTAAAATAACAGCTGTTATTGTAATGCATCATGTGGAAAGACAAGCATCTAAGTACTTGCTATTTTATGTTTTGAACAATATTTAGTAGTTGTTATCTCTGTCGCTGGAAGCTTGGACTTATGCACTTGATAAACAAAATGGCGTTGATCTTCACATATGAAACCATTCAGAAATGCTATTAATAGATCTGTTAATTAAATATGTGCTCATGTCCTGAATTTTTTACCTTAAAGTATATTTTACCATTTTAAAAGGGCCATTAATAATCACAAAGGACCAACGATACCAGAATTATGAGCTCACTAGCCTTCTAAGAATTCACATATTGCTACCCTGCAATTTGGCTGCGAGCCTTGAAAGTTGCATGCAATATTTAAGGCTTCAGCCTGCCGTGAGATCTGTTAGGCCTATAAGGAGGTATTCTGCAGTATCTGCTTACATTGCATCTCATGTATGGTAATAGCCTGTTGTGGGCGGATTCTTGAGCGTCTACAAACAGTTTCCCCTCTTAAAACTGGCAAAACAAGATTCTAAGTCTTTTTTCAGTTTTTTTGATTTGAATTAATATTGCACTTGTATATGCTATATTTTCTATAGCCCAGGAGGAAAACCATGAAGTATTGTCACATTTCATGCATCAGGGCTTGATACACAGAGTGTCCCAGCATGCAATAGTACTCCATTGCCAAATGCTTTTTTCTTCTCAGGAAATTATTGTCATCGATTGGTGCTGGAAATGAGGCAGTAGGTTAGCTGGTCGCCAGTCTGTTCCTCTAATGATAATGCTTTGTTTTTGAGGAACTCTCGGTAATCAGTTGATCTTACTTCGAGAAGGATTTGATAAGTGTCATTGATACTATCTTTCATGGATTCTTTTGTTTCTTCTATGTGAATTATTTTTAGAGGTTTCCCTTCTATGAAGCACTTTTTTCTCTTCTCCCCTTGAACTTCCATGACTTCTTACTGAACAGTATGAAGGTATTTTTTAATTTGCCTGCAATGGGGGAAACAGTCAAAAATTTGATCAGGGAGTGCATTGAATACAATGAAAAGGTTTTTTTACGCTGTGCTATTCATTCATCTGTTTAGTTTTGATTCCTTAAATAGTCTGTAAGGAGAGAATCTATTTGATAGAAGTCTGAAGTAAAGCCAAATGAGCGACTGATTTATCCCAGATACACTACTCTGTTTAGCAGACTTGTTTGTACAACTTCTCACTTGGTAGCAGTCATTTCCTAGTTAGCATAAACATGGTCCACCTTCCAGGGTTACTCTTTGCTTGTATAAGGGCTCTAGTCTTTTACATACGCGATATCAGCTTTAAGAGTGTGAAGACCTTATTCAATGACACACCAAAGTCATTACCTTCTGAAAAAGCTGGTACATTAAAAATGTCATTTCTTCAGTTTCATCACAGCATTGGTCTTTTCTTCTCAGTGGCAGACTTTAAAAATTTGACAGGGTAACCTAACACTTCCAGAACGGTGTTAGAAGAAAGATGCTCCTGTGCATAAGAAGTAGAAATAACATTACATAAACTGTACTTCTTATCCATAAGCCTTTTGGGGTCTGGGTTATGTTTTGAATTTTAATGGAGAGTATGCTGAATGCTGACAAACAATTATCGCTAGCTTTCTAATGTCTTCTCTAGGCTCTCTTTGTAAATTATTCCTTCTGTTTCTTTTCTTATTTGCGAGTGAATTTGCAGAAAGCCAGGTAGACCAGAAGTTTCCAGCAGTGGAGTTTGGTGTGTTCATGCCCAGAACAGACACAACAAGGCCCTGGCAGGCCAGGCGGTGTCCCCATGTGCCTCAACTCCTCCCCTGAAGGAGAAAAGCTAGAGGAGGAAGAGGGCAATCCAGCCTTTATGCCCATTCAGCCCCTGGCCTTTTCCCCCAAGGCTGTCAGCAAGGGTGTTAATTAGTGTCAATTGTGACAGCCAGGAATGGGACTGGTGCCACAAATGCATTTGCTAAACTAGTCTGCCAGCAAACAGTCCGCATATGGACATGACTTTCATTCACCACCAACTTGGGCTGTGATGTAATGGCAGACCTAAAGGCAAAAGTTGTCTAATTTATTGCTATTCCCTGGGGACTCTGCACTCCTCCCATATTCTTTTGGTTTAGAAGAAATACTGGAAGCCTGCAGTTCAAATGTTTCATTTTCCAATTTTAGTTCTTTGCCTCCCTGTGGTAGACTGCTCTGTAAGTACTTCGATATTGATGAGGATATTTTCTCAAAGGCATCCGAGGCTTCTGTTTTTCAGGGATCAAAGGAAGGAATAATCTGGATTTTTGCAAATGGATACATGACAACATTGATGTCGTATCTTCAGTGAATTGCAGAGTTAATGTGCTTCATCTGCTCCAGAGGCTATTCTAATACTAATGTGCTTTTACGCCTTAAAAAAGTCCATGACCTAAATACAAATAGGAAATACAGTATGATTTTGCCATTTAGTTGTTGCAAGATGCAAGGCTTTCTGGCCTACCCTGGATGTTCGTGTCCTAGTTTAGCTTCACTCTTGTCCATTTTTTTCCTTTTACTGTTTTCTGCAATCTCTGGCATTATCATTTCAATCCATTGATTCTTTGGCTCTGGGATCACCAGATACTAAGGTCTCATTTGTACAACTCTCCACCTGTTTGAATGGCAATCAGAGACCCCAGCTGCCAAGCTCTGCAATATTTTGCTCAGTTGAGGATTGTGGTTGGCATCAATGCAGATTTCATTTAGTTATGCTGGCAGCTTTCACACTACCACTGGGCTTGCTATAGGTGCAGACACAAGTGTTTTGGTCACTTATTCTTTTTACTTAGTCTAAAAACATGTAAAAAATGTGCCCAGGCAAGTTGTTCCTTCATCCAAATTTACTTTATTAAACAGGCATGCCATTTTCAAGGTGGAAGCATGCAATTGCGCTCTTCACTTGGCATCACGTTCTCATGCTGGCGGAGATGTTTCTGCTGCCCTTGGCATTCCTCCTCTATGTTTTTCTCTATCACTCTTGGGGTGGCTTTGGCAGCTGCTCTGGCCAGATGCAAAGCTCTCGCCTCTTTTCCAGCAGAGGCATGTGAGGTCTGTGTAAAAAGCTTTCTGGCAGAGACTCTGCATTTTGCCTGGCTCTGCTTTGCTTCCCCAAGATTTGCTCTTCATCCTGTAGATGTACCATCTTCTGACCCACAAACAAGCATGAGGAATTCAATTGCACGGGGTGGGTGTTTGGCGAGAAAGCAGCTTACCTAACGCACACAAAAAGCCCTATTAGTGCCTGTGTCTGCTCCATTTCTGATGTATAAACAGTTACTTTGACATTTAATGAATTTGTCGTCTTATATCTTGGAAGCACAGCCGATACCATGCACCCCTTTAGAATAAGTGGTTCTGTTAGCAGAAAGATTAATAATGCCTGCTTGCAAGTACGGATTTTCTGATCTTTAATAAGTAGTGAGCTCACACTAAAAATTTTCCCCTGATGAAGACATTTTGATAGTCTCTCTCTCCTTGAATGGTCTGCCTGTTTTCATAAAAAGTGAAGGAACTTCTCATTTTGCAGGCTACTACTCTTTGTCTAATAGCTTGAAATTGTTCAACGGGTTCAAGAGTTTCTGTAAGCATGCATACTCCAGGCAAAAAAAAGGCGATAGTTTTCCTTAATCTGTTGAAAGAGTCAGGACAAATTCAAGTAGGAACGTTATTACTGACCTCTGCCAAACTGACATTGTCCTGGAGCATTTGTGCTGGCAACAAGCAATATGCTTCAGTGATTTCTCTACAATGTTAATTATTGTTAAGTGTTCCTTTTGTCAACAAATAATAAAGGTCCACCTTTGGATGATTTTGACCAAGTTAGTGAATTTGGTAGCCTAACACTTTACTTTAGGATATTTTAGTTAAATAACCAGGAAAAATTCTGTCTTCAGTCACTGTACCTGTAGAACAGAATAGTGAAATCTTATGCTCCCACTAGAATTCAGGCCTTAAAACATTCATATAGAGAGCCACACAGTAGCGGCAAAGGAGATAAAACTGGCCAGCAGGTCCCCTAGCCTTCTGTGGAGAGAGCATTTGGAGAAGTGGGGAACATTCTATGAGCCTGATGGTTATTTCTCTTTTGAGCATGAGAAAGACTTGATGGTTTTTCTCTTCAGTCTGTAAAATGACTTGCTGTTTTGACACTTGGGATTTGGGTTGTTGGAAATCTTTTCATGTTGAAGTTGGTTATTCACAAATGCTAATGGTGGTAATATTAGCAGTATACTTTGTAACTTGTCACTTTATAATCTCAGTCTTTATGTAAGAATCAAGGTTTTTTCATCTCTTATGATTAACAGGCAAAGATACATGACTCGTCCGACGTGATTCAGTGTCAGACTTGGGAATGGGCTGTAGGCCTCTGTCCTGGGCCTCTACCCAGTAAACTGTGCCACAGAAGTATGTTTCTGCTCTTTCCAGTTCCAGATTTCTAAATAGTTTTGCTCCGCCTTATCCCCTGCGTTTTTATAGCTGTACACATTTACAAGGTGCCCATCACAGAAGCGTTCAAGTGTCACAACGTTAAATGAAAGGCAAAACCTGAACTCTAAATAGCGCATATTCAACACCGTCTGCTTTACCTGTAAAACTGTTGCTCATGCTGAAGTTTTGACGAAGAATTGTTTCATTTTTCTAAAGAACATTCCTGAGGGAATCAATCACTACTGCCGTCATAGAAAAGCCAGATCCAAGATGCCTTATCTAATGAAACCCCCAGGGAGGATGCCCATGTTCTGATGGACCCTTAGGTGAAGCACTGGGTCCAGAGACCTTCACCAGTGAGGTGAAGCCAGAAGGCTGCCACTGAGGGTGCTGGGCACTTGGGGTGGTGATCAAGGAATATTTCAGTGAGGTCAATAGTTTTACCGTATCTAAAGTTCACAAGAAAATCGAGCCATTGTGTTTGACATCCTGAGGTTGTTGACTTGCTAGATCACCAAGGACTTCATAGTTAATAACCAGCACTTCAGTTTGCACCTGGAACGAGACTGGCAGTCAGCAGGAGCCCAAGAGCAGGTGCAATATGCTCTTGTCCATTTACTCATCCTCCATGGCAGGCAGCCATGTCCTGCACCAGCTGAAGCTGCCAGATGTCCTTCGGGTCAGTCCCACATCACACGCATTGCAGTAGTCAAGAGTTTTACTTGCTGTTTGCTTCTGTTGACTGTCCCTGCCAGTGTTGCTACCTTAGTCTGTCAGTATAAAACTCCCAGTACAATTCTGCGTGCCTCCTGGGGAATACCCTCGGGATGAAGGGGACCTGTTTTGAGGTGCAAGTCTCCTATTGCATGTTAAATTTTTAGCTTTCTCCATTTGATGAGATAGCACATTAGCTATCATTGACGTCTTTTTAGATTATTATCGTTAGTGAATCACTTGCTCATCCTGCATTTTATCCATAGGAATGGTAAATTTCCCTTTATCAAGAAATTCCCTTAAGTCCCTTCATGGTATGTCACATCTGTAATTATTAACTTCTATCTTCTTTTTTCTTAAACACCAAACTCAGTAGTGCTCCCTTTCAAGCTGAACTGGCAGAACTCGCTATACAATATACTATTGTCATTCAGTTCAGGCTTTTCCTCTAATGGCAGCAGTTAGCTGAAGTAACATTTCAGCCCCAGCTGACTGTAAGCGTAGGTAGGTTATAATTTTCTGAGACAACTTCTGATTGTGGTGTTTGCCTGCTTCATGAGACAGTGAAGAACATCAAACATGTCTTCATAAACGTCATAAATTTTTCTTTACAATTCTAATTGAGGTACGTGTTTAAAAGTTTTGTGGGTAGGAAGCAGTATTGATCACCGGTTGACATTTTTAAGAAAAACTACTACTGCAAAATGAAATCATTCACTCTCCTTAGACCAAGCAAATTGGAATAGTGTTTGTTTATAATAAAC
This sequence comes from Aquila chrysaetos chrysaetos, assembly GCF_900496995.4. NCBI lineage: Eukaryota > Metazoa > Chordata > Aves > Accipitriformes > Accipitridae > Aquila > Aquila chrysaetos. The sequence continues at coordinate 34,564,149 of NC_044015.1, read as the reverse complement.
AAAGGACAGACTGGAGGTTATTTGGTGACCAATTTTATATTCCTATTTTATGGGTTTGGCATTTTTTGTCACAGTAATCCTGCATATCCTGATTTCTAATGGTTTGCCTTTTTTATTTTCACTGTTTTTCAAATTGTTACTAAAAGAGCACAGTTAAGGTTGCTTCACCTGCTTTACCTTGTGCCTGTGTAATTCTTTTAGCCACAGCCTTAGGTTTTTTTTTTTCTGGGCTTTTATGGCTTGGTTTTGGGGTGGGGTTTTGGTTTTTTGGTTTTTAATTGTTTGGGGGTTTGTATTGTTTGGGGTTTTGTTTTTTTTCATAGCTATGCAAATTCCTGCAGGGTTTGTTTGTTTGCCCTTAATTTGCTGACATATACTCTTAAACTCTAAAGTTTTTTTCTCTATGAGAATGTGAATTGTTTGCTCTGATGGCAACAATGCCCCTTTTCCTGTAGTCTCAGGTTTAAAGTGTAACAAGCTTGAGTGTGTTTGTTTGTATTTTAATAATATGCACATCCCCTCTGTGCCTGTGCTGCTGTTTCCCTGATGGTAACCAAGAGTGCTGTGAATCCTCATTCACCACTCTTTCTCTTCTCTTAAATGTCATAGCTGTCAGGAAAGGAGTGATGCAAAAAATATTAAAACAACATTTTCTAGATTCTTCTGTGATCTGCTGCTACTTTCTCTCATGCAGCAAGTGATGGGAATCATTCAGCAGGGACAGCTTAGAAAATGATAGCAGCTGAATAAATCTGACTCATAGAATTAAATATCATGGATCAAATGGGCTTGTGCCAAACTTTCCTGCAGGATTTAATGTAAGACTCTGACCCTCGCGGTATTACAAAAGTGGGTCAAATTTTCTGTGCTTGTACAGTAGGTCTTTTGACATTTTGCCAATGCCAGTATGCGCTATCAAAGGTTTTATCATCAGCTGCCAAAGAGATAACTACAAGTTTTGAATTCCAATAAAGAGTGTAATTGAAAGGACTGTGTCTCAAGAAAATAACGGGGGGGGAATGGATAACAGTGCATGTTACGGCTCTGTGTTGCCATGAGGAAATTTGGCACTGAGGCTCAGCTGGAGACTAGATGGCAAAGATGACAACATCAGAAAGGAGAGAATTTTATCCTTGCACACTGAAAGACATTTCAGTGCTCCTCTTGGACCTCTGCAACCACCAGTTCGAGGCCGTTCTGTTGTGTCCAGGAGGTGCAGGTGGGCTACACTGGAAACATGGTACATGACTCAAAACGGAGCTTTTCTTGTCTGTTTTCTTCCCGTAAGTACTAGTGGCCTAGTCCTGATCTTGACCATTCACCTCTCACTCTTACTCTCCTAATTTTAATACAAAGATTTTGCGATCCTTCTGTTTCTTTCCTTTTTATTGGTTGTTTACAGTCCTCAGCCCTAAAGATCCGATGCCCATTTTTCTCAAAGTAGTAATGGTTCTCTTCTCCACACCCCTCTTGTGAGGTAAAGCTGATGAAATTTTTATTGCTGCAGTCCAGATTTCATCTGACTGTGAGTCCATAGCTTTGCATCTTTTCCATCTTGTCCACTTTGCTGTCATGGGGGTTCCATAAGGTGGCGAACCTGGGGTTCTCGGTGCAGTCACTTTTTCCTCTTCCCGTATTAGTGACATGACAGCTTGTCATCATAGAAGTATTTATAGTGTTGCTAACTGCTTCACAGCCTCAGGTGGGGGATAGGTGAACTGAGAGCTAAGGGTAAACCAGCGTTGGACGTCCATCATCCACAGCAGGTCTCAGTTCATCCAAGGCAACGGTGAAGCGATGCCAGAAGTACAGGGCAGCTTAATGGTGCGACAGCCAATGTTGCAATTGTAGAAGCTTGACTTTTGTCCAAAATGAAACAAAATCGAGCCTTGTAAAATGGCGATAATCCTCCTTATATTACCAGGGTGATACTGGAGGGGATCATTTATCTGTGAGTGTGCTGTGTAACCTCAGACTGGTTGCACGCCAGACCCAGCTTCCCTTGCGGTTCTTATAACTCTTAATTCTGGCAGCACAGAAGTTAATAGTTTAGGAAAATTTTGCTTTTTTTTATAATTAAGTCTGTAGAAGGTAGAAATCAACAGTACAGTGCGTTTTCCCAGCAGAGACCGTAAATTAATTAGGAGCAATTTGCTGTCAGAAACAATTTCCATAATTTTAAGTAAAAAAGCAGAAAACCCATTTTTATCCTGAAGTGATTTAACTCCTGTGAAGATGAATTATGTGAAATTGCAATTTACCTGCTCCTGGCTCCGGGTACCCAGAACGATGTGGATGATGATTCCGGTGGTGGTTACTACTGCTGGGGCAGAATTTCTGAGAGTGATGCCCTCTCCCCCCACCGTTCAGATCTTGACCTTTTCATAACAGAATTGTCTTTGACACTTGCAAATTCCTGTCAGGAGATAATGAACAAATTGCAGTGCTAATCGAACACAGGCCTTTTCTGGGCTTTTGCCTGATAGTCACGCAGCAAAGGTCACAGTCTAACTAATGAGGGCTTTGGGTGATACCTACACAATATGTGGGCTTTTCTGAAAGGCCAAAATTTATGGGTGCCACTTGGGGACAATTCAGCTATCACAAGCATCTTAGAAGTACAGGAAGGGATGATCCATCCATCACTAAAGCCCCATTATTGGACTTAAACACTCAGCCTCATATGCATAATTGCCAGACCTTGGGCTCCTCAAAAAGGCCTCAGTGTCATTATGATGGATCCTCCTCCCTGTTTACCGGGAAGAATGAACATGAGATGGTCCATTGTGGCATTTAGTATTTCAGCCCATCAGGATTTTAGGGTGATTTGCAGATATCAAGTCACTGGGATGCTGATTTAAATGAAGGGAACATTTGCAGAATCATAAATTTGTCCTGTGAAGTCTATTATGTGGATACCGTTCTGCAGCTGATAAGCATTAAAAAATTTACTGCTTCACACTTGCATTTTCTCCTTTTTTTGGTGGCCTTTTCAGGTGCGAATATATTTATTAGTCCTTTCTTTCTTTGCTGATGTACAATTAAAGCAGTCTGACCTCTAGCTGCCAAAGGTTTCACCAAAATACATTTTAGAAACTGCCTTCCAGAGGATAAAATCTGCTGTATCATTAGTTCTTGCTTTAAAGTGACATGTACACTTTATTAAAACTGTTTCCAAATATCTAGGAATTATAGGCTAGAGATGAAAAGGCACTGGAAGATAAATTAGGATACTATCCTCAAAATCTGCAAGTTACCTGCAGAATATTAAACCAGCCTGGAGAACGGCAATGCAGCAATGCTGCTCAGCTACTTCCTCAGTGTGCTAGCACCAGATCGCAATCTAAGCAATTACATTTGGGCTGGTCTCAATCCGTTTCCGTTGCATACAGTCTGATGCTGTTTCCTCTCATAAAAAGGTCTGTAGGATTGCCATGTGCAGTTCAACAGCTGCTGCATTTCAGTGGTGGGTGAAGCGATCCCTACGTGTAGTTGATATATCAGTTTGGCTCGCACTCTCGGATTCTGTGGGATGTAAGGTGCGACATAAACGGATGTTATATAAATATTGTTTAGTTCTAGAAATACAGGCTATAGCAAAAGCTTGAATTAGAATTGACAGCGTAATCAGAATCTACATTTCACACTACAGGGATGGCGCCTTGTGCAATACAGTCTGCTAAGTACCACCCAGCATTATCGTACACTTCCAGATCTTCAGAAGAATTATGAGATGTGAGTTTTGCTAGTCTGTGTACTCTTTTTCTTTCATATTTACTTAAAAATAGCTTCTTTTTTTTCCCTCCCGTTCAATGATTATCTTGAAACTGTCTGTTTACTAACTGACAGATTCAAAAACACCACCAGCTGAGGATTTCTGTTTCAGCAGTGCAATACTTACTAAATGTCTGGGTACCTCTTCGCTCATAGAACTGCTGAAAGGCAATGAAGACACCCTCTCCTGGTCATCCACTGAACGCACTAATTTATTTTTAAATGAGCTTGCAAGTCCTATTTGTGTGCGTGTGTGTTTATTTAAGAATACGTTTGGAAATTAGTGCTCATTTGAACTCGGAGTCCGAGACAGCGACGTGAGACATCTCTTTCAGACTAGCATCACCACGTGCGTCAAATGCCAGGTCCAGGTAAATTGTGCTGGATATGATAAGCTTGGACACAGTGGTCCATGCAGTGAGAAGCATCTTGTATAACAGGGTTTGAACATTGCCAGTAAGACCAAAAGCTGAATGACTCCAGGGTTTATCTGTCCTTAAAATTTTGGGTTGGGTTGGGGTTTTTTGGTCATTCAACGTAAGGTGCCTTAAGTCAGTGAGTTTTTGTTTCGAGTCACTTTGCAATCTCCCCTCCAAGTAAATCCTATGGCCATTGCTCTTCCTGCTCACAGTGACAGCACCCGAAAGACCAGATGTAGCATTTGTTGAATGACAGGCATGCCTGGGTTGTAGCAGCAGGTATGAGAAAAAGATCAGAGATATTTTTGCGCTTTTCTTCACTAATATCTTCTACTTTGTGGATACTTGCACTTTTCAGGGAAATTGCCTGCCACGGGCTATGCAGCCTATCTCAAAACACAGTCAGCTCTTTCCCATACAACATCTAGCAGAAACCCTCAGAATTCCTGTTGTGTGTATAACTTGCCTTAGGTCAGACAGAATCAGCTGCTATTTTGGCAAGGTGTATACTGGCCATCGCATGATCTTGTTTGGAAATAAATATATAAAACCAACATGAAAGCATGAAAAATCTGTGCATATGTCATACACAGCATGGGTGCATTAGCTGTGACAAAACCTCTCCAAGAATATATATGTTTTCAAAAGACATATATACACAGTGTTGGGCACGTAACACATTGATGATTATACTTTGGACCACTTAGGTATTGCTTAGATATGGTGTCTCTAGCTTTTCAAAGCATTCAGCTAGTCTGCCTTCTTACAAGATCCTTTGCTCTTGCAAGTCATGAAAAGCAGTTTAATAGGAAACTCTCCCTCACCTGCATCTAGCCTCGACTTCAAGGTCTTCCTTTCAGTCTTCCAAGTGTATGTGCTACTCTAGAGCTGCCATTAGATTAACAGCTTTTGATTTTAATCTAAATTTCCAGTTAGAGGTTTCTTCAGCCGGAATGGGTTGACCTACAAAATACTAGACCAGTAGGGGACCTAGGATAAAAAGCTTGATTTCTTTTTGCCAGAATTAGGCCAGGATTTGGAAAGTTCCTTGCAGTCCAGACCTGCCCTCCGCAAATTGCTCTTTCCTCGTCCTTGTCACGCTCCTGGTCCTGGACATAAGGACGGCTGCACCCTCTGCGGTGCACTGGGCTGCTTGTGGCTTTCTTCTTTAAGTTGAATGCAATGCATCTGACCTACAACCTTGCTACTAATCCTAAATGCTTCTCTTACCTGTAAGCACAGACTCATATTTATTCTATATGAACGATGACACCTTTGTGCGGGATGTTTTGATGTGTCCTAATCTGGATATATTCTTGACGTAATGTTCCTGCAGCCTTTTAGTAAACTTCTGCTAAAGTGTTTCAGAGAAAACTTTTAGGAGGTTTGTCAGGGCACAGTCCCAAGCATACCAATGAACAGCTTGGGTAAATCGGTGCTAAAACTCTTCATTGACAGGCAATTCTATGACCAAGATAGTCACAAAACTGTTGTCTCCACAGTTGTTAATTCTGTCTCTGGAATGTTGGGGGGTTTTAGCGTTTGTTTGGTTTGGGTTGGGTTTTTTTCCTTCTTCTACCTAAGTCTTACTTGCTATTAAGCAATTGAAAACGTTTTTGCCATGGGATAGGAGAAAGCTTCACACCTCAGGCCACCAGGAACACACTGATCTCTTGGTGCAGATGTATGGGAGGAAATGTGTGAACTCTCACAACGTGAAGGTGTTAAACTTTATCAAATGGACTCTCCTGTAACCTCTTGGAGACCTGCTGCTATCCATTATAACAGAAATAATTTCCATCTGATTTTTCAAGTGGTTGTGCTGGTGGGATATAAGCAGTAGGGCCCTCTGATGGTTCCACCTCAATTTGCTTTGAAATACCAGGTGGGTAATGGATTCTTATATGGACTGTACTTCTGTGTATAATAATGTAAAATACAGTGTGTTCTTAGCATTGACATATAATTAAGAATGGTATTTAGTTAAAACAGTTCCCAAACTGGGAAGATCATTGTAACTGAGAACATATGTGGTGGGGAGAGAGACTCAGTGAAGGCAAATCATGAAGTTAGCAGTGTCCTATATATTAAACGTTTTGTAAAAGACTGGAGCTAGGGGAACAAATAATCCAAGTAAATGAGTAAAATTCCTTGTGTTGTTTGGGGGGAGGAGATGTTTGGCTTGAATCCAAGAAAGTGCTTAAAAGCATGTTAAACTTTAATGAGGTAAATAGTCTCATCTCTGTGGTGCAGAACGTTTAGGCTTAATTTTAGGCGCATGCTTAAGTTCTTTGCCAAATTGGGGTCTAAAAAAGAGTTATGCTTTTGCATTTGAGAAGCAGGAATGATATCACATGACTTCTATATTTAATCACAACTACTGAAGGCAGCTGGGATTTTGAATACAGGATACTTAAAGCAAACTGTTCTTGATCAATCCATAGAGAAATACTCAGAGGGAGAAAAAATATATACAGTAAATTTGAATAATGAACAATTTTGAGGAAATTGCAATCTGCTTGCAGACATTTGGAGAGCAGAAAGGAAGCTAAATTTGTTGAGTAAGTTACTTGCTGTGATCTATTCTCTTGGCTCTAATTAGAGGGAAGTGAGCAGTAAGGGAACCCAGAAAATGAGACTGCTGTGGACTGAAGTGCCCAAAGAGAAGACTTTAAGTTGGAAGGGTTTTTTTAAGTGGATTATTTTTCCCCAAGAATTCTTTAAATAGGAGGGTGAAAAAATGGTGCTTTGAAATGTTCGTTTGAAAGAAATGCTAACTGTATAAACAAACAGCATTGATGCTTGACAAATTTGACAGAAAACATTTGTGTTTTCTTTGGAATTCAAATCTAAAAGTTTACTATAAGAGTTAACTGTACCAGTTAACGGCTGACAACTTTGTAATTTTTTAACCTGAAGTTTTGTTACTATATTACCTAAGTATTTTCATTGGCTGCTTCAGCTGGGACCTGCTCATTAGTTGCATTTAGTCCACAATACAGCAAATCATTGTCTTTGAACACCTTACCTGACTGATGGCTGCTGTGTGAAATACTAAAATATAACAACTGTCGCTATTGTTTCTTCCAAACAAAGCTTCCGGCCATCAAATGCAGGGTCATACCTGGAAGCTATTAAATTCAAACACTTCCCTGATCAGGCCACCCCTTACTTTGTAAGAGGTCCACAGTGACAGTCTCTCTGCACAACAAAACTTGCTCTTTGTAGTAACAGGAAAACTCATTTGTGGAGGGCAGAACTTTCTCAGACTGGTGGTGAAAAAAAAATCTGTAGGAACGCAAAACTATCACATATCCATCTGCTCCAAGCTCAAGGCATATTTCTTTAGCCGTATTTTCTTCAGTACGAAGTATAGAGCAGCAGTGTATGTTTATAAAAAAACCACACTACCAACTAATTAAGAGAGTAAATGGAACCTCTTCTCTCTTATCACCAGTATTAGCAACTCAGTGTAACCCATGACAAGATGGCTCTTAGATTCATTTTGTCATGTCTGTTGTACCAGGGAGGAGAGTTAGGAGCTCCTACTTTGCAACTTTGATGTGCTTGTAGTCCCAAGTTACTTTACACTTTTTAAAAAACATAAATTATTTTGTTATTTTTTTAATCTTTCCTATGCATTTAAAGTGTATGTGGTGGGCTCTCTGAGTGCTTTTTAATTGTTTCCATATCTCCTTTTGAATACAACTTCCATTCCAAATTTCCACAGGTTACAGTGCTTCTTTTTGTGATTACTGCATCACCACTTCAAACTCTCTTACAGAAGCTCTTCTTACACACAATTTATTGGACATGATTGAAGCGCATGGGTCTTAATACTGCAACTGGGCAAAAATACAACTGAAACAGTTTCTCCCCCATTCCTTTATAAATAAAAAATAATCTGTCTGGAATTCCTAGAGTTACTTTAGATTTTTCACAAGCAAAACCGATAGACTTTAGTCCAATAGTTTTCTGTTAGTCAGCTTCTAACAGAGGAAGTGGTGCCCATTCTAGCTTGAACAGTCTTAGGCAGTGAATGTCAGGACCTCATTCCTTCCTATTTTCTCTCTCTACCAATGACATTCTTGTTCGTGCCACTCAGATCCATGTATTTTCCCCTTGATTTCATTCATTGTATTGTAGCCTTGCAGGATTGTTCTCAGGGTAGAACAGCTTGTTGAAAGGTGTTTATAATAACAATTACACCTACTCCAATCACTAAAGCGTAATCTTTATCTTAATCAAAAAAAAAAAAAAAAAAGGGAGGGGGGGCAGAAGAAAAAATATACATCACAAACTACTCCAAAGTTCTGCTTGAGTTATTTTTCAATTACAGCAGGTGAAGCAGAACGAAATTGTTACAGCCATTTATTGATTGTGTTACTATCCATTAAGGTACAACAGAAGTAGTCCATCATATTGTGTAACAACTTAACTATTTAAAATAACAAAGGCATCCTATTGTTTCCCTTTTTGCCATTATCCTGACAAATACATTCTACTTCTGTGCTGGAAATCAAATTCAGGAATCATAATGAAGAAATTCTGTATTCAAGTTGACATTATTTCTTCCCCTAGCTATTGAAATTCTTCAGCTTTTTCGTTGAAAAATAACTGAAGCAGAACAAAGGTAATGAAATATATTAATTATATTAATGATGTTTTACTGAACTAGCTGCTTCCTAAAGAGAGTGCATATATAACTGTAAGAAGAGATTCTATCAATGGGTAGACAATTAACAGGTAATACTGTCACAGTAGTAATTTTAGCTGCTATGAACTATTCAACCATCTGACTGACAAACCCTTTGAAGTTTTATGATGAAGAGCGAAGTTTATCATGTCTTCTAAGGAGGGTGGATGCTCTTTGCTAGGGAGGAAGCCAGCGGAATTGTGTAAAGAATGGCAGATTTAGTGAGCGTTATTGTAGCATTAAGATGTTGGTGACAGCACGCTACAGGAGTGCTCTCAATCCAGCAGCAAAGAGGTTCATAAACTAGGTGTTAAAGTGGAGCTTGTAGGTGTTGTTCCTGATGACTGGATACCAGCACCCAGAAGCAATAAATAATGATATATCATTGCAACTAAAATGCAGTAATTGGTGTCTAGTCTGCCGTAACTCTGATAAAGAACCGCAAGGGCTTGGGCTGGCTGCTAAAGCTTTTCTGGAAATATTGTGTGTGTGTACACATGTGTGTGTTTAATAAGCACCTCTGCATCTTCCTGGCAGCCCAATGGGAAAGACTTTCTGGACTTGTTTGAGACTGTGGTAAAAACGGGTTCCCCCACGAGAGGGGAAGGTTTCCCCGTGTGACAAAGAAAAGTTCTGCCCCTAGCGATGCCAGTCGCTGTTGCTTAGGGAGAGGGGTGGGAGAAGAGGGCTGTGTGCAGTGTTACTACTTCTTGTAGGCTCTAGCAGTTTTTGCTGCATAGGATCAAACCACAATATATCAGACCTGTGTGGTATTCAGTTTGCTTCATGTTTATTTTCATGAGTTCTTACTTTCACCCACGTACCAGCTTAAATTTCCTACTCATAAGAAAAAAAGAAAAATCTTAAGAAAATGAAGATGACAAATAAGATCCCTATTCTACTTTCACCAATGCTAGTAAAGAAATTATTAGGACAGGAGCCAGAGTCCTTCTCGCCATAGTATTGACCATGTCTTAACCTTGTTGCCTCCTCTCTTCCCATTTTCAGTTGTCAGACCATTCTTCCCTAGCACTGAAAATCTTGCGGTGTTGTGACAACTGCTAACATAAAATATCCAGTGCCTGTTGCTGTAACCACAACTTCTCTGTTTGAACCTATTCACTACACATAAGCTTCAAAGTTTCTTGTACCTACCTTCAAGTAAATTAGATTTTCTATTTTAAATGTCCATTTAAAGACAAAGCAGGGTTGGCATTTAGACTAGAGCATGGCTTTGTTGTACAGTTATTTCTGTCCTAAAATCCCTAATGATCATTTTGGGTTTTGAAATCATTGGAAAGTTTTGTTGCCAATTCTTGCATCCTGCCCTGCTGTCACTGCATGTTTGTGCTCTTGCAGCTCTCAGATGTCTTTTATTTGACTTGTACAGTAAATACCTGTCAAACCCCTGAAGTTGTTTCATCAAAAAAACCCTTGATCTCCATAATTGATGCTGAAATGCTCGATATGAGTACCAGTTGTGTGTGTCAATGTTCTTTAGGATCGGCTTGAGAAATGTTTTTTGTAGGGGAATGCCTCCTGCATTTGTGCAGTTTGGCTGAGGATACACCAAACAGAAATGAGCTGCACATCAAGACTGGGTAAACGTTCGCTACCCTTTTTGCTTTCAGATCTCTGGGGTATTCTTTCTGAGCATATAGAGAGGTTGAAAAATAAACATAAACCACCTTAAAACATTATTAAGCACATATATGTTATTTCCTAATATACCTCCTTAGATGTAGGGCAAAATGTCACCTATGCAACTGTCTTTGAGCCCAGCTCGGGTCGTCCATTAGTGCAGTTTCACTGACTGCAGTACAAGTATTGCTGATTTACTTGGTGATGAAGTAACAGGTTGTAGATAACTTTGTTTCACTGAACTAGCAGATACCATCAAATGTGTTGTGTGATCACCCATCAGGGGTTAATTTTGTTCTCAAAACGCGTTTGGGAGTGTGTTCAGGCAGCACACAAAGTGAAGGCTGAGAATCAAAGCAAGCAGGCTATCTCTTCCCACAGATCTCGCAGCAAAATTTAGGAGCTGAACGATGCAACATGTGCATAAAAGCTTGATAATGTTTTTAAAACATATCACTTGAAATATGTTAACGCATATGTTCCTTCATTTAGAACTCTTTCAAAATACATCATTTGGCCCTTTAGCTTTACACCCAGCTCATTATGGCTCATATGCAAAGAGAAACCTTTTTGAAATTTTCTCCTGGTCTTTCCCCGACACCAGCGTGACCTTTCTTTCCCAGCTAAGCCTTGTAAAGTCCCTTCTCTCTCTTTGCGTCTCACCCTCCAGCTCTTTCAATGCCATTTCCAGTCTGGTGGCAGTTTATCCCACCAGCGTTTGCAAGAGTGGCAGCTAGCCGCAGTCTGCCTGAAGCAGGATTCAGCTCACTCTCATTTCAGAAGTTTAAAGGTTTGCCTGTTTTTCAAATTTGCCTGTTTGCCTGTCTGTGAAGAATTGGTTCTTTTTAATCATCAGGTTAGGGGTTTTTTGTTTTTTGGTTTTGTTTGTTTGTTTGTTTAATTCTTTGTATCAAGATTAGATAAACAGGATAACAGAACTCCATTGTTACAGAACTTGCTGGTCAAATAGGGAAATCAAAGTTCCATGTTAGTTTTACAAAAAGGTTTAAATTCAGGGAAGAGTGTACATGCACACAAGCTGTATATGAAGACCAGTCTAATTTCTCAGTCCCAGTAAGACAACAAGCCAGTAGGTAGAATGGCATTTTCATTCAAATACTGGAGGAGAAGCAGATAAATCATTGCTCAGAAGTTCCTTGGATAAGGCAAGGTAACTCTTTTCGTACCATATTTTCAGTTAAATAAAATATGACCTTTACACAGCACTGTAAATTGGCCTTGAGCACACCTCTAGGTGGAATTACCTTCGCTTCCCAAGAATCACATGCTGCAGGCTTCCCCTGAGCCCTTTGTGCATGCATACATATTACAATGCTGATTTTGTAAAGTCTCCAGTTACTGGGATGTGTGGCTTAATCAAATCAGGCTCTTTCCTGATTTCTGAATTTTATATAATTTTGCTCTCGATAGTTCATTTTCTTTCAAGGTCAAAAGCAATCTCTGAGCTTCTAGGAATATTCTACTTGCAGAAATTTTTAATGCTCTTACAGTTTATGATTTTTTGCTAGGAATCCATTTGTCTCAGCAGATACGGGGTGACCAGATGATACTGAACAACACCTGCAGGGAGCAGCATTCCTATCTGTCTCATTTCGTGTAAGGCGGGGTAGAAACTTCAGTTTTAATTATCACTATTAGATGACTTCCCCGTGCACTAGGGTCATGAAGCCTGAGTCATGAGATTTTGAAATACCAGAAGCTGATCGTGGTAAGAGGAACTAAGATGCTCACTTAGCCTCTTGAACGTCTGAGAGTGCCTATCGAGGTGACCTGGTACAGAAATGTGAGAATCCAGGGAAGAAAGCATAAAACTGTTACCGCACGTTTCTGCCAAAGTCTAGCATTAAAAAGTTCAAAATTGGGTTGAAACAGGAAAGAAGCTTCCACGTGAAATCTTTTTTTTGTGATTAGCAGTCCGTTTTCAGAGTTTGAATCTTTCTGCATTTGCCTTTCCTTTGTTTCCAAATCAACACCATTGACGGATTGGATTTTTTAAAATTTATTTACAACATTTCCCCACTTTCCTTTTTTGCTCCCCACCTTTGCTTGCTGCATATTCTAACAGTATGTGAACAGCCGGAAAATACAAATAAATATTATAGTGTGAACTACACCTCCATTTCTAATGCCTGGTAAACTTACCATTTCTTCTAAGTAAAACTTTTACACTTAAATGGTTAAAAAATCTGCCTAACAGTACTTTCTGTATGCTGTTTAAACTGAAATACAGAAAATACCTCAATTCTTGAAGTAAATTAAGTCTATATTTTGATAAGCCAGCAAGCACGACAGCTTATTCTTCGTTTCCCCCACAACATATGGGGCTTTCTGTTTATTGTCTTTCACTAATTTTCAGTATTTTCCTTTGAGCTTTTGTCAGCAAAGGCATACACTTCCCTCTGCGGTTTGTATTTCTTCAGAAAAACACTAGGTGAATTTGAGTAATTTCCTCTTGCAAGAATGTATTTGGTTTGAGAGTTTAGGTGAATTATATTCTGCTGATTAGTGAAGCAAGTGCTGTGCTCCATCTGCTAGGGAATGGGAATGGGATATTTATAACGTGATGGATGTTACTGTTGGGTGGGTTTGTAGTGCTTCAATATGACTAAGCGGTTCACTAGGGTTGTAGGCTGCTTCGTTTGGTTTGTTTTAAAGAGGACATGCTGACTTGGGGATAGGGAGTATTACTGCGGAACTGTGGCTTTCTGCAAGAACTACAATTAATGTATTCAGCAACAGGGACAAAGTCAAGGCATGCTACCCTTTTAACAAGAAATTCAGGAAAACAAACGCAGACAAATAGGGATTGATACACACGGAATATGATTTCTCAGTTATATGTGAATATTCAATGCTAGATTTTTTTTGTTCTTCTCAGAGCAATTAGAGAAGGCGAAGATGAAATTTCTTCTGCGCTCATTATGCAGTGTCTAACAGAATGTTTCTATTGTCCTAGTTTGCTCAGAATTACCCATCTACATTTTTAGCAGTCTTCTAAAATTTACAGTTACCCATCCCAGGAATGGATAGGTATTTCAGTGCTGCAGAAATGCTCTGTGGCGTTGTTAAGGCAGCTTTAGCGGATGCATTCATTTGCTTCGATAGTGGACTGAACACTGGAAAACGCTACCATTCATTTCTTCGTATACTTTTCATTCCAATATGACAAGAGTGACCATTTTTCAGCTTATTGAGATGACATAGTTATAATAAACTAAGAAGTCTCAAAAAGACCCCTGAAACCAGGAAAACTAATTACACTACACCGGTGCAAGGATGTCTTAGTACTGAACCGTGTTGAAATCCGCTGCTCTTTAAAAGTCAAAGGGACATATTCTGCTCTGAAGTAAGGCACTTGTTTTCTTAAGGTCATACAAAACAAAGCACAGTATTTGAACAAATGTCAGAATAATATGTCTGTAATGAAATATAGTATTTACTCGCTTTCAGCATTTGAACTGTGACAAATCTGGAAAGGAAATCAACAGTTACTGCTCTTGTTAAATAGTCCTTTTAATATTACAAGTAAGTTTACATTGCTGGACCCATGTGTACCTTAACGGTTCCTGGAAGTACTATGACTTGGCCCAAAGGAAAGCACAAACCTAATACTCTATTTTGTGTGAATTAAATGCAGCTAATTAAACTGAAGGAAAATTAAAAAGAATTAGGCGAAAATAAAAGCGCTACTGTAAAGCTTTTATTAAACGCTTATACAGTGAATAAAGAACGTGCAGGAAAAAATGAACTGCTGATTCGTTTGTCTGAAAGCTGCTTACTGCAGGCTCCTGGTCGGTGAGCGAGGCACAATCTTCTGAGCCTAGCCTTACATATCCTGAGTCAGAGCTTGCACAGGTTTGGTCCCTGTGTCATCCAGAAAGGTATCATGTATGAAATGATCAAATCTGAAAACGTGATTCCACTTGCCATACCACAGAACGATCTCCTGCATGGATGGAACAAGTTACCTACTGAAAATGTGATGGATAACGCACGTGCTCTGCCAGCTTATTGATGCTAAATGAACATTTGCTTTCATCTTGATGGAAGGTTAGATCTTATAATCCACCCAGCTCCCACTGAGGTGAGTGGAAACAGGAACAGAACCTACATGGGAATAATAAATAAAGACACACAGTGCCAGAGAACTTGATGATGGTTGAATCTCCAAGCAGTAGAGGTTAAACTTCACTTACTCTGAATTTTTAAAAGATGTTTGTCTCCATCATTTACTTCTGGGGACTAATGCTGATGTACTTTCTTAGAAAAGTATTTTTAAGAAATTATTTGCAGGAAGAGTGTGTGGGTAGAGTTTCATGCCTAGATTAAGGGCAGGCAAGAAGTTGATTGACAGATGTGCATGGGGTCTAGAAGACCAGGAAGACAGCTGACCTCCTGGGTAAGAGCTGCATATAGGGTACTGTTGTTGGGAGTCAAACATCCTAGTTTGATTTTGATGTCAAGAAACATCATTCAAAAGTCAGATGTTACCTAATAACCAGGCAAGGCTCTTTGTTTTGACAGAAGCGTGGGAGTAAAAGCTAGAAGGCAGTAAGTAGGCAAAACTGAGGCCAAGAATGTTGATTTTAAAGGCTTTGTGGCACTTGAGATGGACAGTTGCTTTCATGGTAGTTACTAGGAGAGATAGAAGGGAAAATTTTATTAAAACTTACTAACATCTATTCCTCTGAGGAACAGAGAAAGGCTAAGGAAAAGCGAGAGAGTAAGTACCAGTGTCTGGGGGAAACTGTATAAAAGACAAAGCAAATGCGTAGGGGAAGAGGAGTTATAGTAGATGAAAAAAAAGTTGACTTGATGAAGTTGAGACAAAACATGGAATTACGGTAAGTTTGAAATTATTTTTTGATGATATAAACCCTAAATGTTTCAGTTTTTGAAAACAAAATCTGGTATTATTGTCCTCAGGACACCTCAACATTTTGGGATTGTTTTTTTTTTGCTTATTTGTTTGTTCTGACTTGGTAATAAAATACTTGCAATGGCAACATTTCAAATCCTGGATGGTATCCAGCTTTTGCTGCTTTTATTGTGCTGTAGGTCCCACAGAAGGACTATATTGCTCTTCCAACAAATTACAGTGTGTTTTTTCTGAACAAAACTTCCCTCTCCTGGCTTTGTTAGTCAGGATTTTTACCCTAAGTGACTGGCTATTCTGTATATACCCTGCAGAACTCTGTATTGCTTGTGATGAGGGTGACCGCTCTGAAGAGGGCTAATGCGAGGGATAACAATCTCCGAGAGCGGGCTTGGTGCTCACAGTGAAACATACACTGGGAAATATCACCGAATGCACTAGTTTTATATATTTTGGTTCATTTTCTGTTCTTACTTATGCCTTCATATCTCTTATTTTCAGGTCATTTAAATAAGAGACATGTGGTGGGACTCTATCATTTAAGCAAAATTGGTATTCTGCCATCCATGAAATTGCATGGACACCTTCAACTTATCCCAAAGTGCAAATTATGTGTATTTCTCTCCTTTAAAAAGTCAATATGAATAAATGCTTAAAAATACGGGTCACAAAAAAACATTAAAAAGGATCTTTCTTTTTTGCTCCAGGGTTCATTTTGTTATTTTCAGCTTTCCTCTCCCTCCTTCACAGCAAATATATCGAGTTGGATTGTTGTTGACTAAATAACAGGAGTATTTGACACACCTGCCATCAACTTCTTGTTTCAGTCCAGATGCTTATATTCCTCCTATTTACTCCTGCTAGAGAAGCTTCTTTCATATAAGCTACATCTGTACCTCCTAGCCTGTCCACGGGAGCAAGCCCAGGAAGACGGCTTGATACGTTCCCAGCCCGTGACTGGTGTGACCACATTGCTACATAGTCTTTAATTCCACTGCCTGTAAACCCCAGCAGCGTCCAAAGGAGCCCGTTTAACTTCTCTGCCTGGTAGTTGTGTGACAATATTCTCCCACGCTGCAGGATGCGCGTGGCCACGCGGCACAGGGCTGTATTTGGGTCTGCTGCAGGCAAAATTCAGAAGGAAACATCTCATTATCATACTTCTGGTCTCCCCTAAAATGCCAGGTGCCTGCATTCAAACGCACTCAGGAACATACAGTGTAATTCTGGGGTTTTGCAGGACCAGAAGAGTGTGGACGTTTACCGTAAATTGCTTCCTTTATGTTGGCACCCTTATGTTAGCACCTAACCAGAGATCATGCCACAGTCTTTGACAGTAGTCCCAGGAGATTCCTGGAGTCGTCATCTGGTCCAATACCCAACCCAAGCCAGGGAAACCTGTACCGTGCTTGAGGGATGTTTCTCTAACCTTGAGGGAGAGAGGTTCCCTGTTCTTTGTAGCAAGTAGCCACGGTATCTTGCAGTCTCAGGTCAGAGCAGTCTACTGATGTCTAAACTAAATTGACCTTGCTGAAATAAGAAGTCCATTGCTTCTGCCCTCTCCGCTACAGAGAATAAATCATTCCTTTCCTTTTTTTTGCAACAGACTTTTAAACATCTGAAGTTTGCTTTTCTTGAGACTGAACCTCACTCCCTCCAGCCATTCGCTGTGTGTCACCTCTGTAAACTTCCCTGCTCTCTCCTAGACTCCCTGCAGAATACTTTCTTCCCTGCTCCAACTAAGGCCTTATAAATGCCGAACAAAGTGAGCAGATGAAATCGCACGTTTAATATTTGCCTCATTTGTACAGTTTGATGCTGTTGATTTCTGTTGAGTTTCTAAGATATGCCACAGTTTTTCTTACAAAATCTGTTTCTCAAGTTGTCTTCTAGCCTGTATTTGTTCAGTTAGTTATTCCTTATGTATAACCTTGTCCTTATTGATCTGTCACCATTTTTTCATCAGGCTCTTTCTCCAATTTGTCATGCTCATTCTGAATTTTAATCCTGTCCTACAAAATTTTTGTGGTCTTTTCAGCTTGATACCAGTGACAGAGTCCCTGAAAATGATGAAGGGGGAGGACCAGGATACTCAGTCTGGATAACTTATTTCCTAATTCTGTCATTTATTATGAATTGTTTGGTCTCTATGAAATGCTGTTAGTAAGCTGATGTCCATAGTATCAGTAAGATGTATGTATACCTATTATTTTCTAAGATACATTGTTTATGAAATATTGAACTCTTATGAAAAATTATGAAATGTTGAAGCTGAAGGTGACAAAGAATGGCAAAATACCAGTGTGGATAGGTACTCCGGGTTCAGCCATCTGAGCAATCAGAGTAGTACCGGCTGTTTGCAAGCCTGGAGAGCAGAGAGAGCAGTTAAAGCCTCCAGAAAGGTTAGTCCCCAACTTCAAATTTACATTACTATTTCAAAGATGGTGAATGTTTGCAATTTAATCCAGAGTAACAGCAGCTTGGCTTCTCAAGATAAGAAGATAGTGATTCAATTAGTTAATGTGTGTGCCTACACTTCAAAATACTAGCCTAGCTTTTAATGATGTAACACCTTCCTTCACTTCTTCATGTAAGGTGACTTGCAGACTTGTTTCTGCCTGCAGGGTTAGGATGTAAAATGGGATCTTTTAATAATCCCACATGGCAGGACCTGCCTGCTCTGTGTCATCTAGGAAAGCTTGATTTGCTCTTCTGGGCCTGCTCCAGGTCTTGAAGATGGTGCAAGTTGGATTAGATTTTAACAAGGTAGAATAAGATGAATACATAACAAGACCTGATCCCATCTTTACGTCGTTTGAATGTGCTATAGTTCCAAGCCTACTTGCTTCACCGGCTTTTCAAACTGCTGTTCACATACTGTTGGCTAAAAATGAATGAGGAGAAATACGTTTCCTTACTGGTTGTGCCTGAATTTATGACTATTGAGCCTCCAACTTTCAGTTATGATCTGTCTCATATATGTAATAACACATTTTCTGCAGGTGATGAGGTTTCTGTAACTTGTGATGAACTGCAGGCAGCAGTTTGGTTTATTTTGTAATGCTTCTTTGTGTGTACCTGAAAATGGGTCATTTTTCTCCTGCAAGAATCACAACAGGTATCTCTGCAGGGGGACAGTCAGCAGTTGAACTGCATAGGGAAGGAGAGATGCTGCCGTGAGGTTTACTCTGATTAAACTATTGCTGTAGCTGGAACAAACCTACCCAGATGCTGGCTCTAAGCTTGCCAGGTGAAAATTGTTCCCAGGAATAAATAAAAATGATGATGATGGAGATTGCCTCTTTAACACATGTAGTGGGGGGAGTGGAAATTTGTCACATGTGGGTTCTGGTTTGGGGACTGCAGAGATTGTTTCCTCGCATGACCTTTATAACTAGAAGTGTCAGACTTCATCCTGTATGTATCACACTAGCATGGCATTGGATATTAATCCTGATGGAAAAGGATTATGTGATTTTCACAGGCACTGAGATAGATTATCCTTTTTGGCCTGGCTGGAAGGTAGTGAGAGCCTCTTTCTGCAGATGCTGGCAGGGATCAGAGTGTTCCTGGGACAGCGGTACCAGAATAACCGAGCATGAACAGCACCTCTGACTTGAACTTTCTTTTCACATTCCATTTGCTTCTGTTGTTCGAATGTGTTGCCTTTGAGGAGTTGCTTCTTTGAGCAGGAGCGGTGACGTGGATGGCAATGGTACGGCCTTTAAGAAGTCAGTCAGTTAACAAGCTCTTTGAAATACTGAGTAAAAATACCTGAAGGAACTTTTGGGATAACATCACATTTAAAAAGAAGCCCTTTTACCTTGTTCCTAGCTGCTGAGTCTAACATTAAAGTTTTTGCCCAATATTTTGATAAATAATATTTTGTCCTTAGGTCTGGACACAACTGACAATTTTGATGTTTTGCAGTATCGTGTTAAGCCCTAGTATCTCTGCCGGGTTTCACACTGGATAATAAGAGAACCAGTCATGTTGTTGCTGGTTTGGTACTCACTTCCCACCACCATCTATCCTAGGAACCACATCCCATCCTCTCACCCCATCTAAGTTGCCTCCCTGAATGTTCCCGGTCTGTCCCCGAGAAAATGCTGTTTCCAGGAAGGGGCAGGAACGGTTGCTCTTGCTTGCAAGAAAAAATCAGGTTACTGCTGCTCCTGTAAGCTATCGTGGCACCATTGCTTCAGGGGCTGAGGGGTCTTGACCACCTGTGTAAAAGGTGTTTGCTGTATGAGAGCTGTTCCTCATCTTCTCCAGGGGAGAAGCAGTGGTTTGGGTAAGATGTTCAGGGGTTGGATCCTGCCCAATGCTCACCAGCTGCACCGAGCTGTGCTGGAGTAATGATACGGGACAGATCTGCACGGGCTAAACTGGTAGCACTTCAGCCGCTTCCTGGGGTATCAATTTATAATAACTGAGTCATCTGAAATACAAATATTTGGGGTTTTGGTTTTTTTTGTTTTGTTTTAAATTACAATAAAAACTTCAATTGTACAAAAAACCTGCCAGGGAACTAGCTAAACCCGTAGGCTTGCACTGGGACACTGCAGCCTGGGGCCCCTTGCTGAAATCCATATAATTTACATCACTTTTTTCCTTCTTTGGTGTTTACAGACTCAAGCATTAAAAAAAATATGTAAGCAAATATAGAAGTTTGAAAATATATATTTTAAGCTCTTCTGTATTTGCCTTCTGACTTCTGAGAAATTTCATATAGAGAGTATTTTCTCAGACCTTCCAGAGAGCAACTTACTTTCCTAAAGTAGGCAAGAGCAGTTTCTCCTCAGAAATGTACATTTTCCCCTGGTGCCTTGGCAGGAACTCACGGACTGGACACCTAGCTTTCAGACAGCCAAAGTAAAGAGAAATGAGAAAAAAATTATCTCTCTTCCTCATGCAAAAGCAGAAATGTTTGCACGCTATGTCAGCAGCTTCTGCTCATTAGACCTGCAAACTGCCCAGTGAAAAATGATCTGAAAATAAATGTGCAGTGAGTAATTTTTTTTCCTTCCCTGAGTTATACCTTTAATTAATCTCAATCAGTTTACAAAATCCATTTTTAGTCAGATTTAAAAAGCATGGACTTTGACAAATAAATCTAGGAGCATGTGTACAGTGTTTGTGATTGTTGCTGCTTAAGACCTGTCAGCTACTCAAATGTATCATTCCTAATTGCCCAAGTTTCAATGAATCAAAACACTCTAGTTTTATGTTAAGGTGGTAGTTGAGCCCTTAAATTACTGTATTAGCTTTAAATTGCTTTAGTGCAGTACATGGAGGCATGTCAGTTTAAATTCAAAAGTAATAATTCGAAAAGTTGTCAATAATTGAAGACAGCATACGTAGGCTTATTTATTTTAATCCAGTTAGGCTTGTTCTTTTGATTTGGTTTGTTTTTATTTTTTCCCTGTATTCCTAAATCCCTTGTGGACCTAAAAGACCAGTATATAAGCAGTCAGTGAAGGTCTGTTTACTTCAGTGAAACCCAGGCTCAACTCAGGATATTGTATGCAAGTTACAAACAAAACGAAAAACCAACCGAATGATAGAAAAGTGAACAAAATTATGTATTTTCTTACAAGAAGTGCAACCATTCCACCTCCCTTGTCTCTGCAGTAGTGCTTTATATTTTATGATACAAGCTTGCTGTGAGCACTCTGCACTTGTTGCCTCGTTGTATTTTGACTTATTGCTATTCCTGGGTTTGCACCCATCGTCCCTGTGTTTATGCAAGTTTGTGTTGCTGCAAAGAAGTGAACAGTAAAAACCCTTTAGCTTTCATTGTGGCAAGTATCTTGACCCAACTTAAGATCTCATGTAATCCCTTCCTTTTTCATTTAGTTAATTCTGTAAAAAAATTTTGAACACAAGTGTACATTTCTTCTCTTAATAGGGACAACTTTGTGACTTCAAGTTGTGTTTTGCAGTAATTTAAAAATATTTGTCTCTCTTCTTTGTTTTTATACATTTGCTAGCCATACTTCTGTTTGGTGTTTCATATAAAAATTGCTGTGCATAGACTCTGTAACTCCAAAGACCCATATCTCTCACTAATGTATTAATAGCCTTTAAAAAAAAAAAAATCACTTCGGGAAATACGAGATTTTCAGAATAATGTAGCTATTATTTACATGGCATGCTACTGGAAGTATATATTTAATGTTCAACAGGCAGTAATTTATTCTCGAAAACTAAGGTAAAGCCAGGTCAATGTGGTGTCGCACTGTTGGGAAGGCTCTCGTTCACATCGGGCATACCAAGAGCCTTAATGCAAACCTTAGAATAGTCAGCAGCCCCTTTCTCAGTTACACTGTGCTGTAAAAATAGTTACCCAGACTAGCAACGAGAAATTTGACCTTATAATGCTCTACACTAAAGCTAATCATTGTTACAATAATCTCGCTTTCTTGCTTTATTCTGTCCTCGGACCGTTGCGTGATAGTGATGACTTTTTAGGGAGATTTTTATTGCATGTGGAAGAATATGAGTCGGATAATACTCAGAGACTGTAGCAAGAAATCTCCCTAAACTCAGGTCTTTACTAATACAGGGACACAGATGGAGAGAGAATTGCTTTGTTTTGGGTGGGAATGAAAAGAGATTGACTTTAACATTGTGGATGTTTATCACTGGAAATGATTTTTTAATTTGTCTCAGAATTCTTACCTGTCCATGAAATAGAATAGACATAATGTAAATAAAAGGTAATAAATATTAAGGCCATGCTATCGCTGAATGACAGTTGATGCTTTCAGTGGATTTTATGTATCCATCAGTGACTACCTGCAAATAATTTATTATAGTGCGCCTTCTGAAACTATGAGATTTTGTTAAGCAACATTCAATTAATGAAACAGCACACCTTAGGCAAAATACCTACAACATGTGCCACTCATTGCTCCCAAAGACTAAAATCAGTCTCTAAAAATGAGACAAGTGAAAGATAGTTACACGTGGTACCAGGGAATAGCATATTCCTTTCAATTCAAGGGCATTTCATCTCAGGGTGCTCACTACATCAGCTACTTAAATAGGGTATTTGTAAGGTTACTTCACTGCATGACTTACACTACATACTCACTTGCTGAAATAGGCACACAGATCAGAAACCAGTCTGGCAGACTGTCTTTTCTGTAATCAGGGAGTTTTATGTGACTTTTGTGTGGATGTTACCTTCTGTTTCCTGGCTTGGGACCAACAGCTACCACCAAACTGCAATGGATTGGCGAAGAATCTCTTCTGCTGCTGCTCACAACTAAACCTCTTGCTCTTTGAATCCTTTCATTGCTTCCCCATCTTTTCTGTGTTGGTGTTGAGTCTTCTGTCCCTGCTAAGTCCCACGTAATCCGAATCTTGTCTTCAGTACATATCTGCTATTATCTCCTGTATCCCTTCTATTTCGTATACTCCTCCCATCTCAACTTCATCATCATCATCATAATGTAACTACCTGATGCCTTCCTGATAGAGCTTTCCAAATTTTGTTTTCCTTCTTTAAGCTTATTTCTGAGGGGAACCACTGCCTGTTCTTGCACTTCTTACCTGCGTCATCTCACAGCCAGTCTGTTGTCCTGGGCTGTTTCTCAAGTCTGAAAGCATCAACCCTCTAAATCTCAGCCTGCAAAAGCATAGTCAGATGGAAAATGTTGTGGCCTGAATATCTTTGTTAGTCATATATGTGAATCAGAGCTTTTTGTCCCAGCCATGTGAGTTTCTGGTAGCTTCAGTGGGCTCACTCATGATAGCAAATGCTACATTCAATAGTAGGCATTTGCAGGATCATCCTCTATGATTGTAATCCCTTTTAGATAGGGAGTGTGTCAGCATTTTATAAACGGATGTAAAGATGCATGTGGCCCATACAAAGTCTCCGTAATCAATGTTGCTCCATCAGTTGATTACAGGAATTTGTAGATTGCACTATCGTGATACAACAGTCTGTTTGAGTTTAGTATTTCTGAAGAAAGGATAGGAAGAAAAAAGGGGGAAAGTTGTGTCAAATGTTTCCTGATGTGGTAGCTCTTTCTGTGGATGTAATGTCCATCTGTTTAGAAATACTCTTGACAATAGAGAGATGTCCCCATGGTTTCTTTCCCAAATTCTAACTGCTGCTTATGTCTCAGACTTGTATCTCCCCTGGTCTGTGTATATGATATTTGGGATTTATAAGCATAGAGAACCTTTGCCTGTAAATTCCACCAGGTGTTTGTGAACTTCTGTGTGAGCATCAAATTGTTGAACTGTTTGACAGATTAAATGAAATAGAGAACGAAGCTCAAAGGACAACAATTCTCCCTTACGCAATCTAGAAAACAATACTATAAAATATTACATCAGCTGCTGGCAGCTGTACGTTTGCCTGCCTGCTAATTTACTATCACAAGTGTTCCAGAATCCTTTGTAATCCAGCCATTGCTATTTATATTTGTAATGATTTATTTAAGGACTCTGTACATGTCAGCAAAAAGTCATCAAAAAGCAAAATGAAGATTAGTTGGCTGAAAGTGCATAGAAGAGAGAAAAATAACCCAACAAGGGAGTTGAGATAAAGTTTATAACACAGTAAATAACTAAAAAAAAAAAAGGGGGGGGGGGGTGAAATAGCTTTATTTTCAACTCATCATACAGGAGCCAGGGCCTCTGATTTTGGCACTAGGCAGTTCTCATCAGAGGCTATTAAGAGCAGGGAAACAGGTGTCTGGTGGCCAGGGAAGGAAATGAGAAGCCGTGACACCTGAATTGAGATCACAGACCTGCTCCTGCCTTTGTGTCTGGAGAAAAGGTATTAACCGCTTGATGCCTCAGTTCCTCTGCTGGCTGCAGTGGCACTCAACTCTCAGCTGTTAGAACTTTTTGCTTATTTATAAGATGTTTTTTTCTATAGAGAACTGTAATGATGCAAGGCAACTTTATTATGTTCTGTGGAAAATGCTAAGTTAAGAAAAAACGATGAAGGATTGTGTAGTGGAGCACAACACTTTTTAGCGTTGAGTCTCTAGGTCATTCTGAAGCAGGGATTTGAGTGGTGTCCCTTAGGAGTTGCTGTTATACATGCTGAAATGATCAATCAAGGATAAAAAATGGACTGTTCTCATCTCATAGATCATTTCACAGTGAAACAGTTAAACTCCTGGCTGCTTTCTGAAAAACAGAGATCTGCATTAATAAGGTGACCTTATCAGAGCCACCCCTGGGGGGAAGGGAGGGAGAAAAAAGGTTGTGGAAAGAAAGTGAATCCTATTGTTAATCTTTTTTTCAGGGAGACTTGGATTCCTGAATGCAAATTACTTTATATTTAAATTGTGTGAAAGCACAAAAGGTTCCTGTCTACAATTGACAGTTATTTCATTAGCTGACTCATGGAGCCTTGCAAATGGTTTCTAGTGTTAACTTTCCTTGCATTTGTTTTCTTTGTTCTTAGCAGATCTTGCAACAGTGATCATTTTGATTAATGTATTCAATGCTCTGTTTTACTCCCAATTCATGTTTTTTGCAGCAGTCAGCGTTCTGGCCTGGGTAAGGTGAGACTACAAGGTGGCTTTAGTGTTTCTCCAGTAGTGACGATCTGATGGGCTGGCTTCCAGCTGGAGATGAGAGAAGCACGGAGGCCGCTGTAATGTATTTTGCATGGTAGCGACCCCAAACACAAGTTAAAACAGACTTTCATCATCAGATGTAGGATTGTCTCAGCCACATCCCTCTGTGACAGCAGATGGGCGCTGCATGGGCTCTGTGCTGCTAGAATATTATCTTTGTAACCCTGTGAGCCTCTCAGGGCTAGGTACACTGGCTTTGGGCCTCTGCTGAGATAGGTTTGTGGTTCAGAGTGGTTCACTACATCCCAAAACTAGAGTTTGTGTGCTTGTCTGTTTAAAAAAGCTACCATAGTAATTGAGGTATTAATTCGGGGGGGGAAGGAGAATGCGTAGGTTAAAGTTCATCCTATCTTGCCTCAGGCACACCAATACTAGGTGTCTGGTCTATGCTACATATTGAGGAACCCATAACCAGTTTGGGAGAGAATGGTTCTTCCTATCCCTAAATTGATGGGCAATCTCTCCTCTGGATGTCCTGCCCCTCCATTGATCCAAAAGATGAGGGTAGATCCTGTCAACCTCACCTACTGAACTAGACTGAACAACATCATCAAATTTTATGCATCAATGTGAAAAACAGTTATGAAAATTGCTTGATTAATTGCCCCAGATACACGTCGATATGCAGGCAAGTTGCTGGAGGCCTGCAAGCTCTTAGTATCCTTTCCCTCTTCTCTTCTTTATTTCTTTTACTCAGCACTACATTTTTGTTCTTTTCAGAACTTTTTTGGCATTTGTTGTTGCAATCAATCTGCCGTTCCCCACTGACGCCTCTTATTGCATTGGTTTTTCAAAATCTTTCATCAGCGCCTCAAGCATTACATTGTTCTTCAATCTGCGTCAAGCTCCTAGTCCTAAAATACAAAGACCTCAGGGGCTGGGGCCTTAGTTTCTTCACAAGTCACTTGTCTCCATTACCCTCCCTGAGAGTCACAGCTTCAAGAATCTTATCATGGAAAGATCCCAGGACAAAACACTTGAGATACAAAGGCAGAGACTCAGTAATAAAATCAGAAAATGTTCAGGCCTAACCACCTCTATAAAACATCGCTTTGAAACTGCTGTTCGTATGCAGGGAATGTGAACTCATCTGAAGCCTCGTGAATATTTTCAAGCTATTTTCCATTTTTATAGGAAATCCAACACAGAAAGGGTTTTCTGAGAAATGTTTGTTTGTGCAAGTAGGAAACTTGGTTTTTTTCAGGTTCAGATCCTTGAATTTTTTTATCCCGATTTTACATGGTCAGCTACAAAAAAAAAGAAGGAAAGGTTTTGAGGGTGACTAGAAGGGAGGCTCTGAGAGAAAGCAGTGGAAAGGTAGATTATTTTTTGCTTCACAAGTCTAAGTATTTTTCCCTGTTCTCTCTTCTGATTCACAACAACAAATATAAAAGGATTTTTTCAGCCTTTTTTTTGGACTGACTGACTTTTTAGCAGTAGATGTTTAAATTAAAAAAGTGAAAGAGAAAAGCAAGGATAGATGGGAACGAGTATCAGAGAAGCATAACAGTTGATGGAAGCTTGAAACTCAAGGGGAAGGGAATAACAGAATGACTTAACCTACGTCAATTGAAACGAAACAGCATCGTTCATTTTCTTTTAAACTGTATTTTGAAGCAAAAAACTTCAAACAAATATTCTTAGATAAAATTCCATCAAACCGCTTCTTCACACAAAATTTTCACAAAACAAGAGTTTGGTACATAACTGGACAGCTCTTCCAGCTAATCTGGAAAAATTATTCTGATCTCTTTGTCCAAGACAATAACACTGAAAGCATACAGAGGTTCAACATGCAAAATATTAAAGAGAGAAAAAAATACTTCTGCTTAATTTTTTGCTTTAAATATTTTTATGCCAAATAGTAGACTTTCTGAACACTACGACAGAGAGCTGTTACTTATGAACAACATTTTCAATGTTTTTGGTTGAGTTTTAGCTTAATGTATGAATCCCACGTCCTTACTGTCACAAAATCTCCATTTTACTGCTTTTGCAATATTGCTGGCATATGTCTCCAGCTGTCTGTTGCTGACATAGAATTGCTTGTGATTATCTGATGCTGAGCTGTTCTGCTCTGGTTTTGTGTTTTTAATCTCTCCAACAATACCTGAATATGCTGTGCAGATCGTGATTATTGGGGCAGAATACAGTCGTCTTTGAAATTTACTGTCCCACACAGAACACTGGAAATTCTTATGATCTTTATATCCAGGTTGAATGTAAACTAGATTTCTTTCTGATTTCATAATTTAACATTGCAGACTGTTGACTTATTGACTATTACGTTAGCATTTTCCAGATTGGCAGACAAATTGCCTTGTAGGAGTGTCTATGTGTATTTATACGTCACCCAAAGGTTAAACTATAGAGTATTTTCTAATTGCCTACAGATAAC
Organism: Aquila chrysaetos chrysaetos; assembly: GCF_900496995.4. Lineage (NCBI taxonomy): Eukaryota > Metazoa > Chordata > Aves > Accipitriformes > Accipitridae > Aquila > Aquila chrysaetos. The sequence continues at coordinate 34,536,710 of NC_044015.1, read as the reverse complement.
TTGGTAAATTTTATCACCAGGACCAAAACTTCTAAACTTAAAAGATAAAAATTACATACTGAAACCCATTTTACGTTCCAAGTAAATAAACCACTCGGCAATACTGATTACTGACAGTCTTCCACTGATGTTCATTAAATCGCATCCCAAAGACATAGCTGCCATTTTAGAGGGATTTTTAAGACAGAGGACGTTCTAATATTCTTCTTAGACTTCCTAAGCAGGCAGTTTATATTGATCTTGCTATTTCAGCGAGGACCACAATTAAAAAACCCCAAAACATAAAACAAATAAAACGGGGCATTCATATGTAAACATTTTTTTTTCCACTTCCAATTGTCTTCAAATCTGAAGGTGTAAAAAACCAAAACCCCAAGCAAGCCAAAACATGTGATGCGCTGTAAGAGCAGCAAGTACGGTCACTGAGAATATTTTGTCAGAGGAAACATAACCTTGGAGCTATTTGAGGCATTTAAGAGTAAGTGTAATTATTAATTACATTTCTTACTTCCCACTTCAGCAACTTTTTTCTCTCCGTAATACAGACCCCTAAATAAATTACCGAGGAATAACAAGTTTCCTGCAAATCAGCTGATTTACAATAAGTGCCCATGTATGTGCTTTTACAATTGGTAAACACGAGTTAATGCAAAGTAGTTTGCTCTCAGCGGAAGAAATATGTTACCCTGCAATAACTTAGTCACCTGCTGTGCTTTTACCTTTACAAGTGATCAGTAAGAAGTCAATCGGAGTATAATACATTGAGCCTGAGAATGGGAGACACATGCATTCCTTTCCTGGGGGTTTTGACTCGAGGAAATTGTGTGTGTCTAGATGAAGAGAAGGATTTTTACAACTGGAGATGCAGAGTGGGGGTCTGAACCCCTTCAGCCAGATGGGGGAACCAAAGCCAGGCATCTCACTTGCCAGGCAAGGGCCCCAGTGAGGAGGTTATCGATAAAAGATGGGAGACATCACTGTGGTGTCCTCCTGGTCTTGCTGGCTGATTTTAAAAGAAATCTTTCTCGACCTGTATTTTGAAAGGAGGTTTACATATATCTACCTTCAGGTGAGAATTTCAGGCTGTTAAAGTAAGAAGATGGAGGTATCCTCTTCCAGTCTTTGCTCCAGAGGAGGATGGGAGTTACAGTGCTCTGTGCTCCACGGTTTCAGCTGATGGGATTTTGGCAGCTTCCACGCTGAGCACAGATGGTATTTGAGATCTTGTTCCGAGACAGCCCTGCAGGGTAAGCAATAACTCTGTGGGATTTCTTGGATTGTAAAGCTGCATGTAGGTATTTGAGGTCCACCACAGTCCTTTCTAGGTCCAACCTCTGAGTCCATTTCACAACGTGAGGTGTGAACAAGACTGCTTACTGTCCTTGTTCTTTTTGATGAACAGATTTTTTTTAAAAACAATACTGTGATAGTGGTCAGGAGTGATTTCAGTGAGTTTTGGGAAGACCATGGAAAATCAAAATATTTGTGTCACGCATGGTATGTAAAATCAGTGAAAAGGTTCTGTGGGCAGTAGGTGATCACGAAGGTATATATAGGAGCCTCAGTACAATGAAATTGCTCTCTCCCCTTTTTGTTAAATTATAATTGGTGTCCTTGTTAGTAATCGCACTGTGGGATTAAAGACTGCCTTGCCCTTGGAGACTGAGCATGCCTTTCATTGTAGAGATAGTCCCTCCAGGTCAGAGGCAAGGCAGATAATGGTGTCTGCTGAACTGTCCTTACTTGCTAAGAAATGTGTCGATTCAACACTTTTCATAGGTGAAAATTTATCTAAACCATTATTAGCTTACTTCCCAACCAGTTAACTATTTGAAGCAGTATCTTGAGCTACTACACTGTGCTGCTTCTGTTTTAGACCTTAAACAAAATTTAGACTTCCTTTGCTCTGTGGTCTTTTCTCTCTCGTGTTTTTGGATAAAAACCGTAGGTATGCTTTATATTTATGTTCACTAAATACTGTGATATATTCTCAGTAGTGCCACCTTTTGCTTGTAACGTAATCCCTGTTGTCTCCCCACCTATCTTATCTTTTCTATTTTATTACCTCTTACATGTACTCGTAAATAAAAAGGGAGAGAATTTGGAATATATAGGCCATTCGGATGAAATTCTGTGTGTATCATATAAGAGAATTTGAAAGATTATGGAAATACTTACAGCTCCCAAAGAGTCAATCTATACACCAAGACTGAGTTTAGGGATGGACATAAGCCCTGTTTACTCTAGCTGTTCTGGAAAGACTGGTTTTGCGATATTTTCTGTCCTCAGAATAGTAAAACTACTTAAGATGAATTTAGTGAAGTTGTCGTACGCTGCAGTGCCCCAGACAGTTTCTTATTTTCATTGACATTTTTTCATCAGTTTGGACTGTGTAGTATCTGCAGACAGTGTATGTTCAAAATACTGGATTGCTGTGTTTTTGCATACAAACCTTATAAAGGAAAAGAAATACCAGGCTGTGTGTACAAGCCTCAAAATTTGATTATATGCAGGATCTAATCTTAATATCACACCATCCTCACTGAAAAGTGTTGCAAGAACATTCCAATTCATATTCTGAATGGTATGTTTCTCTGCAGTCATCTTGCAGAATTCTTATTCCGACCAGGAGAATATCAGTATATTGAACTGAATAAAAATGTATACGTTAAATTGCTTATTCAAATGTCCAGCTTTGATGTTTGTAGAGAATTTAAGCAGGAGGCAATATAACCTGAGCTTTGTTTTATTGATACAAGAGGCTAATGTGAGTTACAAAACAGGAAAGAATGAGAAGTTGTACAATATGCTGGAAATGTGAAAAAAATGCAGATTTCAGTTATTAGCTTTCACAGCTGTATTTGCATAGAAATATACTAACGGCTGGCTGACATTTCATGCATGAACTTGATAGAGCATCCTTAAACATATTCATGTTAGAAGAGTACTTAAAGGGAACCTCGAACTCAAAAATTCCCGTCTTTGTTTAAAAAACCAAACCTATACTTTCCCTAGGGTATTCTAGTACAAGATATTTCTTTATGAAACAAAGCTTTCTTTGTTATGAGGAATACTGTCACAGCCTACGAAGGGCCTTCCTTTCTGATCACACTTTAAAAAAGATCCTGATTCCCCTGCATGTTAAATATTATTGCACAATAGATGTTGCTCAGGCTTTTGTGGGAAATACTAGAAAAGCATGAAGCCCCTTGAGGTTTCAAACACCGCTTGGGTTATCAGTTTCCTACGCCATTTTCTATTTTGAGGGAACACCTTCCTTGTAAGCGGGGCAAAGATAAATGCCAGTTTTCTATGCTGTGTGAGATAAAAGGAGTTACTCTTCCTGGAAGAACTAGATGAATTCCTGGTGGGGTCTATCACAGTTATCCGGTGATGGAATGAATTTTTGGGAGCTGGGTGACAGCAACTCCTTCTAGTTAACATTTGCTTGTTGTGTGTGTGGGTTTGTTTTTTTTTTTTATTTTGCCTACTAGCGCAGACCAGGTGCAACTTCATTTGTTACTCACAAATGATAAAGATGTCTGGTTTTAGTAAGAGTGTATAGTGAATTTTTTTATATCAGTGAGCACTTGCACTTTCAGTATCCAGCCGTTTCAGCATTCAGTTTGCCAACCGTGAAGAATTATGTTCTTTTAATTTAAATGTGTTTATTAACAAGACATAGCTCAGAAAGGCACTTTTCTGAAATATTCTGAGGATTATTCCTGCTCCGTTATCTCCCATTCACCTTCCACAACAGGATTTTACGTGCTCACATTAGTTGATGTTCTTCAGAAGAGCTGCTGGTCCATCTCAGATTGTGACTTGCATTAGAAGTAGAAAACTCTTCCTTCTCTTCTGAAGTGGTGAGATGTAAGCACTAATTCCTGGGAATATTTACTAAAAACTCACTTTATACTGAAATATAGCCGGCCCTGAAAGGGATTAGAAAGAGTATGACAAGAGCATGAATTAAAAAGCACTGGGGTGTGAAAACATATCTCTTTAAGCCGTTTTGACTGCCCTCACTTACGCAATCTCATTTCTGCTGCTGCTGATTGCCAAGAACCTTCCAAACCAGAAAGAACCATCTCTCGATCCTGTCCAGCCTCCCACTAAAAGCAGACTTCTGAAGGAAAGTGGAAGTGTGAACATGTGGAGGTACCATTCTGGAAAAAATGTAGTCAGTAGTAGTTGACCTTCCTTTCTACTGCACGCATCTCATATTACATATGTGAACCTCTCAAGCAGAATAGGTCTATACAGAAAAGGGCTGCAGGATCGTTTTCCCTGACAGTATGAGATATAAATGCTGGTTCAAGACAGAACAGTGCTGTACGGACGTGAGAGTAGAAAACCAAAATGGAAATACTATGAAAAAGGGTCATTAATATCGGCTTACCCAGAAGCTCTGTCTAAAGCATAACATAATCACGGGCAGTGTCTAGTAATGATATTTTACACTGAAGACCAAAGGTTACAAAAAGACTTTAGTCCTTGCCAAATGAAAGTCACTTTGTCATCTAAGGTACAGAAGGAATCAAATTCTTGCAGTGGTGCAAAATCTCTGTATGTAAAGCTACTTTTAGAGTCATATTAGTACAATGTCTGTCAAAAGCCAGGGAAAAGTCTGGTTTAAAAAAGGAAAGGGAGATCTCAAATAAAATTTCCAGATAGAGTGAAAATATACAGGCTGAAGCCGTCAGTGGATGGTAGTAGCAATAAAGATCATTTGGGCTGCAACAGCAATATTGTCTTCTTGAAGTTCTTGAAGACGGTGGCAGTGATACCAAAAGGACATGTTTTAAAGGTGAGTCCATGCACGAGGCAGCTCAAAGAAAATGTCTTTCCTACTTCCCTCTCAGAGAAGAAGTTTACGGCATGGAAAGCAGCATACTGCCTGAGTACAGAAGATGGTATTTAGCAAGATTTTGAATGGTATACAGCAGGGTGGGAGCTGAAAGTCACGACAATTTGAGAGTCATTTGCAGCTCCCAGACAACCCAGCTTCTGGCTCCCACTGAGCAAAGGACTGGGTGAGAGTGGGGAGAATTACTGCCTCACACCGAGGCAAGATAGCGCCGACTGGCAGCGCCTCCCGATTCCTGTTGACTTTCTGTGGGCACGTTTAACCTGTAATTTGGAAAAGGAAAATACAGTCTGGCACACATTCTTGAAGGGTTGCCAGTCCCAGATCTATCCATGCATAGCCTGCCAGAATGGGGAAGATAAGTATCTTACAGACCAGTATCCACAGCAACAGACACTGGAATTTTATCTTTTCAATACATATAAAAACCCAAAGAAAATAATCACTTTCTCATTTTCCAGTTTTATAATAGTAATAATGACCTTTAGGTCAGGAATTTTCAGCAGTTAATGACTGTCTGGCTTTTTCTTTGGCCCTTGGTTTTTCCAGCCAGTCATTAACAGTGAGGAAAGTGCCTTCTCCAGTGGTCACTTCGGCTTAATCATTACCTTTTCATGCTACAGAATATACCAGCTGGGAAATAAGTGTCTCCTATGCGAATGGATCCATAAAGTGTTCCTTAGGTTTCATTTCTTTGAAAGAATATTCTGTTAGGACGTGTGAGTTTAATGTAAAAGATGATTGAGTATTATCCTCAGCCCCAAGAAAGGTTAGATCACTCTCAGGAATTGGGACTAAATAGCTTTGCAGTGATGCCTTTCCTCTTCTGAGGATGGTTTAAGGCCATAGATTTCAAAAGATTAAATCTTAAGAATTTATCTATGTAATCTAGGTTCCCATACTATTCTCTTGGTATTGGAGTGCTTCGGAAATTGTATGTGGACACAAATATTTTCTCGTCCATCTTCTAGGATCATACAGGACCTGGACCTCTTTTTTTGTTTGTTTGAATTTTATATGTCATCATTGTGACACTGAAAGCAGAGTGTGGCAACAGTGTCTTGAGAGTTAAAAATTATTTAAAAATCTAAAGGGGAACGACCCTCTGGAATGCCTGCCCTGGTCTCTTTGTCTAGCTAGCAGATCCCCCCCTTCCAACCACTCACTCTATCTCAAAACACCTAGAAGCTGTATATGACTTCGTTCAGAGCAAGATTCATTTACACCTGGAAATGACTTTATCTTGCACTTTATCATAAGATAAAAAATGAGATACTATGGAACGGAGGTATCTTCTGACCACCCTATTGATCATATTCTTGGCAAAAATTAACCAGATTGTGAGTAGATTGTATGCATGTATGTACATAAACCTCTGAGCAGCCTTCAGTTCTTGTGCATTGTTATTTGAGTTATTCCTTAAGCTTTATGACTTTAAATGCCATTGTTAAAATACAGTGTTACCTAAAAAATTATGACTGTATCTTTCCTTCAGGGTATATATGAGCTTGAAAACAATTGCGTAAGAAATCCACTACTGGGAGGATAAAAAAATTCACAAGAAAACAATAGTTTTCTAAACCGCATACTGAATGTGTAGGGATACCTAGCAGTAGTCCAGTGTACTGTTACTGCTGAGTAGTCAGGTAGTAGTGAAGCACCTCCACTTGAACGGTAAAAGAAAATGGGAATTTCTTCATCAGTAGATTTAAAATCAATATGGTGTCCCTTGAGGGTTTCGTATTAAACATAGAAGTAATATGACTGATGAGCCTAATTTTAATGTGTTGCTGTGAAAGAGATTTAGCGCCTGCATAACTATTACTGGTACTATTAGCTTTTCACTTTGTATCTTTAAGTGAAAACACAGAGTGCACATCAAAGCAGCAGGCATCAGCTTTTGCTTTAACACTTTTTTTACTTTTCAAGAAAAATAACAGCAGCAAAATATAGGTAGTGTTCCAGGAAACAGCCACTCACAAGTCCCACAAGGGCTGGGACCGTGCTTTGTGGTTTCCTGACTCTTGGAGCGACACTTTTACTTTTTAAGCTGAGGCTTCATTTGTATTTTGAAAGTACGACAATCTACTTCTCAGCAGGGTTGTGTTGTTCCTAAAAGGCTGGAATTGCTAGAGGATTTGAATCTGGTGAGGATCCAGTAATTCCCTTAACAATGAGTTTTAAAATCTACACCTTTAAAACAGCTCTACATCTTTAAACCTCAAGCTAACCTCAGTGTTAAAACAGCTGGCTAACCATTAGTAGAAATGGGAAAGGTCCAAGAGAAAGGCGTGACAATACTTGTGTTTCATTCTGTGCTCAATTGGATCTTTTCCTCAGCTTCACAGCTAACCAGTGCAGATTATTTATAGATGTTAAAGCCAGAAATTAACACTGTTCCTTGTAGGCAGACGAGATATGTATGGGATCATTATTAATTCTTTAGCATTATAATGCCTTCTGGCTCAATGTGTGTGCCAGAGACCAAGTGTAAACACGCATTTATCATCCCGACCCTTAATCTGTTCCCAAAAACGTCCTTCAGTGGAGAACTGTGAAACAGCCTTTCCAAAAGATTTGAGACCTTTTTTTGCTGCTGATACAAAGATCAAAGATCTTTACAGCCTTTGCTGTAATTGAACCTTCAAATGTGAAATGTTGCAAATACCAGCCTAGTGTTCCTTTTCCAAAAAAACCCCAAACCCAAACAAAAAAACCCACTGTGACGCTAGCTGCCTTCACATGAAGTCTTTCAGTTTTCTTTCACTGGGGCAAGTTACCCAGGCCTCCTTGGTACCTGAAGAGATCTTTCCCCTTCTAAGTCAACCCAATTTTTGAGTCCTTAGCTTCTCTTCATTTCCCCTCTTATTTCCAGTTTCTCTATTTCTCTGTGTTCCTTTCCCTCGACAGCAGTCTTAGATGTTGCTAATAGAATTCAGCTGCAGAGAAAATACAATCCCGGTAAGAGTCAGTGTACCGAATCCCTCACTAGCCGCTGAACTTAGTGGGACAAAATTGTCCTTCACATAATTTTAAGTGTCCACAGAGTAATTCCAGCTACCGGTATGTCCTGTTGTCTTTCTGCAGCTCCCTCTACCTCCACCGTAACACGAGGTAGAGGAGATAGGAGCACTACGGCAGCTGTTATTGTTTGATCAGCAACACAATCTTTGTTGGAATTTCATTTCCCTTGCAGCCTAGCTACTAGAATACATTTGTCATCCATACTTTGTAGCAGACTTATATTTGCCTGTAATTACATACCAGTCTGGCAATACTTTATTGTTAACATAAAGTACTGCCATTTAATTCCCCAATCTTAAACTGAAGTATTTGCAAAACTCTGTAATTGCTAAAATAATAAAGCTGCCATTATTGTATGGGAAGTTTACAGCTTGTTACTGAAATATTTACATCAGCTTAACTATACCTGTATGCATTCCTTGTGTTTTCATGCGTTGCTTAAGAGACAGACAGACCTCTCCCGGGCATAACTGTAAGTTTCTGATACTTTTACAGAATGGCTGAGGTTGGAAGGGACCTCGGGAGGTCACTTTGTCCAGTACCCTGCTCAAGCAGGGCCACCGGGAGCAGGTTGCCCAGGACTGTGTCCAGATGGCTTTTTAGTTATCTCCACGGATGGAAACTCCACAAGCTTTCTGGGCAGCCTGTGCGTGCTCAGTCAAAACTTTACTTCAGGTTTTCCAGCTTGTGGTCTGTTCCCACGTACTAAGAAGTCTATAAAAGATAACTAGGAAAAACAAGTTTGGTGTGGTTAAACTCAGTGTAACGGGTACAGATCGTACTGCAAACGCTTGGAGATACGCAAACCAGAAAAGACAATACATTTTGGTTTCATTTTGTGTTGGCTTTTTGCGAACAGAAAACCAGTGATGCCCCTCTCTTGTTTATTACTCATCCTGCAATTTTTTTTTTTTTTTTCCTTTAAATTAGTCTCCACATATTATTGTTCTGTTCCTAAGACTGGCTGGGTGAAACAGACCTCAGCACTAGAAACACAGATAAGAGTTTGCTGTGAACCGTAAGCAATGTTGCCACGCTATTCTTTTTTCACACAGGAAGCTCAAAACACCCATACTCAGTTTGGAAGCGTCTCCAAAAGCTTGGGAATTTGTGCCAAAAATGGCACGGTCTCCAACCTTTGTCCTTGGGCACCTGCACAGAATTTCTCAACTCTCTGTGCTGTTTCGGGGGAGGGCAGGGAAGCTCTGTGTTCTTCCAGCAATCGCCACTGAGCGCAGGTAGTTGTGCGTTACCCTGAAGACCTTCAGGTAAAAACCGATCTTCAGATTCCGTCGATACCTGGCAGATGAGCGCGGGGTCCTGCGTTGCGTCGTTTGGCCACCAAGGATCTGCTCTCCTCCCCTCGCGTGGCCATAGCCTCCCTCGGCTCCCCCCTACCCCTTCTCTCTGCGCTGCCCCGGCCCAGGAGCAGACCTCCCCGGGTGCCACCTCCACACACCCGGGAGGCGGCCTGTTTCCCTGGAACGGGCGTTAAGGCGTGTTCGACTCGGGAAAAGAGCTTCCCGGGGCCTTTGCCGGGGACGAGCTTGTGCAAGGGAGCCCGGGCCGCGGCCGAGGAGCCCTCCCTTCCCACACAGGTGCCTGGCGAGCACGGCCTGACGCCCCGCCCGGCCGTACCCTCGAAAGCCTCTCGGAGGGAGGCAGCCGCCCGCCCCGCCGCCCTCCGCGGCGGAGGTGTGAGGCCGCTCCCGGGGAGCCGGGGCAGGCCCGGGCCTGCCGGGCGGCGAGGTTGAGGCGAGCCCGCGCCCCGCGGAGGGCGAGGCCGCCGGAAGGGGTGTGTTTCCTCATGGGCCCGAGGCGGGGGAGCCGGGGGGGGGGGCTGCTGCTCCTCCCGCGGCCCGCCGCCCGCCGCCGCCGCCGCCCGGCCCCGTCCCCGTCCCCCACCCGCCCCTTCGCGGCGCGGCAAAGCCGACTCGCGTCGCTCCGCGTTGGATTGCTCGCGCCTGCCCGGAGCTGGCGGCCGCCCGGCTGGCGGCGCGGCCAGGCGAGCTCAGCCGAGCGCAGAGGCGGATTTTGAGGAACAATAACAGAGCGGGGAGCGCGGGACCGGCGCGGCCGCCCCGCCCGCCCGCACCATGTACGCCTTTGTGCGGTTCCTGGAGGACAACGTCTGCTACGCGCTGCCCGTCTCCTGCGTGCAGGACTTCAGCCCCACGTCCCAGCTCGACTTCGACAACCAGAAGGTCTACACGGTCTACCGCAACCCCGAGGAGGCGGAGGAGGACGACGAGAGCCCCGGCGAGTGGGGCGACCGCCTGCTGCTCCACAAGGCCCAGATCCTGGCGCTGGCAGGTGAGGGCGGGCCGGGCCGGGCCGCGGGGGAAGGTGGGGCGGGCCGGGGGAAGCCCCAAATGCCGCCCCCTCCCCGCTGAGGGGGGGGAGGAAGGGAGGGAGGGAGGGAGAAGGAGGGGGAGGGGAGGGGGCGGCATCGCGCCGACACATGCTCAGAGCCCGGGCGGCACATGGCGGGCGGGGGGCGCGGTGAGGCGGGAGGACGGAGGGCGCGGGGTGCGGGTTGGGGGGGGGGGACCCCTTCCCACCCCATCCCACCCCATCCCACCCTCTCCCGGGACACGGTGGGGCCTGAGCTGAGCGGCCACAGGCCCGGGAAGGGCTGGGGGGGTGGCGTGAGGGGGGGGGGGGGGGGTCCCACGGGGTGGCTGCTGCCGGGCGGGCAGCGCCGCGTTCCTGCGGGAACTGTGAGGCTTGGTGCTCCTCCGGAGGGGTTTCCGAAATAACCGTGAGCCCACCCGCAGTAGTTAGTACCCATCGTTACACAGCGGCGGGGGGGGGGAATCAGAAACTTCAAAAAAAAAAAAAAAGTTGAGGTTTTCATACACACTGTATTTATAGTGCATGGAGTCATTTATATACCTTTGCAGTTTGGCAGCATGTTGCCAAATTAAGAGAGGTACTGGTTTGCGTCCGCTTTGTTAGTTTAAGTGACTTCACAAATTGGAAAGCAAGAGTGGAACCAGACCTTTAGGTATTATGCTTGTTAAGCTTGGTTTTGCTACATTTGGTTTCATGTTTAACTTACGAACATCTCTCTAGCTAAGAGGACCAATTAAAGTGTATATTAATAAACCCACCCACATTTTGGCCATTTAAATGAGTTCAGCCCTTGGGAGAGAGTACTTCTGCTATGTGTGTCCCCACATCACAGCTCTTTGCCAGCATGTTGCCTTGAAGACTTTCCCTAGTTTTCTTGCAGCCACAGAAAACACCCTGCTGTAGTCAGAGTTGACATAGAAAGGAAGTTTGATGTTGTGTGGTGTTTGTAGCAAATTACTGGCTGGTGTGGACTTGCCCAATAGGCTGTTGAAAGACGGCGACGACCGTTTGAAATGTCAGTCTGGGTAGCAAAGAGGACATTGGGTTCTGATCCTGCCTTTTCTGCTCGGGGAGAAATACTGGTTGTCTGTTTCCCCAAACGTGGAATGGGCTTAAAAAACTCTGCTGTCTAGTATCAAGTTCTGAGAAGTTAACGCTGAGTTCTGATCTCTAAACAGAGTAACTTGGTGTTAAAGTCATGTAAAAGTAGTATTTTTTAATTTTTTTTTTTTATTTTTGAAAATAACAGTTCCTAAACCAGTTCAGCCTGGTGGTGGTCCATTTTTGGTCCCTGACTCAGACAGTGACTTTCACCATTATCCTCTTTCCAGTAGCAGCCATAAACAAATGACTGGAAAGAACAAGAAACAGGCAAACACGTATGTCATTTCCCTGTAAAGCTTTTCCAATTTCTGAATGTTTGCAATTCCAGGAGTTCAGGAGAACTAATAAGATAGCCTACCAGAGGAGTGGATTCTCCCACTAAGTTTTTGTGGTCCTATGCCAGCCTGTGTTTTGTCTGTCCTGTCTACAGCAGAGGAGAATTGGTATGTGAAGTATTTCTTGCAAGTTACCCATCACATCCGTGGAGGCCAGCAGCGTCAGTGTTCAGGGTTTGCTTGGCCTCTTCTCAAGGGCATCCCGATTGGACTTCACTTTCCTCTTTCTCACTGGCGAACTGCAGCAGCAGTGCCCTTTCTGTTCCTCATGTTCATCTCAACATAACTAAACTGTTTCAGAGCAATATTTAGTAGTAGGCATTTTGCTCACATGTTGAGCCTACCAGGTTGCCTCAGTTTTCCAGCAGAAAGTGCACCTACTTTTTCAGTTCCCTTGTTCCAGACAGAGTCTGTACGTACCTAGAAGTGCACTTCTGTACAGTTTCCCTTTGTTTCATCTCACTTGAACCAGAACAAACCAATATATGCTGTTTCCTCCAGAGAACGAGACTTGTTACCTCTATTAGTGATTTGTACTAATTGCTCCCCAGAGATTTGAATTTCTACAGGACACTCTGCAGATGAGCCAGGAATACAAAGAAACATACAGCTATCTCTATTACATCTGTCACATCTCAATATATCTGACCAGGTCTGTAATTTACATGCTTGGAGAACTTCTCACCTGAACACCAAATGAATCCTTACTTCTCTAAGGTGCTTCTTTCCACCCTGCACCATGTAAAAATACCGTAACTGAATTAAATGTATGTTGTATACAAAAGGTTACTTACTTTTAAAGTTGTCACTTTCTCCCCAAAATTCTAATATTGGTGTTTGTTTTTATTATGGTTAAAAACCTCGGGGAGCAAAGTTGATCTTACACGAAGACATCTTAGCACAATTTTTGGTTTATAGTCACCAACTCTACTTTTACAGATTATGACAACTTTTTATGGCAAACGTTACAACTCTGATGTTATGCAAACTGCTTAGTTTAAAAAATAATTCTATGAGCCTACAGTAATGTTTCACGTACTAGTACAGAACTTTTCCTTTTAAAGGATCCCAGCCTACCTTAGTAGTAAGGTAAATTAGAGTTGATTTTATATATAAAATATACATAGTTGATTTTGAATTTGTTGAAGGAACCCTTATCTGCACAAATTAGTACATCGGTGACTTTAAGGATTTACTGCTTTGGTCCAAGTATTCCCCATTAGGAACAGATTTCAGGATTAAAGTCATGGTACAGGTATTAAATTAAACAAACAACAAAAAATAATAAGGCGGGGGAAGTCATCTTTTTTTTTTTTTTTTTTTTTTTGAGCCTGCACAGTATTCTCTTACACTTTGGTGTAAGAGCAAATGGTGCCCACTTTTCTTACACTGATTTAACAAGGCTGCTCAAGTAAGCAGAGTTGTACCTATTTATATATATTTTCATGATTAAACACTGTCCACGCAGTGGGAGTTAATCATAGTCTGAGAAACAGATCCACTTGGTTTTCCTTTTTAGCGACCTAAAAAAAAAAGGAGTAGAGGAAGAACACAGGTACAAGGCCCATATTAGAGTCGTGATTTTTTTCTTTTGAAAAGAGTTTTCCTTTCCTGTTATGTTTAAAGAAATTTAGTTACTTCTCAAGCTTTTACCCTTGAAAAGTAGGAGTTCACACAGGGATAAGTATGTGTTCATGCCCATAGTACCAAGTTTTATTTGGAGCATTGGTTGTATGAAGAGTTCATGAAACATTTGAGAGAGTCTATAAGCAATTCTTTAATCCTTTGTGTTAGGTTGGATGGTTGGAAGCCCATACACTTGTGAGGCATATTATTGTTGCTGCAGAGGAGATAGCAGTGCTGTAAAGGTATCACAAATTTTAAAAGAAAAAAAAAAAGGGAAGTGTTCTGGGCATGCTCAGAACATCAAGTAATTCTGATAGTCTTGGTATGTTGAAGAGATAAATAGTCGTCTTTTGCATACTTCAGTAAGAAGTAATATGTAGTAGTGTTACAGCAGAGTGATAGATGAACTCTGAGAAGCTGTACGCTTTTCTTGTCTCTGTGTGCATATGGTTGGGAACTGCTGATAGTGGTGGTATGAGTTGGTCTGGCAACCTTTGATTTTTTCAAAAGTTAGCCAGAGACTCAAACCAGAAAGGTTAACCCCCAACTCAAGACAGTTCTAGACCGTCGAGCCATAGAGGGCATGTTAAAATGAATGTTTTGTGCCGGAACAAGTTCAACGTTTGGTTAACAGGCAACTGAAGTTATGTAGTAATAAAGGAATAATTTTATTTACCTCTTGAATGGAAAATATAGCTCAGCTGACTAGAGTTTCACTATATAGCAGTTTTTTTGAGGTGGCATGTTAACTGGTCTGTCTTGTTGAGAATACAAACAGTAGACGGTTTTTCAGGAGGAGTTTGAGTCTGTCTTTCTGATCATCCACACCCTTCCTTTTTTCTTCTTTTCTGTCCCCTTCTCAAAATGCTGAAAAGCTGTTTTTCTGGTCCCTCTTCTTGAACTATGTGTGCCACTTGCAACTTTTTCACGCTTGTCACTAGCAGAATTTTGTCTAGAAGCATGTGCGCCTTACAGGAGCTAGCATGGTCCTTAGATGACCCTGTTGGAGCCTTTTCTTGCTTTGCAAAGTGATGAGTGTTAGGTGGGATGAACTGAGGTTCAGGGACTTTTTAAAGTTCACTACTTCAGGCTATGTTTGTAAACAAGTTAATAGTGACTATCTTCTAATTGGAGGCATTCTTCACTGACTGCACTAAATAATTGTTCTCTCTAGCTGCTGCCCTCAACATTTCCCACCCACACAATCGTAACAAACGCATCTCCGTCAGATTCTCGCAGCAGTTCCCTAGCTGCCACAGCAGATGTGTTAATACCTGCATGCATTCATCTTCTTTCTTGCCCCTCTATAAAATGTTGTACTCCACGTCTTAATAAAATAGATTAGGTGATTTAAAAAAATCTTCAAAAAGCCTGTACAGCTCATGGTGAAGTAATTTGCTGTGTATTTCAGAAACATGTAAAATCTCTGTTCCCAGAACAATTTTAAATTAAATAATTCTAGGACTGAGTTTTGAGTAAGGTTGAGGGTGGATACACACTAAGAAGTTGAAGCAGGCTTCTTTGCTATGGATAGCTAATGCAGGAAAGACCCTTTGTCAAGTGCTGGAATAGGTGAAAATTTACAAGATGAGATCTTAAGTTATATCAAGAACATACAAAATTTAAGTCAGGAAGTGGTCTTGATGTGCAACACGAACTTAAAGCTTTTATTGGTATTTCTGTAGTCTTGTGCTGCTTTGTGCATTTTTTTCCTCCTTGCACTATTCAGACAGCTTGGGGAGGTAGAGCAGGTCACAGCTGTGCGTCACTGTGTACCCATGCTCCATCCTGGGTTCGTGTGTAGTCCACATGTCTCGTTTCCTTTCCCAGGGCAGTCTGTGGACTGAATGAACTATTGTGGTAGGGACAGCATTTGCCAACTTCTTTGTTCCTAGAAAGCTCTAGGTCTGTCCCCTGTCGTGATATGCAACTCATATGGTGTGTGACAGGGACATGGGGAGAAATGGCACCAGGAAAAAAAATCAAAACCCCTGCAACTGGTTCTGGGGTGATCCCAGGTGTTGCCCTGGGTAAAGGAAGTGCCAGGAGGAGGCTGTAGGAGACCTTCCAGTAGTGGTAGTGGTTTCTCACAGGCTATTTTTAGTTTGTTTGTGGGGTTTTTGTTTGTTTGGTTGGTTTTTTTTGTTCTGGGATAGTTCTGGAGTACCTGTGGATGAGCTTGTGTGTCACTGCCTTTGAGCAGCAAGTCCAGCTCTTCCTAACTGTGCTATCTGTCTGCTGTACCTGTGCATCAGGTCTTGCGGTCACTGAAGGAAAGTAAGCCCAGCAGGTTAGGCAGTGCTGAAGTAACCTTGTTCAAAATATGATTTTTTAATTTTTTTTTTTTAACTTTCTACTGTGATATTTGAGGTGTATGGCCTACTTTGTCAGATACTTAACTGGCATGCTACTGTGTGTTGCCTTTTAACCAGGTGAAAGATCTGGCTGTAGGGAGAGGTTCACCAAATCATTTTGTGTAACAGAGTAACTACATCACACTCTTAAATATAATCCTGAATGCAAGTGTGGCAGTATTCATAAAAAATATTTACAGCTAAAGTTCACACTCATTTTGAGTTTTATCCATTTCTGGTTATTTTTAACTCTTAAGATGAAGGGTGGTTTTTTTTTTTTCCCCCGCTTCTAAATTCTACTGTAGGAGCATATCTGAGATATGAAGGAGTTATACAAAGGCACAATTTTGGTGTGGGTTTTTTTTTGTGTGTCATTTCTGTTTGTTCAGCATTGAAGTCTTAATATGGCACATTTGTGCAAAGCTTAAATCGCAGTAGCAAAAAAATTTTGGAACTTTTAAAACTGGCTAGTAAGTAGTGGCTTAGAGTAACCCTTATGGTAGTGGTGATGGTTATATGTCATCAGCAGGATAAAGTGGCAGTAAAAAGGAATTAAAAAGCTGGGATTTATATGCGCAAGAAGATTTTACCCTTATATTTAGTTTTCTCTTTTCCTGTATCACTGTGCTTATTCAGGAAATTTTTTTTTTTTTTTTTTTTTTTTTTTTTTTTTTGGTCTTAAACCCTTTTCAACTGACCTGCTTGTTCCTCAGTCACGTTTGGTTTTTGCTTCACCCTAGTAGTCAGAAGTCACTTATTTATTTATTTATTTTTATGACAGAAAGACATACAGGTGACACACACTGTTGTTATTTCTCTTGGTCTTAGTACGTATGTTGCACCGCATAACACTGCTTATGCTTGTATATGTTGCGTAAGCTTAACAACGATACAGTAAAAGTATGCATTTCAGGATTTTAATAAAATTGACTTCAAAGATAGTATAGTTATGGTAGCTATGGTAACTAACACTTACTAATTAAAATATGCTAAAATTCACAGAGGAGTGAAAAGGGGAAAAATGTAAGTTAATGTTTTTGTATTCATAATTTAACAGTAAACCTTTTTTTTTTTTTCCAGTGGATTGCCTAAGTGCCAGTCAGTCAATTATTTGCTTTTTTAAAAGAAACCCTTTAAAAATAGTAGAGGCTGAACCACGTTGTAATTTTTGTATGTAAACTAAAAAATGCATGAATCTACCCACTGTTTCATTAGCAAGCTCATTCCCTGGGCAGAGATAGTTGAGGAGGCTTCCTGGAGTGTTCCCTGTAGGCTGCTGCTTTATCTGCTTTATCTGCTGAATAGCTGGTAGGCGATATCTCCATGGCTTTGTGGCCTTTGTGATCACGAAGTCATAATCAAGGTTTGGTCCTAATATAATTTTACAGTATGATGCAGATTGACTGGTCAGGGCAGCCAGATTGACAAATTGTAGCTGTCATTGAGACTGATGATCTCTTTAAATGAACTTTTGAACTTTTAAAGAAGGAAATAGCTTTTATTATAAATAGTTTTTTATAAAATATTTATCATGTTCAAACTTTTGAAAAATAATTCCCATAGTTGAGTTTCATATGCAGGTACAGAGGAAAGATTTAAAGGATAGCATTTTAACATCCTACTTCTTTTCAGGGTTTCTTCTTTTTAATTAAATCCAGAACATAACACTATACCAGCTACTAGGAAGAAAATTAACTCTATCCCAGCTGAAACCAGGACAAATTATAATATTGTATTATTGTATTCGTTTCAGAAAGGATTAAGAGAGTTGTTCCATAATAGCTATAATCCTTTGTGTTCAGCATGTTCAGAGTATTGTACAAATATTAACAAATCCACACAACACTTCAGTGGGTTGGATGGGGACAGTAAGATGGAAAGGTTGAGTTATTCAAGGTCAGTATTTAAGTAAATATTGGATCCAGGATTAAAACTGTCCTCAGACTTGTAAAGAGCATGATTTCCTGTTTCTCAGCGTAATGTCTTGCCTTTACTTGATCATCCAGCTCCATCAGTTTCTACTGCAGCCAAGCACTCTTCTAAAACCACTAGAAGTTAAATGGGAGAGTTTTGCTGACAAAGAATAAAAGAATAATAATTATTTCTAGCTGTATTAGTTTTGAGCCATGTTGCTTTTAGTTAATACAAAGTCTCTTCAAAAATGATTAACTTTTGAATTAAGAAGTAGATTTCATATTAATAATGGAAATTGAGAAAGAAGGTATATATTTTTTTTTTTCCTTGCAGCACAGGTCTGACTTACGTATGGGCTGATGCTCAGTAAGTCTAAACAATCTGCTGATAAATGAACACGTGCAAAAGGAGAATGTGACAAAATACTTGAATGTCTTCATGTGCATTAGAAATTTGACTACAAATGGGGGTCTGTATCAATAACTCACTCCCAGCAGTATTAAACTGAATTTCTCTGTTGTTCCACTAGAGGAAAAGGTGTGCATTTAGACCTCAACATTTGTTGCTTCAGTTGCTGGCATGGTAGGCTTGTTTTTTGTGAGAGCAGCAGCAGGTCCATGCTCTGTGAATTTACTTGTATTATTCTATTGAATATTAATGAGGCAGAGACAGTCTTGATGTAGGCCTTCAGACAGAACTTAAGAGGTAAAAGTTGTTTATATAATCTGTCCTCTGCTTTTGTAGGAGTTTGGCTCCTTAATCTTTCTCTTCCTTCTTTAGTGCCTTTGTACAGAACAGGTGTGGCTTTCTCTCCATCATCAGTGAGCAGCCTAGATTCAGGCTTCTGGCACGTCATCCTACTTACCCATCATCTCTAAACCTGTCAAGTGGTAGTTTGAGACCTTTCTATCCTGCCTTTTCCCAATTTGATTAAGAATTATTTTTGCTCTCTTTCCTATTCTTTACACCTGATTGAAATTCACTTCACAAGATTTAACAGCCTTTTTGGCCAGTTCCTCAAGAGCATGTCTTCACCTTCACGTGTTTATTGGCCTTGCCTGTCACAGTGTTGTTTGATATGTTGTTCTTCCCTGACTTCTTTGCTCACTCTTCTTTTTGCTCTGAAGACATTCTTCTAGTCACTTGTTTGTGTGTTGTTGTCATTTTCTCTTTCTGGGGAAGTGCTGCAGGACTATTTAGTTAGTAAATTTTTGGGAAATGATACTAGCCCGGGTGATGGCAACTCTCAGCTCTATCTTTTTATTCCTAACTTTTCTCACTTAAATTTGTTGTCAGATTCCCTTTCTGACATCCTTAGCAGAAATCTTTTTCAGCTTATGCTTAGGATGGCCCAACATATTTTCCTACTGTTTTTGTCCATTTCTCTTGATTTTAGGGTGGGGAGGGGGGAATAAACTTTTCTGCCATTCCCAACTCAAAACTTTTGCTGTCTCTTACGCTTCATCTCTTTTGTTGCTTACACCCAGCTTTACCTTTCTGTCCAACTAAATATAGTTCGTGGAGTGTTTTCACTGTGCCTTATGTTCATTTCTGTAATCCTCTTTTTCTCTGTCCTTCCAACAAATCTCTCCTCTAGCCTGCAAAAAAGGGCAAAACAAGATAGTAAATTATACTATCCAAATCCTGAATTGACTGTCCCAGCACCTGGTTGACCCCTCTTCTGCACACACCTCCTCCTTTTAGCATAAAGTTTGGTGGCACCTGTCCTCTTCAAACAAGTTCTGCATTGCTAGTTCTGTTCGTTATCCCGTGTTGTCTGTTACTGTCATTCTGAGTTTTTTCTTCTTTGGTAGTGGTCTTAATCTCGGAGTATTACTAGCTCAGAGATGTTTTATATAAGACAAGTATTTCTTCCTCTGTATCCTGAATATCTTCTGAGCCTGCAGGATCGTTACATTTTCTGAAATCTCTTCTGTTCTTCCTGTTAAAGTCCTTCTTTAATATTTGCGTTGAATTAGCTGAGAAAGTAATTTGTAATTATTTTTTTCCAGTTTCAAATAAACTAGGTGGCTTTTTTTTTTTTCTTTTTTTGGTAATATCATGCTGTTTTCCTTCTCAGTCACAGCAATATTGATTATTGTTTATTTGTGTTTTAAGTGGCACTTAGGAATCCATGCCCTGTCATGCTTGGTGTGTGTATTTGCTTCGAAGCACCAAGTACACCTTTGGCTGCGGGTTTTTTCTTTGGTTCATAGTGTCTTTTACTTCATGAACTGCAACCGATGCAAAACCTGCCGACGTAGGTAATGTTATTTGCTCTGTAGAAGCAAACTACAGTTGCTAAATCAGTAGCAAAGCAGTTCAGTGCAGCAGTGTGTGGGGAATCTTGTACAGGTGTTGTCCATATGTGTTGGGTATATGCCTGGAAATGGGAAGGGCGATGGTAAATTTTTTCATCTGTCAGTATATCACTTTTCACAAGGGCTGGAATTTTTTTGAAGGCTTAGGGGAAGGATGAATTTTGCTCAAGGTTCTTTCGTTTTATTACTGTAAGATTTATAGCATTGCCAAGCCCCTTATTTGGACTGATCCCAGACCTGCCATCCCTCATCCATTTGGAGTGTGGAGCCCTCTTCCTCTATTTTTCCAGCTTTTTCTCCAAAGGTGGAAAAAAAAAAAAAAAAAAATCAGCATTTGAACTATTTTTTGAAGGGATTAGTTTGTTCAGACCTTACTTCTAAATTAGAAGGTAAGGAATGTTTTAAGGAGACTTTGAGATTTCCATAGTTTTATTCTACATCCCATGATAGGGTTTTCAATTTTAGAGCACTAATATATTTCTACTTGAATTTAACCAAGTCGCTTCCTGCCCTGTTGAAGTCACTTTGCCTGCCTCAGTTCCCTGCTGCTCAAGTCTTAAAGCTATTACCTTTTGGCCTGGATCCACCCATCCTGACATTGAAACGAAGGCCTGACTGAAGAAAACATTCCAGGAACAGTTTATCCTTTGCTAGCTGATACAGATTCTCTAATTCAGGGTTGCTTTTTTGGCTTTTCTTTCTTTCAGCACTGTTGAGGCCAAATGTCTTCCCAGCCGATCTGAAATTTCTCAGCAGTTCCCTTCTTACTACCCGAACAACTTTGGTAGGTGGCCGTATGGGGAGAGATGCTATCATGTGCACTGGCTCTTGAGCCCTGTACTTCAGTACCTTGTGGAGTGAACTGGCAAGATCTCTCCCAAGTCAGACCTTTTCCTGGAATGCAGTTATTCCAGCATGCTTTATTCCGTATATGGAATCACAGAATACTGTGTTCTCTGGCATTATGGCTACTGTGCACAAAAGCAATTTTTCCTAATTTACATGTGTCTTGCAGAATGTCCTTTCTTAAAGAACAGAGAGAATCAGTGCTGTTCATTCTTGTATTGTGCTTCTACCCTGCGTATTTTGTTACAAGTACCTAATTAGGCGTGTTAAGTGCTAGTTCTCCATAGCCAGTATCACTGAGCCACTTATTCCATATATAGGAAAAACAATAGACACAACTTTATGACAGTCTGATCACAGTCACCTAAGGGAAGGTATAATTTTTAACTTGTAGCAAGGTTTAAATGACTGGAGACAAAGTCCAGACAAATGATTCAGGTCTTTACAAAATGAGGCTCTGAGCTACAACGTTTCTAGGGCTGCCTTTCTCTCTCTTAGTATGTTCTGTAGCTTCAGGCACTGAATTGCAGCTTGTCCAGCCATTTGATTCATATCCTGGTTTTCTTCTGGCTCAAAATTATGCGTGTTTTGCTTTTTGCTGGATTCTTCTTTTGTACCTGTCTTTTGTAGGCTGGCACAACAACAGACAGAGAGTCCTAAGAACAACTGCTCTGAATGCACATTCATGTTTCTCCTACCCCTCCCCCTGGTCTCTTCTCTCTCCCTCCCTCCCCTTCCCAAATTCCATTAATATTTGCAGAACAAGAGCCAGTACTCCAGCATTAGCCTCAAATTCAGAATGAGATTTTTCTGGCTTTATCTGCAGCTAATGCAGAAGACAACAGAGGTTAGAAATGCACTTTTTTTAAAAAAAAAAAAAAAAAGAAAAACAAAAGGCCTTTTCATATCCAACACACTGGATGAATTGTGTTAGGTATAAACAGGCCTACAAAGTCTAGAACGTATGTAAGAAAATATTATATGTATTGTTGTTGGAAGGCAGAGGAACATAAGATTATTTGCTCCTTGACTAAATTAAAAGTTCCTGAGCTTTAACTTAGTTTAAACTCATTTTCACTGTTGTTTCTTCAAATTTTGTGTGGGAAGAAGAGAGTTCGTTTCTTCAACATACTGGTTCATTTACAGGATAACCAGTAAAATCAGAAAGTCAAATGAAGAGATTTGCCAAACATTGGTTACACACCAATAATGTACAAACTAAGCATTTGTAATGAGGCATATAAACAAACTTTTACCTTCCGTCCACCAGTGAAGTTTTGCAAACATAAATTTCATAGGCAAACTGAGAAATTGGGAGGGGAGTGGAGGGAATGAAGAATTCAGATGATTTGCATAGTTTTCTTTGACCCCAAACTAAGTATTTTCTTTAATTTCTGTTGTTCAGTGCATAAAATGTGTTCTTAACCTTTATAAATTGACTTAAGAATAAAAAAGCCAAAATCAAAAGATAACTATTTCTATTCTTTGAAATTGATTTTATTTTAATGTTGTTTTATTTGTTGGAAAGTATTTGCCAACTTCCACTGTAGTCTGCACATGCAGTTACTCCTCTGTGACCCATTTCCATCAGTGTTTCAAGACTTGCTTTTCCCTGGCCATGGGAAGGACGGCTAGTGTCCATTTCCAGTTTGCATGGGGTTCTGGCTACTGGTGACCTCAGCTAGTTGCCAGCAGACAATTTTAACTATGTGAAGTAATTGGATTGTGTCCATCTTGTTGTGAGGCCAAGGGTTATTTCAGAGCACAGAAACTGATCTGCATTCTTTCAATGTAGAAGGAGTTCATCTGCACGTTCTGTGGAAGATGATTTGGCAAAGCAGTCTAGAGGAGCTGGCTCTGCAATATGCATGTGCTGCTCTTCCTCTAAGGAACTGTGAGAACATATTTTAGCAAATGATTCCTCAATCTATTGGATACCCCCAAATATATAGTCACCGAAAAAGTTGGGTTTGTTTTTTTTTTTTTATTCAATGTGGATTGATTTATTCTTAAATTTCTATCCTTCCAAGAAGATACCAATACCCATCAGCCTGTCCTTTAGTCTGTAAATTTGTATTTTTTTTCTAAGAAGGGCTCTCTTATTTTATTCTCTGCTCTCTGACAGTAGAATTGGGTTATCTCACTTTTCTGATGAACCTACGTTTTCCAGATAAACGAAAACGTAGGGGTTTATTTTTCAAAACTGAAACAGTTGGATTGCCTTTTTGTTTTACTGGGATAAGCATCCGTGATGCTCTGGGGAATGGAGAATGATCTAAAATAAGCCTAGCTGTTTTTTGTTGTTTATCTGTTTCTTTTTGCATCTGTCTTACTATTTATTGCTACCATCTGCATTTCATTTCAGGTTGTCTAATGTCTTATTCTGCATGTTCTGTGCCTATTCTCTTTACATAGCCTTGGGCTGTAATATCACCATTTGCCTACAAGAGATCCATTTCTATCTGTAACAAAATGAATTGCATTCATCTGTGTAATTCATTTCTAATGAATGCCTTGCTCCTCATTAAACAGTGATTTACCTTTGTTTCCCTTTTCTACACTGTCAACACCAACCATTTTGAGGTCCTGTGGAGAGATGCTAATTTGAAAAAGCAAAAGTCAATGCAACTAAGTACTCACAAATGCCATCTTCATTGGCACTTTCAAAAATATTCATGGGACACTTTGAAATACAGTTTGCAGGTGGATAAGAAGACTCAAAGTGTTTTCTTCCTCATAAGATTTCAGTGTACGAATACACCACTTTAAACACATTTCTCCTTGTCGGTGTCTTGAACAGGTAGCCAAGCTTGTGAATCTTTTAAGACCTTGTCTGCTCTGCTGGAATTTTACAGATCATAGGCACATTTGGGGAGACTACACTCTTGATACCCTGTCCCCTCTGCACCTTTTCAGGAATATTGAAGTATTTCAAACTTATTTTCAGAATAATGTTTTGAAATATTTAATCTTGAGATGTGTTAGAATGTTTCAGACTTGAAAGTATTTTACTTCAATTTTTTTTTTAAGATTCAAAGATTAATTTAAGCATTCATTGGCTTTGTGTATCTAAAGAGAAAGGATTAGTACCATTAACTAATGAAATAGGGGTTGTATAGTAGTTTCGTTAGAGATTTGGTCCATACGCAACTTTTCTGTAATGCCCTTTTAACCTATCCTGCAGCATCCCCTTTTCTAGCCCTGCTCTTTGCAGAACAGCAGAATCTGCTGCGTGTGCAAATAGGTCTGTACTGCTGACAGATGATGGTTAGAGTATAGGATGAATTACCAAGTTTATTTTCACTTTAAACCTAAGCAGAGTTTGAACTGCAGCAACAGATTATGAATATGAAAGTACTGTTGGTAAACATAATTTAAAGCAATACAGATGTTTTTTAGAAAGTTGTTTTATTTACAGCATCTTTAACTCTTATTATAGTGATAGTGCAAGCTCCTCATTGACACTTTTGATCACTCACATGAATTTAGTTTGGCATTTTACAATATTTATTCTTGTGTTTGGCCAGATTGATCCCTTGTTGAAACTCTAGAATTGTCAGTGGGCATCAGTTGAGTTACGCCATGGATTAATTTGATCATAGTATTATGAGGGGATTGAAGCATGGGAGGTATTTTTGTTTTTTGTTTTTTGTTTTTTTTTTTAACTGGTCTTGCCTAAGTCATGTAGTATTTGGAAGTAAGAACACTGATTAATATAACAAAATTTTATTTTTAATATACATTTTAGAGGACAAAACTGACCTTGAGAACAGTGTGATGCAGAAGAAAATTAAAATCCCCAAGCTCTCTCTCAATCACGTAGAAGAAGCTGGGGAGGTTACAGATTATGGGGAAGAAGATGTGGAGCTTAGACACAGTAAGGTACTGAAGTCTTTCCTTTTTTTTCTTTTTTTTTCCTTTCTTTTTTTTCTTTTTTCTTTTTTTTTTCTTTTTTTTTGTTTTTGTTTTTGTTTTGGAGATGCTTGGGGCATATACAGACGTCATAGCTTAAGAATTCCAGGCCTGCTTTTGATCCCCTTAAAACAGTGTGTTTGGTGAAATTGGGTTAAATTGTGTGGGGCGGTGGGGTACGAGTTTTCAAAACCTGATTTATATGCAATCGAACATTTTCCTGTTTATACCGTCTGCACAGTTTAAGTACCATTTGAGATTTTTGGAACAATACTCTTCTAGTTTGGCCCAGAATGCTTTAAAAGTCACCAGTTCCATGAATGTCGAGCAGCTGTTCTTGGTGGCACTTGTGACCTATTGCGCACTGCTTGTTTGGAATTGGAAGGGGCTCTCTGAGACTTCCCAACTACGGCAGTGGGCGAGAAGACAAATTGACAGGACTGCATCCCTCCATTATAACTGCCAGTTGCCTTTTTAGGTCCAGATGCCAGAAACCCCCTATGTAAATGTATTTACTTTTTGATATCAAATGATTTCTTTAAAAGTCTGCCAACCTTCAGAATAAAATACTGCTCTGTGGCTTCATGTGTTTTGCAGCTGCAGGAATGATACTAGTACATTTCTTTATAGTGGGCCAGCATTTTTTTTTTTCTTTTTTAGAACATGCGTGGAACAGGCATGACATCAAATAATCTCATTTTCTGCCACATTACTCATGGATATTGTGGTATGGGAATTGATAGTGTCAGCTTCTTGTCTCTAACCTATGAGCTACATTTGCTTTCCTTGCAGTTGCTTGGAAGTTCAAATGCCTTTTCCATATTTGTCCAATAAAACTTAGTGACTTTTACCCATACTGTCACATTTTAATACCACTATCCAGGCCCCAGAAAAGAGGTGTGCTTTAATTTGTAGGATTTGTGCAGATGACTGAAGGTAGATTTCTGCTGAGAGTTCAAAGGACATGAAGCCTCTGCAATGCAGTACTAATATAGAAGAAATCAGTTAATGAGGGAGATGAGACTGGATGATACATTCTGTCTCCAACTTCTGTGTTTTCAATTCCCTTTCAGTGTTTGCTCATAGTGTTAACTCAGTCATTTGCATCAGGCAGTTGGGTGAACGTGCTAGAGGAATAGTCAGAGAAGGTTTTGTCTCCCAAAGTGTGGGAAGGACAAGCCCTCTGTTCACAAAAGAGCTTTGTATGGTACACTGCTTTCATCTCTGATGTCATTACAGGTGACAAACGTAGCACATAGTTGATTCTTTCTCTTACTTATCAGAAAATCAATTGCTCTCAGAAATCTAAATGTTAGGGGTAAACTTTAAAGGAAAAGAGATGCAGATCCACTTTTTTTTTTTTTTAAAGAAATTATCTTTATATATGGAATTAAGTGACATATATATACACTGAGGTTGCAAGTGTTGCATAAATGCAGAAAGAAAGGCCTTTAACTGCCTCAGAAGTTTGTGTACGCATTTAGCTGAATTACGCATGCATGATAGTTATGATGTATATCCACAAGAATCTGTTAGGCAAAACATTTTTGCAGGCAGACTTTGTCTTGTTTTTTTTGGAAAACAAGAATATTAACGGTTCCCAAGTCTGTAGAATTTTAATTTTATTACATCTTACTGCTCTCCTAATTTATTTATTTTTTATTGTAACACGCAGAGACAAGATGGGAGGAAACAAAGTGAAGGTACACACAAAAGCATTGAAGCAGTTGTTGCTCGCCTTGAAAAACAGAATGGGATGAGTCTCAGTAACACTTCCAGCCCTGAGGAGGCTTTTATGGAGACTTCGGAAGGCATGAACAACATGGACGATGCTGTAGTTCCTCGGATTCTGTATGAAGAATTGCTGAGGAGTTACCAACAGCAACAAGAAGAAATGAGACACATTCAACAGGAGCTTGAGAGAACGCGGAGACAGCTTGTGCAACAGGCAAAGAAGCTAAAGGAGTATGGGGCACTCGTGTCAGAAATGAAAGAGCTCAGAGACTTGAACAGGAGACTCCAGGATGTACTGCTTCTAAGACTAGGTAGTGGTAAGTGCCGGACTTAAATGGGACTAGTTTAATGAATTTTGCAAGTGTGATCAATAGTAACGGAAACATATTTGAAGAATAGCAGTGGTTGTTAAACTGGACATTGAATGTTAAAAGGGTTTTCTACTATGGCTGTACAATATGTGTCGAATTTGTATGCTATGTACGTCTGGGTTTTTCTTTAATGATAGTAGAGGTCTTTGTGCTGGTATGGTTGAATCAGAGTTCCATTTTAAGCAGCTGTATTTTAAAGAGTCTCTGACCTTCCAGTATATGCTGAAAAAGATAATAAAGCGTCATCTGCAAAATATACCAATATGTTCCAGTTTAAAAAGAAAAGAAAGAAGAAAGAAAAGGCAGTGGAATGAATATTTGGGCTAAAACTATTTTATTCTTTTCAGTTAGGGATTTTGGTTATTGTTATGTAAGTGACTGTGTTACCTTCCATTTTCTGCCCTCTCTTCCCATTAGTAGCTCATTAGAATGTGATATATTCCTGAACTACTTAGCAGTGGCTTTAAACAGCCATGCTATTTGAAAAATAATGGATTGTTAAAGACTAATTAAAAAAACTTTTTATATTAGTGTCCCGTTTATCAACATTTGTTACAAAATGCAGGTTTGTGTAATTTGGATTTAAATTTTAAATATCTTTAGACAATTGCTCATTTGTTTTGGTTTATAACAATTATTCAACCATTATGTTGGAATAAATGGGAAAAAAAGACAAAATAAAAAGTTCATCCTTTTCATTGAAGATGGTACCCTTGGAATACCTTCAAATATTTTACTAATTTGATATTTATTTGCTATTAGAATGTGGTACTGCTGTGTTGGAAGATTTGCTCGGTGACTGAAACTTGGTTAAAATTTGTGCATCCAAACTTAGCATGCTGTTTCTTATGTCTGCCTTTGTGTATTTGGAAACTTAATTTTTGCATGTAAATTGGATATTGGCTCTTCTACTTGACTTGAACGAGTGCATGCAATTTGCATGTGGGTCTGAGTTACATTCACGTACAAACCTGAACCTGAGAGAGCATGTGCCTGTGCTGTAGCATGTGTTAAGGTGTGACCGCAAGTTTGGAGCCAGGTTCTTGGAAGTAGCATCTGACGATTTAAACTGGGTGTTTGATTGTGAATGCTCATCATTGTTACACTGTGCATAATTAAAGTGTCATTACTTATTATAAACATTCTAGTTAAGTTTTTTAATAAAACTAAATAGGCAAGGTTTCCACAATCTGAAAAACACTATGTGGTTGGCAGTAGATTCCACCGAGCTTTCTAAAATTTTCCTTGGATGGAAAGATGTTTCTTCATCTGCAAGTAGTTAGCTGGAATTTATGTGAATGGAGCACCAGCCAGATGTTGGTAGGCAATGGGGCTGAACAGCGTAAAATACCAATTTAGTTGGTAGTCTTGACAGCAGTTTGAGTGGTGAGACCAGCAATGAAATGACGACAGCTTCTGAATTCTGTCTTGTTTCTTTCACTTTAAGAAAGAAGGGATGCATTTTTTTTCACTTGAGCCAAATCAAGGAAGCTTGGAAGAAAAAGGAAAAAAAAAAAAAAAAACTCTTGGAAAAAATGCTGAATCTTCTCTAAATACTGGGCTTGAATTTCCATTGGTTCAGTCTGGTACCTGCTTGACAACTGAAAATAAGTCTCAATTACATTGAATACAAGTTCTTTTAATTTAATCACATACCTGGACAAATACGAATTATAGTTAACTTCCAAAAAAATCCCTTGTTGTTATTACTTGTATGGAACTTTTCATGGTTGACAAAGGTAGAATTTGGCCCTTATGGGCTGTGTCCTTCACAGGGGGTGTGTGTCCTAACACTTGGTTGATTAACCACAGATAACTCTTGCCTTTTCTTGTAGCCTCATTCACAGTAGAGACGCAACCAGATTCTAGGAAGATCAGTGCAAAATTTATGAATTATTAGAAAGGGAGACATCTTCAGCAAATTATAGATTAGGGAATCTGATGACAGTATGAAGAAGTGCTACTTTTAATCAAGAAATAGATATGTAAAGACTTCTTTAGTCTTCCTTACTTTTCCAGTTTATAAATGAGGTATATTTGGATATATGAATAATCTGTGAAAATTGTTGAGAAAATAGATTACATCCTGAATTCATCTTCAGTTGTTGCAGCGATCTCTTAAACTTAGAGTTTCAAATTACATGTAATTTATGTTATGCTGCACTTCTAGCAGGCTGGACTTAATGCAAACTAATTGCATTTCTGTTTCACCTTAGAGACTTCTGATTTCTTTGCATGATGTGACAGCTGTTTTGTGCTGATGAATTGCAGCTGTGGGAAACGCGTGCCTGTTGCCATTTTAAACTTGCAGATCAAATATAGAACAGCCTCTTGAGTTAAAATTCAGTCTCCTAATTTCCCATCAACATGTTGATTTCAGTGAGCAGCTAGAAGTCAACATATTCTACTTTAGACCTAGGCCTTCATCTCTGCTACTAAACTTGAGCCACTCCCGTGGGAAGAGTGAGGTTCTTGATCTTCCACATGGTGACCCTGAATTGCTCGTGGTTTTAGAAGAACTTTGAAAGCAGATGTGACAAACGACCGTAGCAAAATCAGTACTGATCCATGGGGATATACTGAAGCTTCTTTAGGATTTTGATACGCTGTTGCCCAACAGATCCCTTCCTGGAGGAGACAGGCATTTGACCAGGGCTGTAGGGACCAAAGCAGTGGGGGACGGTGATAACTGTCATGGAAGAGGTTATGGTATCCCTCCTCTGAGCTCCTGGAATAATGTGTGCAGCCAAAGCCTCTTTTCCCTTGCCTGCTTTGGGACCAGGAAGCTGTGTGATCGTAGACCTTTTCAGTTTATCTTTGTTCTGTTGCATCTGAAAACACACTAATTTGCCCTGTTTTTATCACTAGAGAGTAAGGTGATTTAGAGAATTAAATCGCTGACTCTTCCCTGTAGGCCTAATTTTAAATAGTCCTTGGATTGCAAAAGATAAGAATTTCAATAACTTCTTAAAAAAAAAATAGTTGTCTCCAGGGTAAGATCTATGCAGTTTACTACGGTTATATATGGCCAGAAGTAGTGAAGTTGTACCAGGGATAATGTTTGGGTGTTGTTCACTCCCTGATAAATACTGCATTTTCATGTTGTATTGCTAAGAATTAGTGTTGCTCTAAAGTCAGGGAGTATATTCACTTTCATTCATAAACATTCATTCATCAACACACGCAGTCTCTCAGGTGGTTATTTTTAATCCCAGTTTAATTTCAGTGATCCAGTTTACAGTGTCTTGGGACTGACACCAGAATAGGGAGAATGAAATGATATTTGTGTTTTACCACGTGTAAGGAATTACTATTATTCAGCTGTTCCAGATTCCTTTGGCTTTTTGATGTAAAAAAAGTCCAGGGTTTCTATCAACTACAAGTACATGAAGTACCATATATATAATATTACTACTTCTCAGACTTCTGTTGTTTTCGTTCAAATTCTGGTAGACCATGTAGAAAAACAGCTTGCTGCTTACAAATACATATTGACCACTTTATCAGTTAATTTATTTTGGCTTATTTACTATTTTTTGAGTAGCGCATAGCCTAAGATGCATTTTTGAGGAAAAGAGGTGATGAAGGGAAGCCTTCTACCTCTTCACCCTGAATTTGAAGTTGCTGGCCTCTCAGGTATTACGGAAACTTTACAGTCAGGAGAAAGATTTTGCAATAAAACATTTGTTTCCTTTTTGCATTCTGAAGAATTGTCTTTATTTTTTTTTATGATCCTTATTACATAAGTATTATCATAGTTAAGCCTTTAGATAGTGGCATATATCTTTGATCATCTTTAAAATAAGACACAGAGCATGAGAGCTACAGAGAGAGGAAACTTTCAGAGTGTGGTGTGTGGTAAATTGGGCACACAACTCCCATTAGCAGCAAGGCAGTAACGCAGGCTGCATGTCTAATTCACAACATGCCAGGTTGAAAATGCAGTCTTTAGTAGATGGTGAAAGTAGCTGTGAAGGTTACCTAGTTTGAGGCAGATTTCTGTTTGGGAAGAAAAAAAGTAGAATATAAGAGAAGACCTTTTAAAGGCTTTCTGTTGGTGACTTTTAAGCGAGCAGTAAAACTTGAATTGCAGTAGAGGTTCTTCTGACCTCTTAGACCTATGGTTATTGTGGACTTTAATCAGCTGTTTTTCTTGGGCAGCTCTGGAAACCAGACCCCAGCTATGTCAGTATATGACTATAAACAAAACAGTGAAAGACTTCTAAATAGCAACTAGTAAAAGTGTTTAAACTGAGGACATTTCCTTCTAGGAAGAAGGTGGTTGTACTTGGGTATCTTCCTCAAAGTCACTTTCAAAGTATAAGAAGACTCAAAATAGCACTTTGTTGAAGAATGTGTTCTTAAAGTAACAGCTAAAATGTCACTTTTTGAGTTCACACTGGCAATTACGTTACTGCATCTCCTTGTTCAGGCGTGCCTACCCTGAGATGTGTGCAGGCTTTGGGTGGCTTAATCAATCCAGGTCTTTCCCTCAATCTGAATCAGTTTAGCAGTCTCAAGTTCAGAAAGTTTAGTTTGTTTTGGCTGTACTATTGTATATGCATGGTATTAGAGGTCCTTACTAAGATTACTATGAAATTATAATACAAACAGTATGGTTTTTGTGATTTCTCTGCGCCATGCTTGCATTGCATATGGGTCTTAAGACACTTTTGGTGGCACTGCAGTATAGGAATGCCTGAGTTGCGGATACAACTTCTAGTTGTTGCTGAGCGTCAAGTAGCAGTCAGCTGAGAACATTTAGCTAGTTATGTAGGTATAGAATAAGCTATAGGATAAATGTCAAAGGCTGACAATGGAGGAAATCCTAAGATCACTGTATAATAATCTAAATGAAAGCACACAAAGTAGGAGGAATGAATGCTTTGCTTGTTCCAGGTACAGGAACTATTTAAGATACGTGACTCAAGACATGAGTTCTGGTGCCAGCTTGACTTGCAGAGTTAGATCAATTCAGGCCTTGGTCTGTGTGCACAAACACTGAGGAAGGATGCTGAACCGTGATGGTGACCTGATTGTTGAATTGTCGTTTGTTGAAGATGTCAAGGTTGGGCTACAGAGTGCTGCAGCGCTCTCAGCACCAGCCTGGTACAATGTAGTTCTTACAAGTGGGTGAGTTTATCTTCATAGTTCATGGAAGTGGCTGATTACTGTGGTGTCCAGGGTCTAAGCTGGCAACCTTGCTGTGTTAACGAACCACCGTCCCTGCGTGGAACTTCAGTGACTGCTGGAGCTTCTTGTGATCCTAGAGACAGACATCCAGAGACAATGATAGTCTTGGGGCCATAGCCTGTTCCTAGACTTCTGGTGTTACCGCTGTAATGAATGGAATAATGACATCCAGTTCACAAATTATTTCATTTTGTTCTTCTTTTTAGGAACACTTTTTATTAATTTGATCTGGACAAGAAAAGTTGATGACTGACAAAATAATTATCCTCCTTTGAAGCCTCAAACATATGCTTAGTCGTATTCTGTTGTTTAATCTGTGCTTAATTTTTGTTGATTACATTAAAAATAAAAATCAGTGTATTGGATGGATCAGACAATCAAAATTCTAATTTATGTGGGGTTTTTTTAGCCTTGCATACTTTTTCTATGCATGATACTTTAGCATAAGTAGCCTAAGCCTGTTTGCTTTGTAGCATTTCTGTAGATCCTCACTATTTTTAATATATGCCTGTTATATCTAAAGAGATTTCAAATTTCTATAAAATTTGTAATTCTATATGGATAATTTGTATAATTATCACAGTAAATTTTGCAGGTTTCTATGCAACTATATAGTAATTCTTATTTGAAGAATTACTATTGTTGCTTTTGGTTTATAATGTCAGTGTCATTTTAACATAATTTCCATAGCGTGCGTTGAAGCGATCTTACCCATACCCGTAATTGCCCGTATGCTTTAAGAATAAAATTAAACATTTAAATTAAAATTAAACATTTTAATGTTTATAAAGCAGAGTTACTTATCCTGCTTTTACTTATTGACATTCAGAAGTAAGATTTTGGTTTAGACTCTTCCTAACTTTAAAATGAACGTGACTAATGTGTTATTTTATGTTAACCATGCGTGATGAAGTGATTGATTTCATGTTCTCTGGGATAGCAGACAGCTCTCTTTTCTTAACTGTCTAGGACCTGCCATTGAGCTTGAAAAAGTAAAATCAGAATCAATTGAGCCCGAACCTGAGGTACAGAAGACCTTCAGTGAGGAAGCAAATACATCAACGTACTATCCTGCCCCTGTTCCAGTAATGGACAAGTATATTCTCGAGAATGGAAAGGTATTTTAAATTAAATATAGCATGAATAATTTGTAAATGTCCATCAGGTGATTTTATTGTGGAATTTTCATGATCTCGGGGGTTTTGCATGGTAGCAGCTTATACAGACTTCCTGAGTCTTCATAAAGGTATGCTGAGGAAAATTATGAAATTACACAAATGTGAACAGCATAGAAAATTATCGTCAGTGATGAGAGCATTGAATGCTGTGCAATACAAGGAATGTAATTATTAAATATTTATGCACAAGCAAATTGGCGTAGTCTTCAATTGGTGACATACATAAATCCACTGAATATAGACCAAAGTCAGTAACCCACATTATAAAGTTACATTAGTCTATTTAACAGAAATACTTTTTCCTAAAAGGTCTTTAATGTTTTTTAATGTGCTGTAGTCGTATCGCAGAGAAGCCTTCATGTTTTGGTTGGAGTCCAGTAGATAATTATGAACCCTGGAATGAAAATGGGCTCCCTTGAATCTGGTAGGAGCATTGCCACTGAATTGAGCCGATGTAGTGCTACTTTCCTTATAAAGTTGGTGAAATACCATCTAGCTATATTCTGCCAGAACCTGACTTATAGCCTTTCAGACTTCAGCATGTTTAACACATTGTCCGCTCATTTACCAAGGCCTGCTTTTATAGCTGTTGCCATTATCATTAAATGGACATTGTTTTTCTTTTACAAAACCTTATGTCCTTCAGAATTGCCTGTGCAGATCCTGTTTCTTAGGATATGTATGCATTTGGTACCATAATGTGAGAACCTTTAATGAGGAAACCTCCACTTCAGCTTTGGCTTACAGTGTAATTACTGATGGAATAGCATGAAATACTACATTTTCAGATTTGTGTTACAAGATTGACTGCACAAGTGTCTATCATTCTTGATGATGTATTTGACATAATTGTTGGGGACAAAATGTATGTGAAAAATAGTATAATCTTGGCAGTTTGACAAGTATTTGGTTCAGATAGCTTTTCTTGCCTAATATATTTAACATATGTCATTTGCTTATATATTTTGTGTATATTTGTGCAATGAAAACTTTGCATATATTACTGTGAGACTTTGGTTTACCCCCTTTTTTTCCCGCTTAAAGTCTGTGGGATAGGGCACATCCTTTACTATTTGTATGCAGCTTTTCCTGCACCTTTATTTCTTCTGCTAGCTTCTTGGCACTTCTGTTGCTGAAGTTTTCTCTGTTATCTTTACAGATATCTCTTTAACTTTCTTTTTGTAATTTTGGTTTTTCTTTAAGTTTGCCTATTTACTGGGGCTTCAGCCAGCTCACATGCCAGAAATGTGAAGTAATAATGTATTTAGAGTGTTGGAGTGTGTTTTTTTCAGTTTTTCTTCTTTGTGCCTTTTTTTCATTATTCCTTTATTGACATGCACCACTAGAGTAGTTGGAATACTTTTTTAGAAGTCTTGCCCTTTGTGGCATCGGATTTGATCTTAGTAGGATTCTTTCAAAGCAGATAAATCTCTCCACTCCAGAGGGAGAACAGAGTTACTGAAAAAGAGCCTATGGCATTCACTTAAAGAAAAGAAAAGAAGAAGAAAAAAAAAGGGGGAAAAAAAAAAAAAAGAGTTCATCTTCTGAGATACATTTTCGATATATTGCACATGTTAGTACAGTTACGGTGGTGAGCATTGCTTTGAATTTGCTGTTGTTTCTGTTGCATTGTGCTTGAAGGTTGGTCCTGCAGTTGCTGAAACTGGGGGTAAAGTTCCCATTGATTTCATCAAGCCAAGGGTCTGGCCCATGGGGCAGCTCTTCCAGCAAGAAGGAAATGGCTTCTGAATCTGGAGTACAGTAAGCTTCCCATAGCTTTGGGGGTAATAGGAAACAGTACTGAGCCTGTTTTACAGAGAGGTAAACTGAGACATGGACAGATTAAATTCCTTGCCGTAACAGTGCTAGAAATAGAAAAAGGGAGACATAAGATTTCTGTGTCTGTGGCTGTCTGTCACGTAGTTGCTGTTACCATAGGTGTTTCATACCAGTGATCATTTTTTTAATAAATGAAGCATGCTCAAAGAAGAGATGATCTGTCTGAAACATAAATATTAAAAATACTTGCTGTAACTTGTTGTTTTCTTTTAAGTAACTTAAAGCTAATGAATAATGTAGTAGCTTAAGAGACTAAACAATCTTTAGCAAAGATAAACTCTGATTTTGGCAGAGGGGAATCAGATTTTTGATCAAATACAGCAGTCTCTACAACTAATGTAATACAGGCATCCAAAATTTGGCGTGTCACAACATTCCTAATCTTAGTTATTTTCTAAGTGACTTGCACTCATTTTTACAGATAACTTTTCCAAGATCAAAACAGAAGTAACTGAATTGCAACTAATGTGATGGTTTTCTGAGCGCAGACTGCTCACTCTGATTGAAGTTGTCTTACAAAATATGTAGAGAGCACCAAAAGAGTGTGAATTTTTTTTTAAAGCAATTATGAAGAGGCTTGACGACAGAGAAGGAAGGGAAAAAAGGGGTGTTCATGTTGTGGTTATTACTAGTTCCGTTTCTGTCCATTACAAAATCTAAATACCATGCGGACTTGTGAAAAGCTTCTTAGAATGCCTTTAGTGTAGAAGATTCTGCAGGAGAGGCAGCTTGCTTTATGGTTTTATACTTTAAGGAAGTTAGACTTTTCATTTGTTTTTTATAACGTAGCTGGTAGCCAAACCATTCATATTTTTCTATTTAAGTTTTTAAACAACAAGTTGCTTTTGAAGGATGCTGTCGAAATAAAAAATTTCTGTGGGTTATAGCCCTCATTAATAATTAAAGCAGGTTTCCATTTAAAGGAAAAATGGTATTTGGTTGAATACAGACAGTAAAATTACGGGTATATAAAATTTTACAGTAGCTTTGTCCAATTTTCATTGCATTTAATGGGATTTATGTGATACTGTTCAGATATGTATGGGTAGCAGGCACAGTTTATGTAATGCCACATGAAAGGAGTAAAACCACAAAAAACTAAGAGCAAAACAGTTAAGGCGAACAGAGTCTCCTAATATAGTTTTGCCATAGAATTTTGTTCACAGGATTTTTTTTTAATCGTGAGGAGGCAATAAGCTTTTATTAAAGTGTTAGTGTTACAGAAAGAACTTCCATTTGTTTAGATCTTATGAAACCTAAATTTTGGATATAACAATCCAATTGATACATATTTTTGGTATTTTGCACTTTTACAGATTATCTGAAAGTAAGTTCTATCTTGTTCCTTACCGGTGCAGTGAACTCTTACCAGTAATTAGAATAGCTAGGTCACACATTAGCTTGTTATGGATGATAAGCAAGTGTGGGTCCAACCAAATGAAGTTTATCACTATGCGAACGAAGCTTTCTGTGTGCAGAGGTAGTTCAGGTGTCTGCACTGTACTGCAGGAATTAGGGGCGTAGGCATACTAGGTACAAAGTGTTCTCCGTGGTTCCGCACAGGGCCAGCGTTTGCGTCCTGGTTGCACTCATGTCAGACCTGTGCTGATTACTAGTGAAGTTAATTCCCTTGCTGTTGCTTGATGGTGTCCTGGATATCAGGACTATCGGCTCAAATGTACGTAGTGGCAGCCTAAGGATGGTACTCAGATTCTCATCCTGCGTTCATCTTAAGTCTGGGGTAGAGATACTACGTAGCTCTGTGGGAGTCAACCCAGCGTAGTCAATGCTGAGCAAGACTAATAAACACAACTAGACTCAAGCAGCTTCCTTTTAGAGACTCTGCAGTGGCTTCACACTGCATTTCCCAGTACCCATATTACCCTGGTTTACTACTTCAATGAAATATCTCTACTCCCCATTGTCCGGATAATGGAAAGTTTATGATGTTGTAGCAATGGGTCATTGCCTTACCGCAAAACAGTATTCACCTGGATAGGCTGATCGTACGTGATAGGCAAACTTCTTGATCAGAATAGGAAGTTTTACAAAGCTTCCAAATTCTCTTGGCTTATATTGAAATGGGAGCTCTCAAAATCCCTTCTCCCCTTCTAGTTACTTTAAACAATCAGGCTGAATTTTGCCAACAGGTACAGGGTACGACTTAGGAACTATTGCCCTCTACTGCCTCCGAAATATGCTTTGGGTAAAGTCTGTTTCAGCCAAAGGGAAGCTTGCATATTAAAGACAATGTTTCATCTTGCTCCTGAGTTAGGCTGGTGCAACTGCTTGGTTTATGTGCTGTGCATACCTCTGTAATACTGGATGTGTTTACCGTTTCCTTCTTGTATCTCTGTTCCTGACCATAGTCTTTCAGGAGATAGGCTATGCGGGCGGGGGGAAGTAGAGAGTAAGAACTGAATACAAAAAGGAACTATATTATATAAGAGGTTGACTTGAACTCCCTGACCCACAAAGTTGGAGAAGTTTCAGAATTAGGCAAAATGCATTTATTAAGCCCTAATTACTGTTATTATAGTACCTAATATTAATGTTCCTACAGCACTTGGATACTGTTGTGTGCTACATACCATAGATAAGTTGTTATTATTACTACCTTCTAGGTCCATCTTGGCAGTGGAATTTGGGTAGATGAGGAGAAATGGCACCAGCTGCAAGTAACACAAGGAGATTCAAAGTATACAAAAAATCTAGCGGTTATGATTTGGGGAACAGATGTTCTCAAGAACAGAAGTGTCACAGGAGTTGCAACCAAAAAAAAGAAAGATGCCGTTCCCAAGCCACCTCTCTCACCTCACAAATTAAGCATTGTCAGAGGTAGGTTATTTGAAAACTTTTGCTTCCTGCTTTGGAGTTTAACCATTAATCACTGAGTTGAAAGATGCTTCTTTTCAGCTCATATAAAATTAACTGATTAAAAACTGTAATTCTAATTGCTATTGCATTGTGAAGTGCATACATATCCAGGAAAAGTAAAACACATTGCAATAGCTGTGGACAGTGCAGGCCTTCACAGCTGAAGAGTTGTACATTGACTTCAGTAAGGTTCAAGAAGATCATCACTTTAAACCACTTGCAGGACAGGACTCTGAGCCTGGAGAACAACACATTGTTCTGGAATTCATTTATAACATAATGATTTTTTAAAATGCATATATTCCTTTTAACAAGCCTGAGAGTAGCTTTACCACATTCTTTTATCCAGAACATAACCAACTCTGGCATGAGGCACAGAAGCCATTATAGCTGTGACTATAAAAATACGCGTACCTTCAAAGGCAAGAAAGAATAGTTTTACCCTTTTAAGTGGAGAAAATGGAAATAGTAAAAATTAATTGTTGCACTTGAATTGGAATTTGAACAGGAAGTGTAAATCGCTGACCTATCTGGCAGGAAAAATTTCAATGACACTTTCAGTAACTGCAAGCCTGAGTCCATATATGTAGTACTTTGAGAGAGAGAAGGCCTTCTCCTTTATTTAAAATGAATAGTGAATTGCAGTCCCTTTGTATCATCGTGCTTGTGTTTTGCATTTATTTCTGTGTCTCTTGGTATTTCAGGCTTCTTTTTAAGTCAGAACTAAGTCGGTTCCTCATGGAATACATACCAAAAATGGATTTTTAGGTTTTGTGTCCATACTAAATTGCAGTAGGTCTGAAAGAAATCTCCCTATTTGATTGAGCTTCGTTATTCTGCATTTCCTGTTCCTAGTTGCTCTGTGCTCTTAACTATGAACAGTTTAAGAGCTCTTGTAATCTGCCTTGCAAGTACCATGTTTTGGAAGTAAGAAATATGATTCCTCTTTGAGTGTGTGTGTGTGTCTGTGTTGTGTGGGGAAAAGTTGGAAACTGATCTTCGTACTGTCATCTTTCTTAGTTTGTAAGAAATGAGTAAAAGACATGGGTTTTTGTTTTGGTTTTTTTTTTTTTAACTAATCTGCTTCAAGAATAGATGTGGAAGTGCAAGCTGTTCCATGCTGGTTTTCTAGTTCTGACTGGGACCTTTTGGTACAATCCTAACACATGTAGCAAAGTAATGAGGTACTGGCCATGTAAGGAATCCACTCTGGCTGTGGCTACCCTTGACAGCTCCTAATGGGAAACA
Source organism: Aquila chrysaetos chrysaetos (assembly GCF_900496995.4). NCBI lineage: Eukaryota > Metazoa > Chordata > Aves > Accipitriformes > Accipitridae > Aquila > Aquila chrysaetos. Next base: position 34,497,609 of record NC_044015.1, on the reverse strand, counting down.
GAATTGGTTACCCAGATGCATACTTACAAGCATGCAGTAAAAAGGGGTTATTTTTCACTGGCCCATTGCAAAGAGCTTTCTGGTTTCCCTGCTGGAGGCTGTTGTTCCTCAGCACTGCTGGCAAGGTTGCTTCTGTGAGAATTTCCTCTTCTACTTCACTCAGGGCCACTCTGTGTTGCTCGAGCCATTTAAATGATAGCTTTCTTCTAACTCCCCTTGTTTTGACTACAGTGAGTTTGGGAGTACGCTCCAACAGGTAAATAGTGAGAGGCAGATGCGGCCCTTCCCTCTCTTCTCTTCCATACCTTTACACTTGCCAGGAATTCAGCTCCTCCCTATTTCCTTGTTTTTCTGTGTTTTCTGTCATACTTTTGCTTCCAGCCTCAACCCTCATTTGAATTCTACCGTTCCACACCCTGGTTTTCCATGTTCCTCTTTCCAGTGTTTCTTTCACCTTGTCTTTGACTCCCTTTTTGTTAGACTCAAGACTGTACAATCTCCTCTTGAACCAGTTAAACTGCATGGCCAATGTTTTGGGTGACAGCAGACAAACTTCCTGTATCAGCGGTACTGGGTAGCACATAATCATGATTTTCTACATTGTTGTGTCCTTTGCATTTGCGTCAATGTTAGCAGGTCTTGCCCCATCATGCCAGCAGTGTTTCCTGGAAAGCTGGAAGTGGCCAAATAAGTTGTTATGGAGAAGAAAACAAAACAAAAAAATGAGTAGCAAGTGGACAAATGGTGAAATGCGAGGAAGTTCGAATTTACATAGTCAATGCTTTGGATCAGGCATCACAGAAAGAAGTAAAGCTCCTTGTTAGTCTTTGAGGTCTACTTGAATCTTTGGTCCAGTCAGAAATAGGAAGGGGTATCTGTATGCTCCTCTAAAGCCAAAAGACAAAGAAGCAGAACCCCAAATCACTCTTTGGAGCCCCTAAGCCAGCATCCTTATGTGATTACTAAAGCACTATTTCTGCAGCCCCTCATAAAAATGGAAGAGATGGAAAAGGAAAAACTGTGATGATCATGGATCTGTCTGGGTCACGCTAACTTTAAGAGTCACAACTGAATGAATGAATTCTGTCAAGTGATTGTTTGCTTGACATTGTGGCTAAACTAATAACATAGCCTGTCTTTTACTGGACGTTCACCTGACTAGGTGTATCTACCACAACCTGGGAGTATTCCTGAGATTGTTGTAGTACAAGCAAACACACTGGGTTTCTTCAGGTTCTCAGTGATGTGCCTCTTTTTAGGTGTCATATTTCAAATCATAGTTTACTGATGATCAGCATTTCAGCTATCAGGCTGCATGCTGATTAATTTGGTTTATTTTATATTCAGTACCTCTTACCACATAAAATGCACATTGTTTTTAGGTGTTCTTATCATTCTGTGGGCACAGACTATCTTATTTAAAACAGATTTTTGAACGACAGCATTAGCTCTTAATGTGTCTGATAGCTGTAGCTTCTTAAAAATCCCTATTGTGTAGTATGTAATAAAGAAATTATAAAAAGTATGATGCATGAGCACTGTTATAAACCTTGTTAATGCAAAATAACCTTTTATAAAACTTCTGAGAGGTTTCAAAATGAACTACAAAGCATGCATAGTACTTAATTTTCATAACTTTTTAATACGATGCATTAGAAATGTTGTAAACCATGTTAATTAAGTGATAATCTCTGTGGCTTTCTGTATATGAAGCAATAAATGGCTACTGGAATAGATTACTAGGCAAAGCAGAACAGAGTTTGTTTAACCAATCTGGGAAGCCTACACAACAAAATACATTGTTCTGGCTATGAAAACAAAAAACCCAAAACCTGCCTGTCACTAAGAAGTTGGGTGTGCTGCACCACCGCTAATTTCAGTAACCTCTGCAGGATTCTGGCACCGAACTACAGACTCTGTGAAGCAGAATTGTCTCAACTTTCATTGCCCTCATTGCTTTTGCAGTTATTACCATTGCTTGCTTTTTGTATTCCAGTTAAGTTCACAAAGTATATTGTGCAAACATGCAAGGAGATGGTTCTTGCGCTGAATAATCTACTAATAAAAGCAAAATATGCCCAGGGACAGGGCGTCTGATAAAGATGCAGACATTAATGTATGTTGAACAGATTTAAAAATAAAATAAATTGGTTAATGTCTTCTCCTACTGATTACTGATTCTATTCCTAACCATTATCATTTACTTACTGTCTTGAAGGTGTGAAGGTAGGAATGATTTACAGGGAACTGTAGATAATAGTTCTGGTGAGACCATTCACCTGGGAAAAGATTCTAAATCTGCTGTGGAGATATGGACAAATAGAAGAGTTAGGTGGGCAAGACTGACACTGTAAAAGATTGGATTTAGCCTTGTTTCTGTATAGAAAGCCTATTAATGTAGTCACAGCATAACTGGAAGTTGGTCATGCCAAAGATTCAATCCTGGTGAAAAATCTTAACTTTAACAAGATAGCCAGTGAATCAATGAAAGCTTCTGCTGTCTTGCAACAAATATACACAGTGCTTACTCAGTGCTGTCTCTTGAGTAGTTAGCCCAACACAGGGCTATATTCTTTTCTAAAAATATCCTAATGGCTCTTTCCTTTTTTTTTTTCTCCCCAGAATGTTTGTATGATAGAATAGCACAAGAAACTGTGGATGAAACTGAAATTGCACAGAGACTCTCCAAAGTCAACAAGTACATCTGTGAAAAAATCATGGATATCAATAAATCATGTAAAAATGAAGAAAGGAGGGAAAGTGCAAAGTACAATTTGCAATAAATTTTGGATTTTTAATAAAGTCTTAGTGTTTTACTTAAGTGTTGTTTTTTTGATTTGTGTGGCATTTTTGCTGATGGGAGAAGCTGACTTGAAGTGTTACTCTCCTTCTATAACTGATTCATTTTTTGAGCGGCTCTGTCAAAAGCCTTTCTATGGTGTAACCTGCTTTTAAATAATGTAAGATATATTGTAAGTCCACTCACAATGAAACTGAATTTTCAAAGGTTTTTCCAATGAGTTGCAGTATGTTACCTGCAGTTCTGTATATAGGTTGTAATTCTGCGAACACCAACCCATTTTGCCTACGTTTTGTTTTACTGGAGTTAGTGGATCTAGGCTGCAGTAATCATCTGCTTAGAAGGAAGAACTGTACAAAATCCACTTTGCTATTGAAAAGGGTTTTATTGTATTTTACGAAGTGTTTTTCTGAACTGAAATTTTAATCGTTTGTTTTTATAAATCTTTGTTCTGATCTCTAACAATATATTTGGTCAAAAACACACAAAGAATGCTTCTTTTTGGCTTATTATCTTGTAGATAGATCACCATTGCTGTCATAGTTTTAAAAAAAACAAACAACAAAGAACCCAAAGCTGTAAGTTGTAAAATCATGATAATTTATTTTAAAAAATAAATAAATCTAAAAGCAGTTCTTTTTCAGGCACCAAGGCACTTTTCAGATTTCTCGTTATGGTACAAAGCTCTTCAGTATGTCCATATTGCTGTTCCTGAAACACTATATTTTTAGTGCGTTTGTATTTTCAAATGATTTAAAGATTGCCACACTATGGCAAGATTATGTATAATAGAAAATTTAGTACCATTTTGTCTGAGTCCATAATTTGACAATGGACACTTTTGGGACAAATTTAAATTTAAAATAATTTTCTACACTGAAGTTAGACTTGCGATGCAAAGTTATAAGGAATAATTTGTTGTCTGAATTATACCTTACTGTCTGTAAATGAAAGAAGATAACCTGAAGTCTTGTTTCATGAAGGATTTTAAGAATAAGGTTTGTAGAGATCATTTAGGGCTTGGACTGATCAATTTTGAGGATTTGTTATATTGGTGATCTTAGTTAACCTTCCATTTATTTTACGCACACAGATGTGCTTATTTACCATTCAGGCTGTCTGTTCCCGAGTATCAGCATTTGTTTCTTTTCTACCACTGCAATTCTGCTTCCTGTAGTTTTGAAAGACCATTTCTTATAATCTTCCTGTAGCACTGGTATACCCTAACGTTAAGCCTATTTCAATGCTCGAAGGAGCAACGCAAGGATTCTTTAAAGGGCTGGCGTGGGTGGAAGAAAGAGGGGAAAGGAGAGGAGGCTTGCTAGAATTGCAGTGCCTGTTTTGGAAGAGATGGAGAAAACCGCCGTGTTGTCTCGTCCTGTACACCACATGTGCTTAAATGGTGTCTTAATTCAGGGCATAAGTATTTGGTTTATGCTTTCTAAAGTGCAATTTCACGATTGACTTGTACCAATCTAAGTATGCCGTGCTGCCGAACAGGTACGCCCCACTTTCGCTGCTCGTGTCCCTGCGTTCCCATCCCTTCCCTTGAACCGGCACTTGGGTTCGCGCAGATGTGCCAGATCTCACTGATTTCCAAGGTTCGTTTCGTAAGGGCTGGTGCCAATGGGATGAAGCCAGGGAGCATTCATAGTGAGGGACGGGAAGAGGAGGAGTGTCTTTTTACGGTGGCTTATGTGTGCCCTGAAATTGCATTTAACAGCCTAGCTTGTCTCCTGTTAATATCAAAGTGTTCTTAGGTAGTGTTTAATGAAGTGCATAAATGTTTATGCTTCCTAATTTGGGATGCTAAATAGCAAATTAGTGTTTATAATGTCGGTGCATGTATCCTTTTATTAATTAAAGAACAAAATAGAGATAACATTGAAGAAACACTCTAAAAAGCAGACTTGTGAATGTAAAATTTTTTTAAAAGTGATACTAGGGCAATCCACTAGTTTGGGGGAAAATGTCCATAATTTCCTCAGTCTTTTTTGGCTTTAGTACTAATGTGTTTTCATTGTAACAGATTCTTTAATGAGAAGATCATGCTGCACTTCTTAGAAGATAAGCCTATTTGAGACAGCGTTTTATGAAACCTGGGAAAAGCAGATTAGAATTTAATTAGAGTTAGGACTGCAGCCTGGCCCCAAAAATCGGAGATTCTGAGTCTTTCTGCAAAACCGGCATCATCTTTCTAAGACTTCTCCTTGATAGACTTGTCGCATCAGACGTTAATGCTGAATATTGCCGAAGAATTTAAATGTTTTCTTTGGGGAAGATATCTTGGAGGTCTTCATTCATTTCTTCTTGGAGTTTCTATCAGCCCAGGTCTAGCAGACAGTTTATAGCGGAGTTCAACAGAATTTGGGTGGCACAGAAAGGTTCACTTCCCTTTGAAGTGTCGCATGGGGGGGGGCTGAGACTGTGTCCTTTGGACCGGGCAACTTGCTTTTAATGTGAGCGTCACCTGAAGCTTTGTCGAGTTACGGGAAAGGAATGGAACGTATTAAAGTTAAAATACCTCTTTATTGTATTATAACTTGAACGAAATCTTTGGATTTCTGGAAATAAGTTTTTGCTAGTAGTAAGCCGGTTTTGCACATTGCAGTTGTAAGGCAATGTGTGGAGGGCTCTGCAGCGGATAACAGGTGTGTATGAATAACATCTTTGCGCTTCTCTTTGGTCATTAGTCTTGTCTTTTCCCTCCCCATGAACCCCTATGAAGACCGTACAAGTCTTTCCCAGTGTGACTGCTTCAAGTAGGGAAATAGGCTACGGTTGTCGTGTGTTCCTGCATTACCCAAGGAAAGTACAAACTTTAATGGGGTGTGCTTTTCTGCAGCGAATTTCATTTCACTATGTTATACTGCATTTGTGGCCAGTACTGTTCTTGTTGGTACATTAATTCTTCCATAATTGTGCCTGCCTGTACATAGTTTTGCTTCGTTCATAATGCATCTGCCATGAATCTACCATAGGAAACGTTATGCAAAAATAGCACCTACTAACTTTTTCCTACTTTAGCTTAACTTCCTACCTGTACATCAACGTGAAACAGGAGAGAATTTTGACATAAAATGAAGTAGATTTTACTACACCCTGTAATACCCGTCATTCATCATTCTCAGGTTTGTGCTGTGCCATTACTTCATACTGTAAACCTTGGATTGTAAGTATCAGAAAAACACGGATTTAAGAGGAACTGACTTTTTGTCCTGAGAGATCAATGGATACTGTTTACTACTTTTTTTTTTTTATCAAAGAAGGAAGAAGGTATTGCTGTTACAGTAATAATCTGATCCTTTGTTGCCACACATTGCCGCTGTAATTTGTGATATTCATGACCTGATCCATATTAAAGTGCCTCTGGCACACTTGCAAGGAAGCAAGATTAGAGTTAACAAAAAGGGCTTTATTTTCTATTAATGATTTTATAAGGGAAATGAGCTATTATATTAAAGAATCCTACCAGAGATTGTAATACTTGAGTCAAGATGTCTAGCCACTCAATTAAAAAAAGAAAGCTAGTATTTGTTAGGAAAAAAAAAAAAAAAAAAAAGTTAGGTTCTGCTGTTACAGAACAGGTTTGGATTTAATGATGCTTTATAGAGATGGGAGTTTTTTGGGTTTTTTTTTAATACAGCCGGACTAAAATACTTATTTAGTCATGTCAAAGTTGAACTATAAGTAGAAGGGATTTAAGGTTGTATTTGGTTAGCTATTGAGCATGACTGTCAAAAGAAGGTACAATCTCCCTGCGGGAGGTCCCTTCTTTGCACCGTACCTTTGATGTTGTATCTGATAGATTACTACGATGCTGCTTTGTTGTCTTAAGCATAGATTATTGTCCTCTTGGAAGTTTTAAGTAGCAATAAATTGAACTTTTTGGGATTTAGTGAAATTGTAAAGATAATTCAACTTCATACTTCCAGAATCTGTAGACTTTTAAAAAATAAAGCAAAGTGCAGGTCATTGTTAAAATAATACTATCTTGACGCAAAATCTCAAAGGAGTGAGAATGTTCTGACTTGGGAACATTCTGTATCGGCCGTAGCCTCACTGTGCGTTAGCTGCATTTGTAACTCTTCAGAACCCCAAATTTGGCCAGTTTCTGAAAGGGAAAGCAAGGTTGTGTCACATAGAGCTGTACTGAGGATTATTTCAGTATTCCATCTTTTGGTGTGAGAGCGACCACTCTTCAGAAAGATGCAAAGATGAAACTTGTGCTTCTTCAGAACGAGGTGGTAGTTTTCTCGGTATTCCTGAAAATATTTGTCATTCTGTGCATGCCTTCAGTCTCGGATTGATGAAGTCATAACATCGATTGCTTAGGCTTTATTGGTGTCATTTTTTTCATCGTAACTGTGGAACTGTGAAATGATTCATACAACACTGAGGCAATAAAAATGTTATGAAGTGCAATCATTGCATGTTTCATGCTCAGTAGCTAATTTTTAATTTCACCATCTTGGACACTTTTTCATCCCCTCAGGCTTCCTAAATAGGAAAGGAGAATCATTTGGACTTGGAAAACAGGAACAGTGATTCAAAAAGCAATTAATTTACTTGGCTGTTCATTTGCTTTACTTTTGCAATTATTTCTGCTGTTTATGTTTGAACAATAACTTTCATGCTGTGCATTGGATACCCGCTTGTTCAGTCCTGCAGTGAAATGCAGTCCTGTGGTTGTGACATCATTTGTTTACCATCAAGAGGAAAATACCTCACCTATGACATCAGATGAATTTGCATTATGTCTGGATCAGAACAGGGGTGAAAGTGTGTCTGGGAGGAGAGGAAGAAGGTGAGCCTAAAGGTTTTTTTCTGTGCTGCCTTCTGACTAGAAAACTTCTTCCTACAGAGGAAATTATCTCCTTCGCATTTAGCAGAATAGCAACTTTATGTTCCTTGTTTATTGATAGTAAAACCTTAATGGAACTAAACTCTTTATTAGTATATATGTTTAATGCATCGAGCTACCTACTTTCATATTAAATTTTAGTCTTTACTGATTCGAAATTAAAGAGTCACAGAAAATTTACTGAACACCCAAGAGAGGGGTGGGCTGGGGGTGACTTAGCTTTTATTGTAGTATAACAATTGCTAGAAGTCCTGTGAAATATAAGATAAGAAATTACGCTTGTTGGTGCTTGTGTATCCTTTATAGTTAGCGTGAGCTTTCATGCTTTTGGAGTAGAGAAAGACGCTGGTTTCATGGGATAGGCTGATTATCTGAAGAATTGGCTGTGAACACCCTTTGGTGTTCGCCCTACTGAATATGAGGGATGTACTGGGACAGCGGTAGAGGGAATATGTCTTGAAAGTGCCAGATCACACTGGTACCAGCCCCTTCCACATGAGACTCAGATGAATGAAAAAGCTTACATGGGAGAGTTTCATATTCTTTCTTTCGTACTCAAATATATCTTTAAAGTCTTCCCAAGTGTTTATGTAAATCTTACTGAATTGTATTTTAGTTTTAAAAAAAAAAAAGTATTTTCATGTGTTTTCCATTTTTCTTGTATTAGCAGAATAGAAGTTTATGGGAGACATCTTTCTCCATGTTTAAGTTGGGATATTAGCCCACTGATACTTGAAAATAGTCCATTTGGACATTTTGCATCTGTGAGCCAGATGCACCATCGTCTTCCCTTTCCATATGGAGTCCTCTGCAGGATTTATAGAGGTGCCTTTAGAGAATAATTCTCAAAATAAGCAGGACTGGCGGTGGATGGGGCAAAGCATCTGTCTGCAAGTTAATGTTCTGTGTTTCAATTTCTTGAAGAGTCTTAGATTAAGAAAAACTAAAACTCCTGAAAGTAGGATTTTACATTTTTTTCCTGCATTATATATTAAAATGCTTTGACACTTTCTGGTTTCTTTGTATTTGCAAGGACACTTTTGTCCTTCCAGGGCCAATGTACACTGTAAGTTCTGCATTTCAGTGTGCGTCTTTACAGGAATAAGCAACTGAGGATGTAGAATTTGGGGCTCAGCAGGGGTGAAGGTGATGATGTAGCATCACCTCTGCGTTGGAGCACAGTACAAGGAACCCCCGTCCTTGTTAGGATAGGGTAGGACAGCCTAGAGGGTTGTCTTCTCTTTAGGTGTAGTCCCCTAAAGGCAACTCATCCAACAAAGGCTGTTTACTGCCACATTGGTAAATACGTGCAACTTCCACTCTGTGGCTTTCCGAAACTTAAAAAGTAACTGAGCTCCACTCAGCAGCAGCCAAACGCGGGAGAGGACCCTACGTCTGCTGGTACAGGAAGCCTGGGAACAGGTTGTGGAGGGGTCACATAGGCCTTTTCACCTTCCCACAGAGAATTCGTACGTGCAATTTAGGTGAAGTCAGTAGCCAAACAGCAAAATCTCAAGCAGTTTGACTGCTTGGCATTTAGGGTTTCAATCAGTGAGAAGTTTTATTAATTAAAAAAGTCCAGTCACTCTTGCGTGCCAAGGATTTAACCTTTAACAAGCAGAATAATCAGCGTTTTCTTCTGCAGCCAGGGACCTCTAGCTAGTGCACTTACACAGCTCTATGTGTACAGATATATTGTACTGTTATTCTGTACAAATCTGTCCATGCCACGTAAATCCACAAGTTGGTAATTTTCCTGATGTTAGCCAGCCCTGTCTGTTTTCCTGGTCTTCCTTTTTCATTTCTATTCCTTCTGCAAGCAGGAGGCAGTCTTCTGTGCTTGCCTTAAAGGTGAGGAGACAGAAGCGTTTCACAATTCCTGCCTCGCAAGTTGTCAGCAGGGTTCTGAAGTGAAATACCTGCTTGTTATTCTTGGAGATAAGTGACACAGAGCTAGAGCATTTCCTTAGGAGATCTGGTAGTACTGCTGTCACCGTAAGGCAGACTTTGCAGTTCAGGGACTTCACATAGCAGCATTTTCTCTTTTTTTTTTTTTTTTTTTTTTTCCTTGCCTTGCCAAAGCATAGATTGTAGCAAAGAAAATTTTACTCTTATATGAAGGTCTCAAAGTGGTAAGATGGAGTAAGTAGAACTGTCAGCAGTATCTCTTAAAAACGTTCATTTCTCAAAACCGAGGATCCCTGCTTTTTCAGAGGCTCCGTGGCCTGGAAGTTTCCCACCTAATTGCAGTGCCTAGGTTTGGATTGTCATTTCCATCGGATGAGCAATGGAAAGCATTAGGCACTTTGACAGATTATACTGATTTATGACTTTAAATTGCCTTCTGGGACTCCCTTTTTCCATTTACTGTATGAAAAACAGCCACCTGTTGATCGCGGGAAGAAAGAGCTATTTCAAAATTCTGTGATCTAAGTATGGCTCTTGAGAAGGATGTTCTTAGCTGTCGAGTTGCATGCCTAAAGATGGGTGGAAAGACTGTAGGCTGTGGCGCATCTGCTGGTGGGTCATTCAATGAGCTGGTGTGGTCCCCTGCCGAACATGTCAGAAAGCTTTGCTCGGTTGCTCCTTTGAAGAGAAACCTTGGCTGGACCGCAGCACGCTGCTTAAAAACCAAGCAGTCTTGAAAAAGCATCCAAGTGTTAAATCCACCTCTTCCTTTAGTAGTTTATTCCAGTGGGTAACTACCCTTGCTGCTCAGCTTGTACCTTATTTCTCTGTGGGTTTTTCTGGCTTAACTTCTAATTCCTGGTTCTTGATTTCTTAACATCTTGCGTCAACGTTTCTCCACCTCATGAACATCTCGATAGACTGGGTGTCTTCAGTCTTCTGCTACCACACATTTTCTAGGTTGTGACTCATTTTTGTAGTATTTTTCCTTTACGTCTACCCAAATTCATTTTACTTTTACGGAAATACTTTCTATAGAGGAGATCTTGATATTCTCTTAAATACCATATTTGGTTTAGTTAATGTAATACAACCATGTTTTAGGACGCCTATCAGTTTGTGTTAGAATGTCATATACAATAGTTGTAATTTCATTTTGTGGGGCAAACTTAATTTGCCTCTGTAGAAAAAAACTGGTATTTAATTGATTCTTGACCAATTGATGTCCCAGTGTAATTCCTTTTTTACTGTATTATTAAGTATAGCTCGGCCATGAAAATATTGTTCTTTAAATGAGTATTTATCTCTAATATGCTTTCCTCTTTGACTTGGTACTATACGTGTGCCAATGACGAGACAGAGCACGTTCTTCCTGCTTGCCAAACTGCTTATTCATGTATTCCTAGCTCCGCCAGGCAGGTGGGTGATGGTGTCAAACCAGGCTGCAAAGAGCAACAGGTGAGCAGTTTCACAGAAAAGAGGACACTGAAGTAATAAAACTTAGAAGAAAGGGAAGCCACGGTCATTTTATTCTTGTTAAATTTTGTACCATCTTCAAGGCAGTTACGGAGTTTTCTTGGTTGATAATACCTATGCATTGCCAAAGAATGGTGAGGAACTGCTGTCATTATACTGTTATATATGCTTAGAATAAAGGGAGGGTATCCTTAGAGAGAAACAGCATCTTCTGTGGAATTATTTCATTCTGGAGCCTCCAACCAAACCCCATAAAGGAATCGGACCTGACAAGAGAAGAGCTTGCTATACATCAACGCTTGCTGTGTCTTCTTTGATAAATTAAATGTTACTTTGGATAGGACTTACACATATTTTTTTGACCATGCCTGCTAAATAATTAATATTCTCAGTAAACCTCAGAGGCGAGATGAGGAACTGCCAACTTCCTCTACTGAGATGGTTTAATGAAAATTGTTCGTTGCCAGAATTTTGAAGGTCAAAACCAGCTTAAATATGTACACAGAAATTATATCAAGGTAAAGCAAAAAAACTTGTAATTAATCTTTTTTTTAAGAAGTCCCTTCCTTCCTTTGAGAATTTCAAATAGCGTTAGACAAGGTTCTTCTAAATTTCCTTTACCATCTCTCTGAAGATTCCTTGTTAATTAACTTAGTCATTTATAAATATTATGAAATAATGTTATTGGCTTATTTCCTTTTGTAAAGGCATCAGGCAAACTGCACCTTTTGAAAAGTAATTAATGTTTCACTCTTAAATGCCTATTGATAATTTTGTATTTGCTATTGACTTGAAATTAACACTTCTGCCAATTTAAAGCTCACATGCTGGTTCGTCCAGGTTTCATTTACAAAGAATGGACAGGACAGCATCGTTGAGCTGGTTCAGTTAAAATGACCCTCATCTGATGAACTCAAGAAAAAAATGCTTGTAATGTTCTGTCTAATCCGGGCTTCCTCCCTCTCTGGGGGTGACCAAAGGTGGCCCTTTTCCATGTGATTTGGGAGGGGCTGTGTAGGTTTTAACAAACTAGAAGCTTAATGATGGGAGGGGTAAGATCAGAGCGGTTCAAGCGCATGTTGTAATACCGAGGGCAGAAACCAGTTGATTCTCTTATGATCCCACCCCGGTGCTGCAGTATTATTAAACACTCTGAGCAAGGCCTTGGTGATGTTTTGCAGGGTTATGGGTGGTGCAGAGCTTGCTCTCATGGTCTCCCTGCTTACCTGACTGATCTGATCTCCTGTTCTGGAGGTCAGGTAGAACCTGTACCTGAGATATTTCAACTTTGTGGTGCAAGGTGTTGCCAGTCGTTCATCCTCTTTGCGTAGGGGATTTGCTGTTTCATCATAATCTGACCTGTGGTGGGATCCACAAAGTACCACTTGATCCACAAAGTACCACTACCTATGGCAGCTCCGCCAGCTTTGCTAGGGGCAGAAGGGCAACATTCCTAGTCAAGAGGAGGGCCACTCTGCCCTGCCAACCTCCCGTCCTCCACAGGTGAGGGTGTGAGCTTGTTACAACTGACACAATTTGGATATCTTTCTGTATTGGGTTTGACTTGGATCTTCAGTACTTCCACGGTGTATTATCTACCACTACACTGTCAGCTTGTAGCGTTTAAGGCTCACCCTATGTGTTTAATATAAAAGTTGATGGTGGTCAAGTTATTGTAACTTGTGTGGCGTTAACAGTGAGGGAGTCTGCAGCTGGAGGATAGCCTGCACTGGTCACGCTGTAGAGTTTGGTACATGCACTTACGGGTGGGTTTCTCCCAAGCTGGTACTTTGTGAGAAGTTCCTCTAGCCCACTCCTCAGTGAACCTGCATGGCACTTTCTTCTCCTTGAACAAGGAATATACAGGCAGTTCTGCAAAAGTTGGGGATCTTTTGTTGCTGGTCTGGGAAATAAACTTTAGTGGAGTTTTTGTAGCAGAAGGATGTCTCGTTGACCAGTATTGCCTCTACCCGGCATATGAGAATTACCTATTTGTACTGTCAGGTACCCCAAATGTAATTACTGGAAGAATCAGATACAGTATGATTAAAGGAATTCATATTTGTTATTCGAGTGTTTTTTCTTTATTAAATACTTCAGCAAAATTTCCGTAACCAGTGACCTCCTTTGAGAAGTGACTCACTGCATTTTAAAGGCTTTATAAACAAGTCATCCCTTCTTGTCAGAGACATGGAAGATGAATAGATGGTTCTTGCCTGTGATTTCCAGTCTCAGGGGAAGTCCCTTTCCACTGCCTGTGGTGATGCTCAGCTGCATCACCGCTTTTAATTGCCTCCAGGCTCCTGCAGGACTTTGTGTGTCCCCTCTGGCATGACCTACATCCTTGCAGAACCAGGAATCCCTTGGCACTGGTTAGTGGAGTCTGAGCTCAGGACAGAAAGTCCTGTTGTTGCTAATCCCTAGCTGTCTCCCAGTGCTGTAAGCTATGTGCCAATCTCTTTCTTGTGTCCTTAAATTCATCTGGAGTTATTTTGCCTGTAGAAGGATACAAATGAGTTTTCTGTATTAAAGACGATGGTAGAAAATGTGAATGCTGTCTTGAACATTATGGATACTGGGTGTGTTATTACACTGAAAACCAGAGAAGGATGTATTAAATAGAGCACAAGTACCTTAGCAAATCAGAAATTCATACATCATAGTATATATGTATTTTTTCCCTTGAAAGAGGGAACAAACAGTGAAGTAACGATCCCAGCTGAATTGCATTGCTGCAGGTCAAATCAAAGGCAAGTATATCAATGTGTCAGATAATTCAGTTTAATTTGGAAGGCTTAGGTTAATGGAGGAATAAGATGATGACATTTAGGGTGAATTAAAGTAAACACTACAGTCTGTTATGGAAAGGAAACGTATATACAATATAAGATTAACTTGTTCATTTTGCAAAGTATAGCACTCTTCTCCAAGAATGTCTGTTCCACCGTTCTGTAGTACTGAAGGTGTACGGACCTGCTGTTGGACTTTGTCACACAGGATTGAAGTTACTGGACCCGTACTGTCGAAGGCCCGGTGTTATGCAGGTGCATCAGTTCCTATTTTACTCTTTCTACACGTAATGGTAGATAAGCCTAGAACATTGTTCTTCTTGATTATTTTTTCTTTTCCCCCTAGCTTCCAGTTTGAACTTACTCATGAGCCGTGCATGTGTATTTGTTCTTGAGCAAACATTGCTGCCAAGTTTTAGCACCTTTTTTTCTGCCTTTGAAGAGTTTGAGAGATTGTATCCACCCTACCTTTGCTAGATCGAACTGTCTTCTAAATTTTGCTTGGGAGATACGCTTACTGATTCATCTGCTCTTATCCTAGTCAGCTTCTTCTGTACTTGTCTGATCTTTCTTGATCAGTGACGCTTTGTGCTGAATTTTATCTGGGGTGGTAACAGTACGTTATACAGTGACGTTATCTTTCTAGAAATGCCTTTCTCTAGAAATATCTTCTGTGCTTTTTGTGGCTTTGTCATGCTAGGGCTCATAATTTAGCAGTAATCAATGGCTCTGCTGAGGTTGTTATCCTTCCTTTGAGTTCCTAACATATACCAGACTTCCTATCAGTCTGTAGGAACTTGTATTTAGGCTGTCAAACTTAACCTCACCTCCATTATTGCACTTCTGAAAGTCATCTTGAGGGATCTTTTCTTCCCATCTGATATTTCTCTGCTGCTGCATACCAATGTTACCTTCCAGTATGGTGCCGTTAGTAGGTGTGTCTAGGGTCTATGCTTAACCAGTGCTTATATGAAAACTATCTTTGTTTTTATGTAGATATGTACCTATTCTAAAACTGTTTGTAAACGTTTAATGAAGCCTCAGATTGTCCCAGTGGGGCAGGTAGTTCTTCTAACAGTAAATGACTGATGATGCTCAGAAATAGGGAGCTGGTGACTTGTTCAGCATCATGCCTTAAGTCAGAAATGAGCACTGATGACATAATCCCAAGTCCTCTGCTCTAAAAGTCAAATAACGCTGTATGCTTTTTATCAGGAGACTATCCAAAGGCTCTTAGAAAATGTGGTGTATGTCAGTGTAAACTTGAGGCTGGGATCTGGAAAGCCATCTGGAAGATTAAAATTAATGGGAACTGAGTTTTCAAAGGTCTTGGGTAGCTTTGAAAAGTGAAGCCCGGATATTTTAGCCACTGATATTTTGACAGATATGCTTTCTTGGGGTACCTACCATATGTGTACTTTTCCTGGGTACTGTTACAATACCAGGCTGAGCTTCACCATTGTTTTTATTTATGTATTTATTAAAGATGAATAGCTCGGGTGAGCTGAGAGCATGAAATGCCACACTCATCTGTATTTGCTGTTTCAGTAGCACTTAGCTTGAGGACTTTTGGCAGGATTCATTTAGAATTATAGAATCATTTAGTTTGGAAAAGACCTTCAAGATCATCGAGTCCGACCATCAACCATGCCCACTAAACCATGTTCTGGAGTACCTTGTCTAAACACTTTTTGAATACTACCAGGGATGGTAACTCAACCACTTCCCTGGGCAGCCGATTCCAATGCCTGACAACCCTTTCAGTAAAGAATTTTTTCCTAATAACCAACCTAAATCTCCCTTGCTGCAACTTGAGGCCATTTCCTCTCGTCCTATCTCCAGCCACCTGACAGAAGAGACCCGCACCCACCTCACTACAACCCCCTTCAGGTAGTTGTAGAGAGCGATAAGGTCTCCCCTCAGCCTCCTTCTCTCCAGACTAAACAGCCCCAGCTCCCTCAGCCGCTCCTCATAAGACTTGTGCTCCAGGCCCCTCACCAGCTGGTTGCCCTTCTCTGGACACGCTCCAGCACCTCCATGTCTTTCCTGGAGTGAGGGGCCCAAAACTGAACACAGGACTCGAGGTGCGGCCTCACCAGCGCCGAGTACAGGGGAACGATCACCTCCCTGCTCCTGCTGGCCACGCTATTTCTGATACGGGCCAGGATGCCGTTGGCCTTCTTGGCCACCTGGGCACACTGCCGGCTCATATTCAGCCGGCTGTCAACCAGCACCCCCAGGTCTTTCTCTGCCGGGCAGCTTTCCAGCCACTCTTCCCTAGGCCTGTAGCGCTGCATGGGGTTGCCGTGACCGAAGTGCAGGACCCGGCACTTGGCCTTGTTGAGCTTCATACGATTGGCCTCAGCCCATCGATCCAGCCTGTCCAGATCCCTCTGTAGAGCCTGCCTACCCTCGAGCAGATCAACCCTGCCTCCCAACTTGGTGTCATCTGCAAACTTGCTGAGGGTGCACTCAATCCCCTCATCCAAATCGTTGATAAAGATATTAAACAGAACAGGGCCCAACACCGAGCCCTGGGGAACACCACTTGTGACCAGCCACCAGCTGGATTTAACTCCATTCACCACAACCCTCTGGGCTCGGCCATCCAGCCAGTTTTTCACCCAGTGAAGAGTACACTTGTCCAAGCCATGAGACACCAGCTTCTTGAGGAGTATGCCATGAGAGACAGTGTCAAAGGCCTTGCTGAAGTCGATGTAGAGAACACCCACAGCCTTTCCCTCATCCACTAGGCGGGTCACCTGGTCATAGAAGGAGATCAGGTTGGTCAAGCAGGACCTGCCCTTCGTAAACCCATGCTGGCTGGGCCTGATCCCCTGCTTGTCCTGAACTTGCCATGTGAGCGCTCTCAAGACAAACTGTTCCGTAATCTTCCCCGATACCGAGGTCGGGCTGACAGGCCTGTAGTTCCCCGGATCCTCCCTCTGACGCTTCTTGTAAATGGAAATTTGAAACTTTCCAACTCTTGAACTGCACGTGTAGTATCTCTGAAAAAAACCCAAATATCCACGTTTCTCCCTGATGCCCCCAATTCTCTTTGTCATTGTTGCCTTTAATGTGCAGTTTAATCTCAAAGCATGGAGTGCTTGTGAGCTTAAGCACTAACGCGGAGTGAAATCTCCTAAGTAACTAAGTTACAGGGAGTGCGTTCATGAAAAAATGAATACTAAGCTTTGCATCCAGCTGTGTAACATGGCACCTCCCTTGTAGTTTGGATTAGCATAATTTCCTCTGCTGCCTCAGCACCGCCTTGGCTTGCATCATTTCTCCAGAATCCAAAACATACCTGTTTCCACAGAAGTTGCCGCTTTGGGATTTGCACACAGCTTTACCTGTCCATCCTCTGAAGCCACCCTCCTGCCTCTGAGCCAGGGAGAAAACAGTCCAACTGTAAGCTTTTTAGCTTAAAAAAAAAAAAAAAAAAAATTGTGCAAATTATGTTTTTTGTTTGGTTTGGGTGCAGGGTAAGACTACCCCAGTGGCGTACAAAGGTTGAGAATAGCATTTATCCCTTGATAGGATCATCTTTTGATGACAAAGGTTCAAATTTGTAATTAAATTGCTGCATCTTAGCAAATTGTAGCTTTGTGCAACTGTTTCTGTACAAAAGCATTTGGTCTACAGCAAGTGCAAGCTTAAAACTCTTCTCTGCAAGCCAATAAGTCAAACTACTTCAGAGTTTTGCTGTGGAAGTGCACACATGGAGGGTTACTGTGGCTCCTGACGCGCGGTAAGAACAGGAGTCTCAGTGCTGGCTGTGGGTGAGGTGGATGCCAAGGGTTAGAGTGAATTATGTTATCAGGATCCCACTGGAAAAAAAAGATTTTTTTCCCCCATTTTCCACCATTTCACTTGAAACCAGATCGACCCCAAATTAGTTTTGTTTGCAGGAGTTTCTTCTTACAGAGAATCACAGACCTGTGCTTGTTCACAGGTCCTAGGGCAGCAAAAGTCTAAATAAGAGCATATCTTTTGGTTTTTTAACTATCTGGATCAAATTCCAAAGACATAAACTAGTCCTAAAGCCCCAGGTCTGACGATCTAGTTGCATTCTTTAATCTCCGCCAGTTCTGTGCAAGTCAGCCGCAGCCCTGACTGGCCCTCGATGTGGGATGTGGTGCGGAGCGGCACTGTCTGCCTATTAAAGTCAATGGGAACCTTTCCAATCGGTTGCAAACCAATCCTACAGAGAAGGAATCTGCCTTCTTAAGGCGTGCACGGTAGCAACCATATTGCTCCAGCTCAGAGCAGATACAGCGAATCTGAGGCAGCCTCGAGAGGAAGTTTTTTCTGTGAGATTTCCTAGTATGGTATGTTTGCATTGCTGTGCATTGTAAAGAGGATTTCTGATGAGCAGCTTTTAATCATCTCCGACGTGGAGTGCAAACACTGTTCTGACATCAATCATGCTAACGACACATTTGTACACAGAATAACAGTCACCTTTTAAATATGGAAATCACAAATACATGTTGACAGAAAAATATATTTAAGCAGTTTCAAGTCTGTGCTGTAATAAGTAAACCAGCCATTGTATTCCACAGAGCTGCATGCTTTAAATGCCTTACAGAAAAAAACAAACCCTAAAGTGAATCACAGTAATAGAAAAGGAGGTGTTTACATCTCTCAAAACATTCTGTACAATAATCATTCCTTCTTTTTAAATTTAATTTCAGCGAATTTGAATCCCAATGAGATGAAGTTTGAAACATAAGCTTTCATGGTAAGGTACAATTCAGCATGTAATCTTTTGCAGGTGGCTGTTATTCGTTTATTATTTCTATTTCCATATTGCTTAGCAACCCCAGTCCTGGACCAGGCCCTCGCTGCTGTAAGTGCTCTGCTAACATCGATGGAACGGGTGGTTGCTCTCTCAAAGTATGCACTGTTTTGGATTGAAGCCAAAAGTAAACTAATGATTTCTCATTCTGTCTTCTCTGAAGGAGAAAAAATGAAGGCCAACTGACTGTTAGTTATGTGATTATCAGTGCATCTCTTGAATTACTGAATCAACACAAATATTTGGGGGCCTGTCAAGCATGCAGGCTCAAATGTGTGTAGTCCTTTAAGATTTTGTGTCCTGAAGGCAAAAATGGGGAATGCAGCCTCCGAGAGTGGGGTGCAGGCCAGGTTGCTTCTCTCTGGATAACCATTTGCTGATAAAGTTGCTCACGCAAGCAAATAACTGCTCATGATTTGCGTGCCCCTGCAATTAAAGAGGAACAGCCTACCCCACATTGCCAAGTACTTGCCAATACCTTCGCTGCAAGTGGCACAGCACCTGTATCCTTCAGACAACCGATGCACGCTACACTCCATACATTTACTTGAGAAGTTATGTAAGTCAACATTTGCAAATCTGTATCCTAGTCCTCATTTAACCTCTTAAGTAGAAATGTCCTGACTTTTCAAGGGAAGCAGGGGGGTTGTGGAAAGCGATAATACCTTCATTTGAGAGCTGGAATGTTGGAAAAAGTAGACAAACTTTTGGTCTCAAAGTCCTTTCATCAGCAAATTCCAAGCTAAACGCAGCTCAGACGCAACCGTGCTTGAGCGCATGGGAGTGGAGATTGCTGCTGCGGGGCAGAGAGGAGTGACTGAACATTGGCAGCTTCTACTTGTCAATCATGACCAAGCTCTTAAATGGTGAGATTCATACCTCTACTTCAAACCCTCCCTCTCGCCCCTGCAGCAGCCCTGCCCGCATCAGGCAGCTTGGTCCCATTGCCGTACTGCAGCCACGAGCAAGATGCAGTGCAATACCACTTTAGATAGGAAACGTGATTGTCTTACACTAGAAGAGGTCTAGGAAGCTAAACCGGTAAGAACTAAAACTTGAACACTGTTAAAAAGCACCGGGGGGTCCTCTGGAGCGGTGCTGTATCCAGCGCTACACTAGGATGTGTTTGGCTCAGAAGTGGTGAGAATAATTTGCTGGTCTGTGATGCTGCCCAAATGCCGCGCAGGACCAGGCCATGGCCAAGCGCTTCTGGACAGCTAGCTCAGGACGTTGGTGGTTTGCATATGGTGGCTTATTTTAATAGCAGGCTCTTGTGCACGGAGGTCGTACGGGGGAACAGTGTAAAATGCCTTTGTATCAAGAGGTTAAAAACAACTTATGTTAATTCTGGATTCCAGCCAAAGTTACCCAGCTGTTTGGCTGAGGCTGGGAGCTAACAGACCAAAAAAGGACACACACAATTAAAATGTCACTCTCAGCAGGGGGGGGAGAGAGAGAGAGAGGTGGCCATCAATGAAACAAAAGTGAGGCAGGCTTGACTGCAGCAAGTGGCTTGGGAGGGGGTGGCCCGTGCACGAACACTGTGGACACGTGTTCAAGTTCCCCGAGCACTCTGGGAGATGAGACGAACCTTCCCACAATGTAACAGTGGGTACTGGGATGCTCGTGGTAACGAAGGACACCGTAAGCCTTAGTTGCTGGAGCTGTGTGGCTGCGATGTCACTAAATGAACTCAACATTGGTGACTAAGGATGACAAATACCTGATGTAGAATTTACCTTTGTTGGGGGAGGAGGAGGTGGCAAATAAAAGATTTTTTAAAACGTTCAAGGTATTATCGTTCCCAAAGCCATAAGCTTCTATATTTCATTTCACCAGCTGTGAGTACTGATTTACTAGTCTGTAACTGCCATTTTGTAGACAACCATTCTTAATTTCTAAATAGTGTCCTATTCACAGGTCAATTATTCCTCTGTAAATGCCAAATATTTGGACTCTGAATGCAGTGGCCCATGCTTCTAGTTTGAGTTTTCTCCAACCTTACTATCCCTTCCTCCTTTCTGCCCATGAAAATCGTGTTGCCTGCGTGGGAGCACATTTCATTGTGTCCTTTCCCCTTCCGATGGTTTAACAAGTTGAGCAAACTTACTCCTCTCTACCCAAATACAAAGAAATTCATCTGAATGCTCTGGACTTTGCCAGCAGAAACGTAGAACCCAGTGCAACAGCCAGTTCGAACCAGTCGAGTCTCCTCTGTCAATAAACGGTTCTGCCTGGCTCTATTGGTAGTTGTTTTCACAGCAGCTGTGACACTTGCAAGTGCTGTGTTAATAAAGTGACATCTTTTCAACCTTGAAGTCATTGCCAGTGGACATGTTGCATGTTGGTTAAAAATCCAAAATGCCTCTGTTGTTCTGTGTTTTCTGAGTTTGTCTAACTTTGTTCTACCTGATATGACACTAGATAGCATGACGTTTGGCTGGCATACAAATGAAATGCTGTCATATGCAAGCCAGTCCAAAAGGTCTAAGGGAGAAAAGTTTACTATCAGTTTAGGGGAAAAAACAACAAATGTCATTCCGTTTGCTATCTTTATAGGCCTACAAATCATCAGTGATAGTGATGTAAAACAGCAGACATCAATCTTTTCCCTACTAAAAAAGAAGCATAGGTTGTCAAAAGTAATCTACCTTTTAAAGGATCTTGAGGTGTGAAAACATAAGTCCTTTACAGAGGAGCAGAGCCGAACAAAAGGTAAGAAATATTTTTCATGGATGCCTGATGAACTCTGATTCTTTGTGGCCTCATCACATGTTTTCAATGAGAAAAGCAGGGTAATTTCAAGCTTCAAATCCAGCTTGGCTGTGAATTGAGGCAAAAAAATGTTCTATGCATCTTTCCAAAAGAGGGAAGGGGGGGGGAATCTTACTATAATCTTCCTGTAAAATAATCTAAACCTGATGTTTATGCTGTGCTTGTGTGCTCACAGCTCACAACCCTTTCAGAGAAGAACTTGCCTTCCTTGCATCGGGGACTTGGAAATGGAGATGTTGTGTGGCAAAGGTTTTTTAAACCTTTTAAAAGCCTTGGTTGCTTTCAGAGCTATGATTCTTAATCCTCCTTCCTTCTGATGTAGTTTCCTGTCTGTTGGAAAAAATCTGATCTATTATATACACAGCCTGTGTTGGTACTTTCCTCTTTCAGAACATTTCATTCATCTTAAAGATGCTTGTCCTCACTTGCTGCCTGGAGTACCATCCCATCTGCCTTTTGCCTTGTGACTCTAAACTCATTGCATAAGCTGTCTTCATTTGGAGGTCCTTCCACCTGATTGCATCCTAGATGATCTTTGATGTGACTTTTGTCCTTCCTGTGTCATGGAAATTTCTTCTGTACTTGGTCTCTTCTGGTTTTCCTTCTCCTCTCCCTTTGTTTCTTTGGCTTATTTCCTGAAGGATCTGTCAACTTCCCTTGCTGGAATATTATAGGGGACTCCAGAGGTCTCTTTCATTTTCTTCATTCTCTTTAGGTAAATTAGATTGCTATCTTTATGGGTTCCAACTTCTGCTTGTCTCCGACAGACCTGTGACTTTCTGCCCAAAATAAATTATAAGTTGTCCATAGTAATTCCATAGGTAGCTGGCTGTCAAACTTGAGGTTGATTAAAAGTAAGCGATGAAGGAGACCACTGAGGGTTTTATGGGACAAGACCAGTGAGTGTGAATGGGATGTAGGCATACTGCAGGGAGGTCTTAAGAGATACAGGACAGGGATATGGGCTGTTGACTTGGAATGGAGTAGCAAGAAAAGGAGCTGGGGATGTCGGTTGAGAAGCTCTCAGAAGGACATTGTACTGAGTGGATAAAGGATGAACTTGGACTGTTGTAGAGGGCTTGCAAAAAGAACTGTGTTGGGAAGCAGGGGGAGGGTGTAAGACCTGAATTGCTGAAAATGAGGCTTTGTTAGTTGTGCTGCACACGGAGTAACTCGTAGCTGTGAGATTAACGAATGTGCCTGCAGACACGAGACATAATTTTACAAAGGCAGCTCAGGGCTGGTAAGGGAAGAAAGGCAGGCAGATTTGTGGCTATGAATCCTTTGGTTGAGGTCTGTAAACGCTGGGGCTTGTTGGTGGACAATGATGGAAACTCTGTGGATAACACTGCCCTGTGAAGAAGGGGGGGCAAGAAAATGGTACCAAGGAGAGTCAGTCCAGAAAAGGCCCAAAGGGATGGCAGGAAAACCCACTGAGTATCCATGTGCAGCAGAGTGAGTATCTGGGCACAGGAGAAGGGCGTTTACAGGATCAGAAAATTAAAGCGGTGCCTCTTTCCCTGTCAACGCCACAACCTCCTCTGCCGTCGTGCCAGTGGCAGGAGGGGATTGCCCTCCCCAGGCCTGCCTCTCTCACCAGCACAGACACGACCAGCTTCTTCATGTATTTTCCAGTGGCTCTTCTCGCCTCGAACAGATACGGTGCCACTGTTTTCAAGAGGGTGTTAATGCATGCTAACTCACTGAGCTGGAAGAAGGGAGAAGTTTTTTCTCAGTACTCATGCCTTAGAAGGAGAGGGTTTGTAAGGTTGTAAATGAAATAACCTGACTGCTACATTTTTTGGAGTAGGTTAAAAAACCAAAAAAAAGTTCAAGCAGGCTCCTGCTACTTTATTTCTAATTATTAGGGATGATCATACAGTTTAAAGGCTAGAAAGAATGACTGTCTTTCTTCATAACCTTGCCTTCTGATTTCCACAGCCCATCTACTGCTCTGTTTGAGCTACGACATCTCTTTTTGGATATAGCCCTCTCGCTCCTGCCTGCCCAGGCCAGGGCAGTGTCACGGTGATCTCAGCCTGACCTACAGATGCTGTGGTTTTCACTTCTTATGTTCTTGTGCTTTGCCATAAATTGCAAGTAATGCGTACATAGATGCTACATGAAGACCACTGCATTTAGAAAACTAGACTTAAACCACCTGTTGGTTTAAACCTGGGGTGGAGAGGTAATAATATATTACTTTTCCACCCTACCTGAAAAGCTAAGCTAAAGCAAATCTCTGTTGTGTTGGGGTTTTTTATTTTTATAGTACTGTTATTTTTATTGTTAGAAATTAAAGCACTAGCCCCAGATTTAGATCCGCCCCCCCCCCCCCCCAAGCATCCATTCTGCCCAAAGCTCTCCACTATTAGGTTGTAAGATTAATAAAATCCCCTGGAACCTTCAATTACAGCAATTTGTGGAGATTTCTGGTTTTCTCCAGGTCTGGAATCACAAGAGACAGACTTTTCTGCCTTTGTATGTACAAGAGCATATGACTGGAGTCAGAAGCTGATCAGTCTAATGTCATCTGACAATGGGCGTGTGGGATTTTCCAGCACAGAAATCAGTGAACTATTCAAAGCTGCTGCACCAGCCCCTGTTCTTCTTTCTCTAATTGGGGCTTACAAATTTCAAAAGAAACTCGCAGAAGCTGGGAAATGCCTCCCAGAGAGGCGAGGTGCTGCCAGGCTGCCCACCTTTGCCTCTCTGCAGGTCGGCAGCTCTCCGCTTTGGCTGGATCCAGAACCAGGGAGGGAGCGGAGGAGGAAAGGAGCCGCAGCTTTTGCTGCTCTGTGGCTCCCAGCTTTGCCCCGCTGCTGGTCACATCTCTCAGGGTATTATTTTTTGCACTTGTGCTGCAGGTTGTTGCAGATTTGCCTGGCATGGGGCCTAGGGGCTCCCACGTTATCAGCTGTGGGACTTAAGACGACTTTCATCGACACTGCTGGCTCTTGTGTCATTTTTCCCAAGCGTAGAGCTGAGCGAAGACTTCTGTCTTCCATGGTACTGTAGGAATGGCTGTCCCCTTGCATACTGCTTGGAAAACATAAGGCTCAGTAAAAATACTGAACCGTGTTTTTTTAATGCTCCCTCATTCTCAATAGTCTAGGGAGTTACTTCTCATATAACCAGTATTTTTTTAATATACCTTTATCTCAGCATTGTCCCTTTAGACAAGGCCTTTCAAATTCGGTGATAACTCAGATGGTGGTCCACGTGACAAATACCTGGTGGATGGAGGGACCATAGCTACAATGGGCTCGTTCTGATTTGCTTAAACTATAAACAGCGTGCAGGGAAAAACTTTTTTGCCTTTCATTCTCTGTGTAGCCTTTTGATATTAGTAGCTGACAGATTTCCACTTCTTAGCATTTGTTATCTGCTTTGTATATGCCATTCGTTATCTCCTTTGTATATGACAACAGCGTAAGGCTTTTGTTGTACATATTTTTAATAAAAAAGCCAAAATGTTTGAAAGCTAAAACGGATATTACTTTTCTCGTGGAGCACGCAGCCTTCTTTTGATAGCCTAAACCTTCGATAAAGTGTGTTGTAAGCTAGGCGCTGTATTTAGAAAGCATCTAAATGTTTGGGGGTGGGTCTGTTTTCTTTACAACAGACTAGCATTTTGCTCTCGGAGACGTAGAGATGAACAGTTATAATTATAGATAGTGCTGAGAGGTGACATTCAGCCTTTGATTCAGAGCTGAGCTCTTTCAAAATCACACTGCTTGGATTTGGTGTCTGGCTGCATTCTGCCAGAGGGAATGGGGGGCAAATCAGCAACAGGAGGTGTAAACGCTTGGCTGTGCGGTGACTAGCTGTGGCAGCTACTCATCAAGCGCAGCTACAGCCAGAGAAGAGCCCTACACTTTATCCAGAATCCTGGTGTGCTAGGCGCTGAGCAAATACCTAACGAAAGAGCTGCTGTTGCTGCAAAAGGTTTTGCAATCTGCTTGCGAGATGTGGCACAACAGGCAGAAGAAGGAAGCTCCTCCGCCAGGAAGCCACGAGATGGGGTTGTCTCATGATCAAAGCCATCAGCGGCGCGCTCCGGCAGCCAAACCGCTGGCAACGTTTTTGGAGGTCTCTCGAGAGTTTCGAAAGGCTTTGAAAGTGAAGGCACGACCCTAATGTTTGATGCTGTAGGGAAGGGCAAACCAAACCAGCGTACTACTGTACGCTGAACTCTTGCGAACTCTTCTTTCTCACTCTGATGTTTGTCGTAGAGGCCCTGGGCTAGAATATCTCCGTGGCATTTCACCTCTTGGCCCAGAGCCCATCGCGGTGCCAGCGCAGCAGTGTATAACCTTGCATAACCGTGCCTTGTTACGAATGACTGGAGAAGGTGCCATTACATATCTGCTTCTGCCAGGGGGCACTCCCCAAAAAACCCCACAACAACACCCTATATCTAAAAAAACAACAGGCACTGCATGAATTCTCAGAGCCTTCGGTACGCTGGTGTTACAGCAAGATCCGGTGCTGCACTTGACCCACTTACAGTCTGAAAATATTCTCAGTTTGGCTTTTTTCATGTAGAGGTCTGCACTTTCCCCTTTGTTGTCCATTTTTAAAGTCCATGCTGATTTAAAAAAGAAAAGAAAAAAAAAAAAACTTCTCTATAGCTGTGGCATGTGTCATCCCATAAATCCCTGTGTCATTACGATTTTCACATTGGCCGGTTCTTGCATGTCTTTGTTATCTTGCCTTTCTGTGGGATATTCCCTGTTCTTGCACTCCCTGTACTTAGGAGTCAAGGTGAATTTAATGTGTATCCATCTTAGCGCACCCCTGTCTCTCTGTTTCATTGCTGGTGATCTGCGGATGATGCATGAAAGTGCCTTTATATTATAGAAAGAAAATAATGAACAGGAAGGAAATAATGAACTTAAAAGGAGAAGTGCTAAAGCTGCTCCTAGTGAAAGTTCTTCCAGCAGCGTAGCGAAGATTGAACTACGGCAACAGGAACGAACTGTCAGTAGGAGAGCTAGAAAGTGTTCTTCCTTTGTAAATAAACTGCAGAAACTCCTCTCTGCAATGTGTTTATGCCCTCTGTAAGAGATAGGCATCTGTTCACGTAACCCTTGGCGCTAATCAGAAAATATGAATCTGCTTATCAGCTCTGCTCTCACCACGCGCGCTCGCCCGCCTGCTCGCGTTTGGCTCCTCTTTTCACCTCTGCTGCCTGGTTTGGGGTGGTTTGAAGGGAGAAGCGGGGTGAAGCTTGGCGCAGTGCGAGACGCTTGCCGAGTAGATCGAGTGTTTCATCTGGTTTTGCTGCTGGAGCCCTATTTTCAGGGCAATGTGGGATCCCCTTCCTGGACCTCATCCCCATGGGAACCTGACCCCCCCCGTGCAGCGGCGGGGGCTGCCTGCAACGCGGAGAGGTCCGGTTCAGCTGATGGCAGACCAGTCCATACAGTTTGATTTTGTGTAATAGCTACGGATAGCTTCCACTTTGTGAAAGTTTCTCTTATCTCACAGCATTGCTCCTGAACAAAATGACGTGCCACTGAAACACCCACCCGCCCCCATGCATTTTTTTCTGCAAGTTGGCCATTTTTTACATCTTTTAAACTTCAAGTAGTGTGGCATTTTCAAGGCTTAACACACACATCACATACGCTGAATGACTTGGAGCACGGGATGTAATCTAAGTGCTGCATTGCAAGTTACGAATTTGCTAATTAGCACCTATCCTTGGCACTGGCTTCTGGTCAGTGAGGAAATCCCGTAACCTTTCTGCCTGGAATTGCTCTTTAAAACAGGGATACTAATCTTTATGGACCTGATGGGTATGCTATGCCGATTCATTAGTTAATATTTTCAAAGCACTTTGAAGATGAAAAATGCTGAGTATTATTGGCCTTTTATCTAAAAAGACATTTTAAAACATGAAGCTGGGGAAAGATCTGCATAAATTAATGCATGTGTTGATTATGCTCTATCTTTCCTTTTCATCTGAATGTATTAAGTAGCAAGAGAACTGTGAGAATTTGTATCTTTCCTTTTCATCTGAATTTATTAAACAGTAAAAGGACTCTGTGAATTAGTAATCTAATTTGAACATCAAACCAAAGGCAAAATTCTTCCTAATCCATCTTGTGGATCTCTCAGCAGCAGTAGAGATTTCTTGCATATCTCAGGTTGAAGAATGATATTTCAGGCTCAGGTTTTGATACTTTCTGGATTGGTGGGACTTCAGTAAAGAATTATTCTTCCAGTTAAACCTGGAAGGTCAGTAACAACTCTACTTTGCAGTCAAAAAAATAAGGACCATCAGTCAAAACCAAGTTGCTAACACAAATCAGTAATGTTGAACCAGGTGGTTTTCACCGATTTCAGGAGGGAGCTCTGCTTTATAAACTCCTGTGATTTTCTTCTCATTTAGCAGAGTAACAATAGTTCAATCATTTGAACTTTCTTCTTCAGTAAATGTGTATGATAATGACAACTTTTTGCACTTTGTGAAATTTAATTCACACATGCAAGGTCTTTTCAATTGTTAAGTGCAAGATAATATCACAGCGTGATTTGTTAATTTTTTTGCTTCCCAAATGTGGATTTCTGGAGAAACAGATATTGCTAATTTTGATAGAGGGGGTATAGCACAAAAACTAGAGAAGGTTTCTGTCTTGGCTTCACGATTCGAGACATGTTGCAGCTTTTTTCACCATCCAGTTTCAAATCTCAGGGTGAGGGGAGTTACAGATGTTTGGTGAAAATCTTTGAGGAATTTCAAAACTTCTCAGTGAGTGACTATACCAAGATGTGGTGAATGGAGACAGGCTTTTGATGGGTTGGCAGAGGAAAGGCAAATTCCCAGCTACTTTGAGAAAAGTCCCAGAAGTTAAGATCTCTCCGGCTTGATGCTGATTTCAGCAGCAGGTATGTATTTGATTTTATGTAGCCAGGAAATGAAATGAGAAAAGCGGAAGTGTTGTAGTTACTTGGTTTGCTGCTTTTGTTTTGAAGTGTTGCAGATTTTTTTTACAATTTGAAACAAAACCTAATCTTTGAAACGGTGAAACCTTCATTTACCAATAAACTTTTATCCAGACATCATTACCACTGGTTTCCTCAGTGCCAAGAGGAGTGGCTGCACAAATGGTCTCTGTGATGGTCACTTAGGTTGAGGGTCTGCAACAAGCAGCCAGAACATCATTCCAGACTCCTCGTCCTCAGTTCCCTGCATCTGAGATCTTGAGGTGACAATACAGCCCGAAATATCTTGTTAGCAATATGATATTTCTCTGTCAATGAGCCTTGGAAGAGGTATTCATATACATTTGCTGTGCTGTGAAGTTCCTCTTTCTGTTTTAAACTAATTTCCTCTTTGCACTATGGTGAAATGTACTGGAGGGATGTACCTCCGTACTGGGGAATAAAAATTAAACCGCACCTTTTTCACAAAAATGAAAGTCCTTGGTAGCCACTGGAGTAGCTCTAAAGCTCATCTACCAGTCAATTTGGTGTTCAAGTAATTAAAGAGGTCAGGCACAAAAATATTGTGTACCTGGAGCTTTGCCAGCCTCTTTCTCCCATCTCTTATCATGCTTGTCCATTTGGGATTCTTCCACAAGCTTTGTTATAGTTATCGTGTAGATTAACAGTCTGCAACTATTAACAACAAACTGATGGTACAGAGTGGGAATTGCTTAAATAAACAATTTCACAGGTAAATGGAGTCACAGCTCTGAACCAAGAGACCTCCAAACTTGTTTTAATTTACAGAGGTCAAAAAGTAAGTGGGATTGTTGCTCGGGGAGGTAACTTGAGGAGAACATGCAGTATTCACTCACAACAAAGGGACGGAGGGTGAAAAATTTGATTGACTTCTGGAGTTTGATTTTAATTGGTTTTATTCCTACCATCACCAGCACAGCAGACAACCCTCACAAGCAGAGGAGAGATGCTGGTAGGTAAAGGTACATTTTTTTGCCTTTTTTTTGTCAGTTCACAGCAGTTCAGTATAAATCCTCCATAAGGGATAAGCAGGTGAGAGGTTCTTCCAGAAAACAGGGGACAAGCAGTAGGGTAGGAACCGCTGAGAGGAGCGAGTCTGGGGAACTCGTTTCTGCTTGGGTTTCCTGAGCATCTTTGTTCCAGATGCCCCACAGCTGCTTCCGAGGAAGCAATTTTTTTTTGTTTGCTTGTAGTCTGGATTATTTGTGCAGAGGAGCGGAGTACCATTTCTAGACATTTTTAATTGCAGAAGACTGTGGCTTCCAGTGCATAGGCAGTAGGGTTTACTGAGTATTTCCTGAGAGATTTAACAGGATATTAGGAGATCAGATAAGTATCTGTAAAACATCTGACCTAGCGCTATTCACTCCGGATTTATTCACAGTCGTCCTCGGTTGCCTATGGTAACGGGGCTATTTCTGCCTGTTCGTCAACCCCTTCCACCCTGCCCCAGCCGCCCTTCGGTTGTGGGACAGGGTGGGCAGGCAGCCTGCACTGCGGCTCTTCAGCCGGCCCGTGTCAGATGGGGGCAGGAGATGAGGGACTAGGGAATAACGTGGAGAAGGTCCAGGGCTATTTTGGGGAAGGGGTCACAGAGCATGGGGGGATTAGGATTACTGGAGGGGCACAGGGGAGGTACAGCAGGCACAGGCCAGGCTTTGTTCGAGCTCAGCTGCTGGTGAAATTATTTACCCCCAGCCTTATTTTCTGCTCAGAGCTGTTAGGAGTAATGGGAATCGCTGACTTTCCTTCCAACCCGGCCAGCTTCCCACCATTTCGTTTCATCCAACGTCAACGCATGAGTCAGCGATCAGAAATTTTACTTCGCTATAATTCCTGACAGTCTTGCTTAAAGCTCCTCTTCCTCCATGCCTTGTGTTCACTGATAAAGAGGCTGTGGCTTTGCATCCCGACATGCAGCCTCCCCTTTTTATCCTTACTAAGTGCACGGCGATAGCTCTGCTTTCTGCAGCTGAGAATAAGTCAACACCTAATCTAGGGTGTTAATAATCGTCATCTTCACCAGTCAGTGGATCCCACGGGCAGGGGCAGATTTCAAGCATGAAACCTCAGCTTTTCGCTGTCAAATGAGAGGCTTTGCCTGTCCCTGTAATGCAGGCTGTCACCTACCGCCGTGCTCTCTGGTGACCACAGGTGGTCCTTACCCTCGGCAAAAGAAGAGCTCCTCAGACATATGCACTGCCCTGGTTGCAGCGTTCTGTTTTCTGAATGAGTTGTGAAATATCGTGCGTGTGCTTCCTATTGATAATTAAAAGCGACACAGATGGCGATGCCTGCAATGTTTTCCTTAAGTCACAGCACGTAACAGAAAATGAAGTGATAGTTTTAGGTGGTGGCACATGTAGCTTCAGGTGTTTGTTTAATATTCAGCGTTCATGCTCGGTGAGAGCTGGGATGTGCTTTCAAATGTTACTCCATGGCTGTGCATCACTGCACATTTTTTCTTGTTTTTCCTTTTCAGGGCCTGACAGATGGTGATGTTTAGATTAAAAGTAATTTCTTTATTAAGCCAACGCCCATGTTGTCAGTGATTTTTAACGGGAGATTCATGTGTCGAAACAAGGCAGTTGTGTAGTTGAAGTGTCTGAAATGGATGGAGGGCTTTAGAAAGACACCTGAGACAAATTCAGTGTACTGAGGAGGAGGTAGCTGTAGTCACATCCTGGGGCTGGGAGATCCAGCTTCCACGTCCTCAGTGTCGTGAGTGAGATCTCAGGGACATAATGAAGCCTTCCTTTCCAAAGGTCTCTCTGATTTTTGCATTCCTAAACAGGGATAGGGATCCAGCAATTCCCAATGGGAATTCTGGACAGACTAAAAATAGGCTATTTTTCTATACTGTTTTTCACCCAGGTATTTCACTGTACTGACCATGGATGCATCATATGAAATAGGTACTATAGGCAGCTAATTGCACTGAGTCGAGGCCAGACCACTGAAGTATCTAACTTCAGTCTAAGATTTGGACCAGCTTGTGGGCTTCCTGCAGAATGATTGTGACCAAATCTTGGGAGCTTTGGTGTGCTTAAACCGTGTCGGCAGACCAGGATACCTGGTAGGCGGCTGCTGGGCAGGAGGTGGAGAATCAGAAACGGTAAAAGAGGATCGCCATCTGTTACAGCGCAATCCAATGCCTGCGGAGTAAACGGCAGCCTGTAACGAGCCATGGGTGCAGTCCTCAGAGTCACTTCTGTCACCGGTCGGTTCCCTTCATTCCTGTCTTCACATCTGATAGTTGTTCGGCTAGTTCCTGGAGGAAATCAAGATGCCCTGCAGGTGCCGTCCCCTGTGGGCAGCCACCGGTGTGCTTCACTGTCAAAGGCGGTCGTCTGCGATAGCCTGGTCTAATGGTGTAGACTGCTGCTCTGGGTTGGCTCTGGGTTTCTCTACAAGGGAGATGGGTACTAGGAGACTCTACAGACTATGTGTATCACCAAACCCGTTTTATGGACTAAAACCATAATATCTAGTTAGTTAGCTTTAAGTTTTCCACACAGCGCTGTGTTGTAACATGTTCTTCTTGGGAATAAAAATGTCAGTCAAAGGAAAACAAATTTTAATTCTGCCACTGAAAGCCACACTTTTTTTTTCTTTTAAGTTCCTATGGGAAGGTAGATAAACCTTCAAAAAATGAAAATACACTCTCACTTAAATTATTCTGCTTTTGGGGTCACATTTTAATCAAAACCATACCTGCCTTCAGGAAAAAAAAAGAAGTAAAACTGATTGAATTTAATAACTAAAAGAACATAAACTGTCTGCTTTGAAATGTATAATCTCACATGACATTTATTTCATAATGTGATCAAATCATATATGTTGTTATGGGGACAGTCTTTATTAAAAATGCCATTTATTTTAACAAGCGCAATAAAAAGAAACCCATACTCTTTTATTGTGGTAGGGAAAAAACTGCTATTAAGCTGCTTTCAGCTAAATGAAAACATCTTTCAAGATTTGTTCTAAAATATTTAAATAAAGTGCTATGGAATTTATTCATTTGCTGCCTTCCAGCATGAATAGAAACCCATTAAATTATCTTAAATACAATAAATGATATAGAAGAATTTGTTTTGGTTAGGAATATCCTTTGCTGATGAAGAATAAGATCATTTAAATATAACATTTTAATATAGGCCTGTAATTATGTCATTGAAAGCCCAGTTTGAAGCATAGCAAAGTATAGAGCGGGCACTCCAGCTGCAGCCAGAGCTTTCGAAAGGCACCTAAGGGGAACTGCCAGTCCACGTCCCCATTAAAAAGGGAATGACTGGGAGACCATGAAGCACATATGGTTTCAGTGAGGCGAAATGCATGGCCTGTCACCCCGCAGCGGAGTCGGGGAAGGGGAGGGATGGCTCCCTTCCCACGTGGGACTGTGGTGGGGAGGCCGACGAATAGGGTGCCTTATTCTTCCCCAGGAGTTCACGGAGCAGATGCCTCCTTGACAGGAGCGTGTTGTACCGTGACAGCCAGATGTGTCCAAAGGATGGTGATGTTGCTTTGCTCGTGCTTCCCGCCACACTTCCCCGGAGCAGAGCGTTTTCACGACGGCTTCAACGTGGTGGCCCTGTGCCGCGGTTTGCCCTGCAGTGTTTGAATCGCCTGATTTCCCACTCCTGGTGGACCAGGGCTGGTAAAGAGCTGTACTGAATGAATGCTTTTCAGCCAAACAAGACATGGGCCAAAAACCACATTATAATGTCTGGAACATGTCTGATCTGGAAGACTAGGCAGGATGGGACCTGGTTAGCCCTCGACTGGGAGAGCTCCTGGAAGTACTGGGGCTGGGGTACCCTCATCATATCCAGCTGGCAGCCCTTCGTCTCTGTCCCGCAGACTTGCTCTTCTCTCCTCTTAGCCCAGCCTGAATAATATCAGAACCAGGGGCAAAATGTGCAATATTGCTTTATTACAGCTGCCAGATTTGCAGATGCAAGTTAGGTGAAGATGGCCTTCTATTATTTAATATTCCAGAAGCCAGACTAAAAGGGAATAAATATAACTTGGTTCACTTTGGAAACAATTCTCACATGAAAACATTTAAGATATTCCCATTCCCTACCTTGCTGGACTTTACAAGGAAGCGGGGCTGCACCGTAATGGAGTTAGACTTTATTCTCCACCTAACAAGTAAGACTTGGGGGCATAACGTATGACTAATTAGCCTAATACCACAAGAAGCACTGAGAAGCTAAAATGTGCGCAGCAACTTAATGGGATGAAGGGCCTTTGTTACAAGCTGGACGAGGTAGTCTAACGGTTCCTTCTGGTTTTAAATTCTGTGGAAAAAAAACCCACCTCTATTAGTCATTATTTCTGCAGCTTTCTGGCACTTCTTCCTTAAGAAGCAGGGGCGAACCCCTGGAATAAAGGCAGTTTGTCAGTTTAGTTTCAAAGAAAACTCCCTTTATGGTATATGGAAAGTGGAGGATAGTCTGTGAATGTGTTTTATCCATGATGTTTTCTTGAAGAAGTCTTTGAAGTTTCTAGCCATGTAACTTGTGGCTACATAGCTTGTATCTACAGCTGTTAAAGAAAGGAACAGTTGTGCAATTGGGTCAAAGCTTGTTTAGGTTTTGTATGGAAAGCCACAAACTTCTTTGCTGTGTGTGAGGTCATGATGCTGCAGTAAATAAAATGAAGACGTACTTCTGCGCATAAAAAGAAAAGGTGGGAAACGTACCTCATTTCCTTAAGTCTAATACTCCCTGTGCTGATTCTCAGTGTGTAGGGGAAGGCAGAGCGGGGCTGCGCCCAGTTTCTGTCTGGCCCTTTAGGATTTACTGTGCCGGCGGTGGATGGGAGCAGCCTGCAAGTCTCCGCGGCCAGGCGCTGCGGCGGGGCAGGGAGGTGCGGGCTGTGCAATGCTTTGCCCGGAGCCACAGCAGCAGAGGCTCCGGCTCCACGTCTCCTGTGCAGATACGGCACGCACGCGACTGAGCTGACACGGGGATGCCGTTCAGGCTTGTGGGCACTGGCCTGTGGGATGCTCACAAAACTCTCTACCCTTCCTGTTGATCTCTTCTAGGTCACGTTATTTGACCATTCGTATAATCGAAAGCACCCACAGTCAGCAGGCTTTTTCCCTCCCCCGATGCTTCCCTGCAAGCATACGCTCATGGGGTTTTGTTTGCTTGTATGGGGTTTTTTTGTTTGGGTTTTTTTGAGTTGATTTTTTTTTTTTTTTTTTTGCGGGGGGAAGGGCACTGCTTCATCCACTGTAATTTTTATGCTGTCCTAAAAGTAATAGAGCTCAGTTTGGTTTTCCACTGACTTTCCTGGGATGTCTCTAGCGATGTCCCGTGAGGTTTGCTCTGACAGTCCCTGCAGTCTCCTGGAGCACAGAGGGGCATGGGCTACATTGATTCTTGGCG
This sequence comes from Aquila chrysaetos chrysaetos, assembly GCF_900496995.4. Classification (NCBI taxonomy): domain Eukaryota; kingdom Metazoa; phylum Chordata; class Aves; order Accipitriformes; family Accipitridae; genus Aquila; species Aquila chrysaetos. The sequence continues at coordinate 34,462,823 of NC_044015.1, read as the reverse complement.
AAGAAATTCATTGTAAAAGGCATTAGGGACTTCGGGATGCAATGTCACAACCATGCTTCTTCTGAAGCATCTAAGAAAATGCTGAACTGTAGTTTAGGCCTGAAAGTCAATGAATAGTTAATGCAGTTCCATGACAGCAAATGATGTTAAGGTCGACAATGTTCAACCAGACAAACATGTGACTCTCTCTCGTACGAAAATCCAGAGTTTTAAGGATCAGTCTTAGCTAAATATAGTTCCCAATGTTGTTTACTCAATACCTAGCTAGCACTCCGATCACAACCTCACAGATCTGTTATAGGCGGAGAACTAGGTCTAGGTATGATAACCAGATTTGTGTTTACATCCACACCCAGAGCTCGTCCTGTTTCTCAAGAGGAAACAAAGATTCTTAGTCATCAAAGGGGATGTATTTGCCACATTTTATGTGTACAAGTCAGTTTCAAGAAATAAAAAGCATCGTAGAAATAATTTTTGAAAGTATAAAGGTGCCAGCAAGGCAGAGTAATGCTCTTGAGTGGAAGTGCTTTAGAGTGAATCATGGTTGTGCAACTAGTTTACCTAAACTCATTTTAAATCAGAAGAGTGACAGGCCCAGAACACTAAGTGATGGAGGATTGCTCCGTGACGCTGTTCGAGGCATCAGGTTGGACTGTGCGCAATCATTTCCTTCTAAATTGCTTGTAGTCCCTTTTCAAATTGTCAGAGTAGTTTTCTTCTGCTTCGTTGCACTTGAGAAGCAGGTGGACGGCAAGCTGCTCAGCCTCGTTTGATCCACACGCTGTTGTTCAATGGATAGAGCAAATCAAACTGGAAAGGCTCCCTGGTACGGCTCTAGCGCTGCCTGGTCAGTGGCTAGATTAACAACAGGAAGCTGCCTGCAATTCAGACAGGAGGAGATCTCTAATTTTGTCTTTCTTAAGGCATATTAGAGAAGACGATGATAAATTTAGCTCCTTGGTGCCAAGAATGGCAAGTGTCAGCGTGACACTTGAATGCAAAATGCGTAAACTCAGGCTATCACTGCATGAAGCATCAATTTATTGGTTTTGGAGCACAGAGTGGTCTAGTTCCTGCAGGACGGGAGATTTCATTTGATCTAGCTCCCAGATCACTTTGGGAGTTTACCTAGGCCTCCTATCTCATCTGTCCCTGAGGTTCCCCCATCTTAAAAAGGGGGAAAAAGAATAACTTCTCAGGGTTGTGGGGCACAATTCATACAAGCCTGCAAAATCTTTTTAATTTCTTGCATGCAGTGTGAGGGAGATGCACAGCTTTTGTCAATGTGTTCCTATGCTTTTCTTGCTGCACTATGCAATAAAACGTAAGATGCCAATGTGCTCTACGCTTTTGTTTCCTACAGAGATATCTTTGCAACTATGAGCACTGGCTTATTTGAAAATTCACCTGAGGTTTAGGCCATAGGTTGTGAAACAAAATGAGAATGGAAAGAGAACATTTCTTGTCAAATGGATTTGTGTTCTCTCATAATAAGAAATCAGCATCCTGCAAAATGAATTTGTGAAGAAATTCCTCAGAGCTGTTCCCTACCTTGATCCTAGCGAAAGCTTAGCCTGGTTTAAGAAGAGGGCACCCAGGCTGTAATTTGAAGAGCACCTCTGCTTTAGTCGTTGAGTCTTACAGCGTACCTCAGCGTAATGACATGAGCTGTGCAAAGCATCCAGGCACATCAAGTGTGGTCATGCAGACTGGGTGGTGATATCTCTGGGGCTTCTAGAAGGATCTTGTCTCAGTGGATGGTAAACTCTCCCTGCCTTTGAAGGAACCATACAGAAACCGTGGCTCCTGAAGCAGTCAGGTGCTAGGAAAGATGTGCACATCAGTGATGGTCTTATTTATCTCCTCTTTCTCTGTAACAGCTTGGCACAAAATGTTTCTTGAGCATCTCTGTGCTTCATGAGACCAGCAGACTGGGTTTACTTTTGTGCAGATACGTGATATACTGGAATTTTTTCTTTTTTTTTCACATACTGTGGTATTTATCTTATGAATGTCTGCCTGATGTGGATTTTTCCCACATGTGGTTTGCCTGAACAAGGCACGCTCAGTTAAGAAAGGCACAGGCAGTGCAAGTAGCCTACTGGGTTTATATACTCCCCAGCTCCAGTACAAACTGTGTAATCATCTTCTAATTTTGAATGTACTTTCCTTAACGACACGGTGTGCTTGGAGACGGATGTGTGTGCTGGAGGGCTCGGATGCAACGTCTGGAGGAGCAGAGAGGTCAGCTCCATCAGCAGGAGCTGACACAATGATAGAGGAGGAAGAAATGACATAGCAGTGCGGAGAGAGAAAGCGGAGGCCAGGAGACTTTCACAGCACCTGCTCTGCTGCGTGATGATGCTGAAAAAGACCAGGTGTTTGGAGATGAGAGGAAAGCGTTTGTGTGTGTCAGGGGGAGATCGTGTGCTCTCAGAGAAGGCTGCGAATTGCTCCTTGCTGTCCGGCTGGCAGCCCAACGCTGGTGGCTCAGAAGCTGCCCTGAGACTGGAGGATGGAAAGAGTGGTGGAGGGAGGGTGGGCAGGACACAGCCCGAGCGCTCCTCGGCAGGGCACGGAGTCTCCCGGCTTTTCTCCTGGGAGTCACACGCTGGGGAAGCAGCTCTGCAGAGGCACCACCAGCAGATCCATCCCTGGGTGAAGAGGCGACTGCTGGGAGCAGGGGCCAGGCAAGGGAAAGGAGTGGGGCAAAAGGGAGAAGGAGGAGTGCCCCCACGGGCAGGGCTTAAAGTTCTGTCTTATTGAGATGGTTTTTGAACGTGTACCGAGTATACGTGGAAGCGCAGCCCTGCCATGCTGCTGCTCCTTGACTCTGCTCTCTCTGTTAATTCCGCCTCCAGCGACCGCACGTGGATGTCCAGTTACTGATGCTGCGACTGAGAGGCAGCGTGGAGAGACCCGTAAACCCCGTGCCCGAGAAAGACGGAGCTGGGCTGAGTCACAGCCTCAGGGCACAGACTTCGTCCCTGTGTCTACAGCCCCAAGTACCACTGTGCACAGATGCACAAGGCAAGCCCTTGGGAGACCATCATCGCTTCCCCAGTGGCAGCAGGGTGGACAGCCCCAGCTTGGAAATGGGCACCGAAACTTGCTGGCTTGAAAAAGGAGGCTCCAAATCTAGTTAACTTGGGTCATGTCGGTGCCAGGTTATAAAGCCTTCTGCTGCTCTACAGCTCTGGGGTGTTCTCATGCTGTTTCCTGGTGGTGGCCTTCCCCGATGAGGCTTTCTTTCTCTTACAGTTTATACAAATATAAAATGTGGGGAAGAAACAAAATGACACATAATTCTTGACACAGAATAGAATAAGGCTGGATTTTCATTTAAAATCCCTCTACCCACAGATACTGTGAATTGCAATGGCACAAAATTGTTAAATTGCTTTACATTTGGGAAACCTCAGTTCATAAAAAATTGATAACAATTTATTTTTGTACTACATGGTTGACATCACTCTCTCTCTCTCTCTCTTTTCTCTCACTCTTTCTGCTGGTAATATGCTGTTTTTTTCACTGCATGTCTGCTGAGATTCCAAGAAAAACCCAAGTGTGTCATACAACATTGCTTTCTGATTTGCAAGTTAAATAGTTTACATAGGCAAAAATGTGGAGCAATTGGAATATTCCCTACCCAAACACTCAGGGACTCAAACTGCACATTTTAGCCTGGCAGGCCTCCACTGATATTTTTAGCGAGAAAAAAAACATTTTGAAGTAATAAGGAAAGACAGATCAGATCTAGAAAAAAAAAAATGAAGTTAAACCACTATTGGACATTTTTGTGAATGTTGTACTTTTGGTGCTAGTATACATCTTGCCCTGTGTATACCGAAGTGCAGCACACACAGACTTTGAAAGTTTAGGCCCTTCTGAAATGTGTGTTCCCGAGATGGGGTTAGCCTTCTTGCTGATTGATTTAGTCTTTTGGAAACAGGCAAACCATCAGGAGCTTTCTGCTCAGAAAGATTAGCATTCATAGCCTGCTGTTTTTTAATTAAAAAAGCCATTTAAATACAAGGGTTGGGGTTTCTGCCAGCAACCATTAAAAATACCTGTTTTGTAATTATCCCCCAACCCCTTTTTCTATTTAATTCTTTCTTTTTTTTTTTCTTTTTGTTTCTCTTAAATTCTTGACAGATTGTCCCTGTTTCATCTACCTGCTCTTGTGGCATTGTACCTCCCGCTAAGGTTAGCAGCTGGCTGTAAATCTCATGCCAACCCTGCTGCAAGCAGCTGGCAGGAGGTGTGGGAAGGATGTGTTCAGCATCCGTTTTCCAGTGGCTGAGTTTATCCTCTGCCTCCTGTTTGGAGGATTAGGGGCACAAGCCGAGCTTTGCCGTGACTGCCGGGCTGTGTCAGGGATGTGGGACCTCAGGGGCATTGTCCCACCAGAAATTCCCCCGATGTTGATGTGTCACTATTTGCACACACAGGAAGGGTACGTTCTGTGGGTGGGACGTACTCTGGGTGGAAATTTAAATAGGTATTAGCTAATTAGTATGCCATGTAGTCAGTCATAGCTGTGCTGTGTGTATCTCTGCTTGTCTCTCTTATGGAGATTGGCTTGTAGATAGCTGTACAGACAACCTTACCAGGGCAGAGCCCCAGTTCGTGTAGGGCTTGGTTGAAGTTTTCTGGTTTACCCAGTTCTAAAATCACCCTGGGTACCTCCATGCATTATGCCTGTGGTATATTTGTAGCTGTAGATATTGTTAGACAAGAGAGTTTGGGCAAATGTATGCTCGTTAAAAAGGAGGTGACCAAAGGCATTAACCTGAGTGGTGGCTGCTTTCTGACTTGCTTCTGAGGAATTTACACCTCATGATTTTTGTGTTCTTAATTTTGCTTGGACTTTGGCCTTGGACTAGTGCAGAAACCCTGACCCACAATATGAGCGTCTTCAGACAGCAGCCTCATTTGCACAGAGCTTCTAAGATTTTTACTGCTCTGCAGCACTGTGGGGGGGTCACGTAAGTCAAAGGCTGAAGAGACAATTCCTGTTTTGGTATCTGACAGGTGACTGACAAGGTCTCGGTTCATTTTCATGCACAGTAAGAGTCTCACTTGCGAAGTTTCAGTCTGCCCTGATCCTGTTTTGCCCCTTCTGCTTCCTCAGCCTATTGCTGTTTTCAGCTCCGCTGCCTCCCCCTGTATCTGCAGCTCTCTCAATTCATCTTCGTTTTCTGCCTCTTTCTTTTTCTCACTGAAGAATTCCATGGCTGAAATCTCAGCTTGATGATGATCTTTGCTTCTCCTGGCGTGTTTCCAAATGCAGCTTTCGGATTAAAATGGCGAACATGAATCTAGTGTTTGAAAATTGAGCCAAGGCGGCGGTTCTTCTCTGCAGAGCGAAGGCGAATTATGGAGGCTGGGAGCAGAAACTGGTATGTAGGGCTCTTTCTGTCTTTCCGTCTGTCTAGTGGGTAATTTGAATCAGTGTGTTACAGAGGCCCTGGGCAACTGGTGCGAGAGCTCATCGCTGAACCCAGCCCAGCCTCCTGTTCGCCTCGGAGCCGATGCTTGAGTTAGAGGTGCCGAATGTCCTTGACTACACTCGTCTCTTCTCTGAAAATATCCTGCTGTTGCTGAGGCATCAGCATGCCTCCTTAGAGGGTGTTTTATTACTGATAACTCAGTGCAGCATGCTTCAAGCCTGTCAAACCATGAAAGCAAGATTATTAGTGACTGGCTTGCATTGGTGCTGCAAAAGGGGTAGAGAAATTTCAGGTTTGGTCACCACCAGTATAAACAAAAGGTCACCCTCTTTGTCGCTGCCTCGCTCTCCTGGCTACTGCAAGCTCCCTGTGCGGCCCTCTCCTTCTCCCACGTCTGCAGTCCTCCGGTTTAGTGTTACTGGTTTGAAACGTTCATGTGATGATAGTGCTTTTGACGAAATATTCTGCAGTTAGGAACAATTCCTTGGGGTAGACTGTTGGTATTAGGCTGAAGGCCTAACCTCTTCCAGCAAATGTTTAACACAGGAATGATCTCAATTTCATCTGTCTGAAAAAATCCCACTGTAGTCCTCAAATCACATGAAAATTTTCTCCCAATAAATCCAGAAAGTTGTATTCTTCGCAAATCGATAGCTGAATAAAAGACCAGATGCCAGCCCGTCATTTGCTTTTAAATACATACATCTTCTAGATTTCCCTTTAATTTTCTGATGCCAGTTTTCAGTTGTATTCTTCAAATGAAAATGATCCACGTGCTATTTTACAAATATGCAAATACTGTTCTCATCTAACTTACTGACTGCACAAAAGCTTAGTAAAAAGTGTTGGAGAAATATTAAAGCTCGTAAGTGTCTCTATTCAAATCAGTGCTTAAAATTAGCTTTAATTTGTGGTAGAAATGCAGTAAGACTAGAGGAGAATACTTTTGAAATCCCATTTGGGGTGATTATATAAGTTATGACATATCTACCATCCAGCACAAAGCCCATGAAGATGTTTTAATATCAGGGGGTTTCTTTCTGAATCTTTATTTCCCCTGCCTAGGTAGAGCAGTAGTATCAAACATCAGATTGCACTTCCACATAAATGCCAACAAAATAGCATGTTAACCCCTCCCCGAACATTGATTTTCTTGTTTATATTTGCATTTTCTCTTCACAGACACTAACTGGACAAGTGCAAACTCTTAGCTTTAAGGTTGTAGAGGCACTAGTGCAATCGCAAGGAGGGACCAACCAAGGCCGGTGGCAAACGTTGTCCCTATGCAGTGCCAGACTCGCGGCGAGCGCTCGAGGAGAGCAATGCAAGTGGCCAGCTCTGCCTCCATTGCCTTTTTGCAGTGTTCACAGGACAAGTTGCAGAGCTGGAGTGAGGGATTCACTTTAGTCTCAGACCAGAAGTCTTTATAGAAAGGCATCTTCTTACTGACTGTGGCTGGAAGCTCTTTATGTAGAGCTGTCAGAGCTGCTGGTCCTCTTCTTAATTTGTGACCCTCTAGGTCCCATGATCTAGACCCCTCGGAGAGAGCAGCTGGGAGCATGGCAGGTTTCCACATCAGCCTGTGCCTGCCCACCCAGTCCAGAAATGCCTGAAGACAGTCTGTGCTTGGCTGGCGGCATCCAAACCGCCTAGCTCTGATGTTGGAGGGACTCCAGCAGTGTCCTGGGCTCTGCTTCCATCCATAAGGAGTGGCCATTCACGCATTAACCCAAAAGGCCACGTGCTGGTGGTGGACCTGCAAAATACAATATAGACACATACAACGCTCACTTCTTCAATACCTGGTGAGCAGATTTGCTAAGTGCCTGGATTCCCCTACCAGATCAGGCTTTCTTGTGCAAAGGAGACACGTAGCAAAAGTTTGTTCCTATCCCAGTAAAGGTTAGTCTTGCTCTTGCTGTTGGTTGCAACGAGGAGTAAGAGCTGCTTGCTGACGACGAATGCTGTAACTAACCATGAAGTGGGGATTTTGACTGACGATTCAGAGTTTACAGGAGGAGCTGTGCATGCCAGATCATACCCTTTTAAAGTATCTGGAACGGGTCTTAAGGTTCTTTACTCTTAGTACTATTTTGCTGTCAGGAAACAGCCATGAAAGCCAACAGCAAAGTATATGTCTGATCTCATCTCCTTTCAGAGCTGATTCTCAGATAGGATGAAGGCTTTTTGCTGCTTTTGGTTACTAGATAAGCTCACATGCTGAGAGCTCTAGGTGGATCTGAAGGATCAAACCCTGTTTATAATTCATTTGTGCTCAAGGTGAGTCTATGTGATAGAATTTCCATTTTTATGAGTTTGCTTTAAAAAAAAAAAGAAATGGAAATACACCAAAGAGCTTTGTTCAAAGAGCCCCACCTTAGGAAATGGCAGAATGAAGTTGGTTTTGCTCTCTTTTCTGAACTCTTGCAGGACAGTGTTAATAACCTCCTTTTAATGTAGATTTTGAGTGTGCAATACATGCAGAGCGGGGAGTGCGGCGTGCTTTACACGTCTGTAAAACACAGATCTTACAGAGTGCAAAAGTCAGACTTGCGTGGGCTGAGAACAGAAGAAATCCTCTTCTTCCTTTGTGTCACTTATATTTTGACTCGGGGTTTTTGTACGATATTTCAGATGTTTACAGAAGCGCTTTATTAATTTTGTCACGCAAAATGCAAAGTTGATCCTTACATGAAAGGTGCCATTTGAAGGGGACCTCTGGTTGGACCAAGAGAAGAAGCAGTTCTTAAGGTGTTGCCAATGGTTCCTCTCTTAGTCTGGGGTGCCCTAGACACAAACACGTCATGGGATTGCCGTCTAGGTCTGGAGAAAGCCCAGATGGCCCATAAGGAGTGAGAGATGGTGAAGCATCGTGTTTTATTATGCAGAACAGAAGATACTCATGAAAAATAATGCACTGGTGTCAGATTGTAGCACCTTGGGGAAGATCCTGTCACCGTCCAAGTGATTTTCCTGTACAACAAAAGTCTGGGGAAAGTTGCCAATGTCTGTTATATTGAACAATGTAATATATGCACTCTTTTTTTCTCACTGCAAACATTTTTGTGTAATGCAAGATGCCGATCTGTCTGAAAGCTATTGATAGGTTCTGTGATTCCTCATGGGAGAACAGGGGAAAGAGTGAACTGAAGCAGTATTTTAAAAGTGATATAGTTATATAATGTCTCTGTTTAAAAACATAAAAATCTAACTGCCTTAACACTCTACTACATAATTCCGCAGGACATGTGAAACACAGCACACTACAGCACTTAGTCTGCGAAGGATTCCCTTGTCACTGTCAAAATTGTTTTAGAAGTCTAAATTAATACATAGCACTGCATTTATTAAAATGTGAAATAATCATAAATTTTTCATTCTTTGTACACTTAAGCTAATTTTCACATAAATGAAGCACTTGGCAGTTGAAATTCCACATATGGTTGACAGTGATGTTTGATGTCAGAACAATGCCCTGAGCTCCATGCAAATTAAACATATTTTAATTATTCTGGATATCCATTCTTCCTTTACAGTGTGCCTAAGCAGAATATTAAAAGGAATTTTAAGTGTAATGTATTGTCAGCAACTGACTCCAACAGCCGGCGCGAATCCTCTTGCCTCTTCTGCTGCTGAAAGGGAGGTGACCCAAAGTGAAAATTATAAAGGGCACAAGAGAAAGCAAAACTTTTCTTAAGCTTTGGAAACCAGTCTGGCTTAATGGGAACATATTGAACCCCCCCCCTCCAGCATTGACATTTGTGGACATTGGACTGAGCGGTAGAGGCTCTCGAGGGGAGGGAGCCAAGCCAGATGTTCACGTGTTGCATTTGGAATGAGAACCTGGGCTCTCGCTGTTGCTTTCCAGGCATCAGGTTTCCGTACCCTGTGACAAAAACACTGGGTTTCCAGGATGGTGATGATGCCTTGATTTTTCTTGGGCAATTCCATGGGCAGCAGTAATAGCAATTGTAAGTGTGCTCCTGGCATGCTGAGCAAGGATCTGGAACTATCCATTTTTCTCGCTGTTTTGCAGCAATTTTTAAGAGATCAGGAGCTGGGCATCCCTGAATTTCATTTTCTCTTTTGACACTGCCTTGTTTTGTGACCAGCGTGTTTATGGCAAACAGGTTTCTACAGTTGACTAAAGGCAGGTAGCTAGACCTCAAATTCATATGTGTGTTTAGGTGTCTTTAGTTTCCCTCAAGAACAGGAAAGGAATTCAAGCATGTTAAAAACTCCCCTTTCCATGTCTCTTCAAAAATGCTTAAACACTAATTGAGAAAAAAAATCTAGCCTGGTATATCTAGAGCATGGTTTGAACGGTACCCTAGCCCTTCTCTCCCTCCCCATCTAATGGGTGTTAGTCTGAGGTCCCAGTTAAATGACTAATTTCTAAGTAACAAAGGTGCTTTTAGGAGAAAAAAATCAACAAAACCTCTTTGGATCCAGTTTAGGCAAATGGAAAGTTTTTTTCAACTTTGGCTAAGTGCTAGCACACTAACTGGAGTGGAGAGACTTTCTGAAACTGGGATCATGTGTATCCCCAATAAAATGGAAATAATATTACACCTATCTTATAAGGGAATTGTGCACATGATTTGGGTCAACTCTGTGTAGTGATCTGAAATCCTAAGACAGTACAAGCAATATTTAATTCTTTATCATATCTGTTGTCGTAGGATTGCTTATGAACATTGGGTATTGTTGATGAGCCTTGCTTTGCTAGTCCGTTTAGAATTTATTTGTAATATTGGTAGCACTTGGTGATTATTGTTAGGCATAAGTACATTGAACTTAAGAAGCTGGAAGAAAATAAACATGTAGCAAGTGAGGACTTACGGTCTTTGATTATTGATTCTTCCAAAAGAACAATTTTAGTTTGAAAGAGAAAAAAATTACCCCCAATGGAAATTAAAAGAGGTGTTCCAAAATGCTGAGGAAGTTTTGCTGAATTCCAGTGGAAGCCGTTGATTCTGCTCGCTACATTTTTTATAGTGGATGACTTAAAAAATTAAATGGACTACCAGTTTCCTTTGGATTACTTTTCCTTGTGCGTAAACGAAAGCCTAATCCTTTTGCTAACTATAACCTGTGTAAAACTTTACCATCGGGTTCAGGTGCTTTTTTTCTGAAGGTGGAAGGATCCTATTGTCATGATCAGAAGCATTTGAGTTAGCCCTTGTTCTTGAAACAAAGATAGCTGGTGTTGCCTTGAACCTGGCTTGTTTCTGGGGTTTTTATTTTGTATCATCTGTCATCTAGGTAAATTTAAATCTCTGACCCCCTCTAGCTGCTGGATAGAAGAGCTCCTTGTCTCCTTCCCTTCCTCCTCTCCGCTGCAGAGATGAAGGGTGAAGTTCTGAGAAAGTCGGGGCCTGGTGGGATCTGCATCACTAAGGTGTCTCCTGTCCTGCCGGACTGGCTCTGCCCCCACCCCAGCCTCTAAACACTTCCAGTTCTGCACTCTGTATCTGTCCACCACGGTCCCGGTGGCAAAACAGGAGTACTGGTGCTTCAGTGTGCCCTAGAAAAAGCTCAAAAAGAAATTATTAGTGCATTTGCCTAGGTATATTAATCTGTGCTAATTTTAATCTACTGGTTCTTGTTACATTTCGCTGTTCACTTCTGAAGCTTCAAGCCACTATTTAAACAGTAGATGGCTGCAGGAAGACTAAGGAAGATTTTTGGCCCCGAGGAAGACGTTAGGAGATGAGATTGAATGCATGAAACCAGTGAACCTTTATGGCTCAAGAGTCAAAAAGTAGCTAATAAGCTTCTAAAGTATATGGAGGAGAGAATTCTTGCGGTTTTTCAATCAGTATCTTATTTTCTGTGGAAAGGCTTTGGTATTTGAAATGTGGATGTAAGCACTCCAGTAAGTTCTGGCTCCCTAAACCTTGCTCCTGTGGGTTTCATGTGGAGGAGCAGCTATTAAAAATGTACAGAGGCACCATTAAAGATGAGAAGTAAGAATTCTGACACTGTAAAAGTATTTTTTTCTCCTCTTAACTTTTCCTGTTTCAGCTTGAGGAATGAAAGCTTCAGTGCACTTATTAACTTCCCAGTTAATGAGATCTTGAAACAGGGACGTTTTGCTTTGCTTTCCTCTGGCTCATCACACTGCCTTCTCTTTGGAAAGTGGCCACAGATTGAAGATGAGGAAAGAAGAGTGCAAGACTCATTTATGTGCTTGACGGTTGTTGTGAGCAGATAGATACTAAGTTGGCTTTTTTTCAACTCATCCCTTCCCCTGTGTGTGTTTCAGGCTTGCTTTTTTGGCACCTTCAGACATAGCAAATACTGGTGGGTAGTGTGCTGTTCACAGGCAAAATATGCTTGCCAACTTTTGCCAGGCACCTCAAAATGCAGATATAAAACTCTTGGAGATTGTCTGTTCCCTTTCTCATTTTAAGAACCTCTGCCACCCTCTCTCTTTGTGCTCCTACAATAAGGCATATAGCTAGGAAATAATATGGAGCATCAGATCAGGTTCCAGCAAGAAATTTGAAGTTAAATAATGTTGACAAGTGGCACATATAGGACATGACATGAAAACTACATATGGCTAAAGGAGAACACTTATTTCTTGTTGTTCCCTGTGGAATTTCCAATAGGTGATGAAACTGGACTAGAAGACATGGGAACAATAGATAGACATCAGCTTTGGGAGGACGGTGAGAGTTAAAAGCATTTAGATAGAGAAAATGATCTTGCTTAAACTGGCAGAAGATGGAAATATTTCAGAATACCTGAGCATTGGACAGGGCTGCAAAAATACTGAGTAGCCCTATCTCTGCTCAGTAAGGTAGTTCATATATTCCCATTTATAAAAAGTGAACTGTTCCTCCAGTAGCCATCAAAGCCCTAGAATTAGAGGCATATAAGGTTAGTTTGTGTGTGCATGCACGTGTATTATTCTTTTTCAAGCTGCAGAGTGTGAATCCAATTTTAGAGACAAGCTGATCCAAGTTAGCGTGAGAACAACAGGAACAGCTTCATAAAAGAGGTGGCAGAAAGACAACCAAAGGAATTGTGCATTTGTCTGAGTTTTAGGAGAAACTAAAGATATGGGGTGAGTTTAGATACAGTGTTAACCCTGGGTCCACGCAAATGCAGAACTCCAAAAGGAGAGGGAGATGCTTAGTGAGTTGGCCTTTTAGTGGATAAAAGAGTGAAGCGAAGCCAAACAGGATATCTGTACAAGGTGGCAGGACACAAAGAAAGTAGAAACTCCTCCATCCCCCTCCTCTGAAAAAAGCCGAACCAAACCTGGCACTTGCTCACGTCAGGAGACAGAGTCCACTTCAAACGTACTCCCAGGGCCGATGGGCATATGCCCTGCCAACAGCCTGGGAACAGCCAGGCCAGCACTGCTGAAAGATGTTTCTCCCTTTTCCACACGCCCCTACCACATGCTTATCACTTCAATGCAAAGCAGATGTTTAAGCAAATAAACAACCCTTTTGCTGTGCTTAAAGGTTAATAAGGTTAATGCTGGGAAACAATGGAGCCTGAGAAAAATGGTTCTGTATTGACTTCCTACCTTGTAAGTATTTAACAGGCTGCTTTGTAGAGGCGGGGAGGGGGACGACAGGCTGGTGGCTATTATTTAACAGATTGCATCAGTCTAATGAATCGGTGGTCACAGCAGATATTGTTGAGGATGTGGCATCTGAAGATGGATGGGATTGCATCCCTAGGTTTTCCTTGCTTCGGTTGCATTCCTCCTCTTTCTGCTACTGCTGCACATTACTAATCGTTCCATTAAAGTTCAGGAACACTGTCCTGAAGTTAAAGAAAGGTCTGTAAATGTGGCAGGATAACGCATACTCTCCCTTTGCTCCTCACTTATAGTAAGAACTATTCAGGTGATTTGGAGAAGGCTGGGGGATAGATTTCAAGTGTTGAGCGGGGATTCGTCTTCCCCTGTTGCTTTTGTTACTTCTAGGAGGGGTGAGAAGGAATAGCAGAGAGGTCAGTATACGTAGGAATAACAAACATGAATTTTCATAGCATATTCTCATCAGCTGAAATGCAAACTCCTGTATTAACTGGTTGAAAAGCCATGTGAAGGTGCTGAGAAATGGGACTACATATCGGATAGGCTAGCAGGGTGGCTACACTCAGATGAAAAAGGACCTTGTGAAAATGGACCTTTAACTCTCCCCTCATGCACATTTGCACAAGTAGGAAGGGAATTTTTCTTACCTAGGAGAAAAAAGAAAAAAAAAAAAAAAAAGAAAAAAAAAAAAAGGAAGTTCTGGGAAGCATCAGACGCCAATAGGACAGTTTAGCATCTTTAAAAAAAAATATTTTCATTTTTACACAAAACTCAACCAGGCATTTTTGTTGCCTTAATAGGGAAACAATCAAGGCTCCTGGATGTTGCATTCTTGGGAGTAGGCAGTGGCAGCAACAGGGACTGCTGTTATCCTTCAAAAATAGGCAAAAGGCATCCTGTCCCTTGGTTTTGTCAAACTTACCACTGTTTGGCTGATTTGCTAAAATGAATGAAATTCCTCCCTTGGTGGCCTTCTGACTGCTGCTCAATAGGATTAAATTAGAACTGAGATTCTTCTAAGAAAAGGCCTGGAATCAATTGCAGTATTGATGCTATTCCAGAAAAGAGAAAGTCAGCATGTATTCAATAAGCCTCAAATACTGACCAGTGCCTTTCACTGCCCAGTGCATTACTGCTGGCTAAGTTGGAACGGTCTTGTGTTTTCAACAGGCAGCTAAAAACCAGCTGGTGTACCGGGGGTCTGTCAGGTGCTGCGAGCTGTGGACCCCATCTCACCAAACACAGGGGCAGGGACTCGGTCCTGGGTTGTGGTTTTCTACTGGAGTTTCTTACAGTAGGAGTTGGGACTAGATTAACCACAGCCCAGTCGAAAGTACTGGTAGCTTTTTTCTTATTGTTTATTTAAGTCAATTGTGGTGCTGCCATTTGTATGGATTACTTTAGGAGGTTTAGGAAGTTATGAAGCAGCTAGCTTTTCATTCCAATCAGCAAAGGAAATTAAATTATTCATCCAGTCTGGGTGACTGATGGAAGGAGACCAGTTGATAAACTTTGCCACGCTACCCTTTAGTTGCAGAACAAATATTTAGGTACAGGCCTTAGCCACTTTTGGGGTAAATCATGGAAAATAAATGTGCATATGATTAATTTAATGTTTAATGAGATCTATGAGGGCAAATTTATTCCAAGCTCCAAGCTAAATGTTTTAAAAAAATGCTTTTTTTTTTCCTGTCTAGGTTTTCAATTAATCTTTCTTCTCATAGTCTTCTGTCATCTCCACAATATTGAAATACTTTGGATGAATGACTCTTGCTGTTCAGTGTAGCTGGTTTAAGAGTTTGGATTTGCATATGCAGACAATGTTTGCAGATATGGGGGCTGAAGGACTGACGCAGGTAAAGCAACTTAACTAAAGCAACTAAAAATGTCTGAGAGTGCTTTGTCAAACTTTCAAAGGGTCTAACATGGCTGAGTCAATTAGCAGGAATTAGATGACTTGGAAAATCTCCCTTGGCCCTTGTCTGCATCCTTAGGGCTGTGAGAAGCATTAAATGGTTTCAGATCTGAACCAAAAGGTCTGTGGGAGTCTAAAGCAAATACCCATTAACTTCCATGGCTTGGATCAGACTTCAAATAACTGGAGGAGCTGGGGAGCACACGTGTGTGTGGAAAGGACATGCTGTAGGCTGTGTACACCCATCATCTGGGTCAATGAATATCGAACCAGAATATGGTTCAAAACCAGAACTTGTAACCAAAATATGACTACGAAAATCTTCGTTTTCAGTGTAAAATGTTAGGATGAGCTGGCTGAGAAAGGGGATTAAACTGGCTGAGAGCTACAAGACCTTGTAGGTTAGGTGGCAGCCATGTTTTCAGAAGGTGGAACATTTCCTTTCCAAGGGGTTGGTCTCTCCCTTGACCCTAGGGGAGATATCGAGGGATTTTCTGGTTGGGATTATAGAACACACTTCACATATTCACACATACATGCATCTGTATAGGTGTCAAAAGCTCGGTGGAAAATAGGTAAGGTTCAGCACTTAGACTGTATACCTGGGCTGGGTACAAAAGCTGCCTGCTTTGAGGTGTTTCCCCACTGTATTAACACTGAGATTCCTTGGCACCGCTATGTTTTTCTACCATCACTAATGTTGATGTAGGACAATTTACAGTGCCTTTCAGGATGGCAGTTAAAGAAGACAACAACCACACAGTCAATTAGTGGGGAAAAACAATCAATATAACATACAATGAGCCCTAACTAGCAGGAAGACAATTAAGACAGTGGAGATAAAACAGTGACCAGTGACAAGTGCTAAATCTCTTGCCAGGAGAATAGGTGAGAGGAATAAGCTTAGTCCCCAGGGATATCTAGGTTCTTTCCTCAGCCTTGCTACTGACTCAGCCCATTGCCTTTGCTGTCTCTATTAAGTCCTAAATTATTTGCGCCATAGTATTAGTCTCCTTCAGGAACTGAAATAGCAATGTGAATTGGGCCTTCACATTTCTTGCGAGCTCCATTTTGATTTTGTGGGTGCCGACTGGTCAGCCGTAATCTCCTGCTGCAAGTGGTTGTTCTCACCAGCCTTCAAGGATGTTCAAAACCCCTTTTTGGATGTGAACTTCAAGAACCAATGAACTGATTTTCCAGGGTGTGAAGCTTTTTGGTTTGTTTGCTTTGGCCCAATTAATTAGTATTAGTTTAATGTGAATTGTACTGTGGCATGGTTAAGGAAAGCCATTGCTCCAAATGGCAAAGAGCAAGGGAAATGCCTCTGCGCTGGCACTGGGCCACCACGGCCACGGGCCCTGGAGAGACGAGTGCTGCATGTTGGCTCTGACAATGCTCCTAAGTATTTGCTGAAACAGGATTCATACAAGTTATGCAAGTATATCCAAGATTAAAAGATTTAATGTGCTCTGTATCTGCCAAAGGCATCTAAGACCCAGCGGGGGTAGTGATGCACTGTGGGCCGATCTTTTAACAGTAGTATCCATGTCTGCTTGACTGATTGGCTATAGTCTTGAAGAGCAATATATAGGTTTAATGTGCAACAGCACCAGAACTGTGTTTCCTTTCTCTTTGGTGCATTAGTGTCGTTCATAAGTGTTCCCGTGTTAGCCTGCCATACTGTAGGAGTGAAAAGTGCAGAAGTTCATGAATAAGTTATAACCTGTACCCTATTAATAGTCCCACTGATGATATGTTATGGCAATCCTCTAGGCTCTCCCCCACCCTCCGACTTAACTCTTACTCTGCCTGTCAGGAACTGCACTGAGAAACGCCTTCCCAACAGTGCTGCAAAAGCTGATTGCCCTTCTGGTCGATGTTGGTGAGCTGCAGTCTGGACATGTATGATGACTGCTTTGTTCTTTAAAGGGAAGTATCTCTAGATGTTGTCAGGTAACCGGTTTTCATTCGGAGTCAGTGAAGGTGGGGTTTTCCAGGGCAGAACCACCATTTTTAATTCCTGCTACTGCTGAAAGATGGCTGGTGCTGCGTTTACTTACTCTCAGCCAGGACGGTAATGGTATTTTCTAAGGCTACTGTTTAAAGCCATTATGATAAACAGGGAGGTGTCAGAGGGTGTTGGTGGAACATGGCTGAGATAACCTCATTCAAGAGACAGGAGAATATGTCACTTACACAGAACCATTAAGCTTTTGACTTCAAAATACTTGTTATTAAGAGCAAGATAGGTTAGAAAAATGCTACCTGGCCTAATCAAAGTGCTTCCCCTGAGATTATAGGGGGGCTTTCATTGTGTGATGGTTTATGCCACAGTGACATGTACGAGCTATTCCTTGGTGCTGACTTGAGCTTTTGAGCTGACCAAGTCTTTCTACCTTTCTTCAGACTATGACAAATACCTCTCCACTCCTGCTCAAGGAAAATAGTTCCTCGTTCCCTCTGCAGGCACATCTTACTCCTCCATCCCTGCTCCAGCTGCATCACTGATTTCCTCCATTCCATCTGCAAAAGCAAACTCTTCAGATGAGTCAAGAATAAGGCTTTGTAAATGATTGCAAACTAGATCTTCATGTTTACCCACATCAGGATAATTACATAAAGCTAGAGTGTAAATTTGTTGGATGCTACTTCGTTCTCACTAACCTCGGCCCAGATGCATGGCCTTGCCAGCAGGATTACACTTGAGCTGGCCACAACCATGATGTAATTCAGCAAAATAATCAAATATTAGCAATACTGGTTTTGAGCTTGAACAACTTTGTGAAACTTTTAGAGAAAATATTTTTGAAGGCCACTCTTAGAGATGGGAACTGAAGTTTTCCATATACCACGTTCACATGTACAACCCAGAAATCTTCAGCAGATCCTTAATGTCATTACTGGAAAAAGAACCTGCATTGCCATGTGCATGTGCCATGCTGGAGCCTCGTCGGAGCAACGGTCAGATTTGCAAACAGGTGACTTCTGGGGAAGCTGTAGTAAACTGACATGAAATAAGAAATTTTTCATGGAGAAGTTTATGAAAGTGTGTTGATCCCAAACTATCAAAACCCTCTAAAAATCAGGTTAGAATAACTTTCAAAGTACTTTCTATACGTAATCTCAGACTTCCCAAATGCATGTGTTGTGAGTGTGGACAAAATTGAACTTTGTTCCTTCCTTATTAATATCAAAAAGGATTAATTCTAATTTTATGGGAGAACAAGAGATTGTTCATTACTGATAAAGGTTGCATTAAGACTCTATCTAGATTTATGGCAGGGGAAGTGGGGAATTTATCCAATATTTAAAAACATATGCCCCACAGATTTTCCAGCACCATGGAGAAAAGCTTTATAAACTAGCCCAGATAGATGGAAGACTGTGATAGGTCTTCAGCTGAAGGCATTGCTGAGATACTACAGTGATAGTCATGTTAGAAAAGATGATAGATTAGATGCAGCCCCACTGGAGGGGGCATGTGTGCACAGACTACTGAATGCTCTGTGCACATAGAGATACAGCTTTGGAGCCATCACTTAGCAGCTCTGAAATGTCTGTACAATTTTTTATGCTGTAATTTTGTATTGTTCATAAATATTCATAGGTACTGCTGCTTTTCTTGATCTTATTTTAGTGAAGCAGCACAGTCTGTTGGTTAGAAGAGGAAACTTGGAGCCAGTCAGAGCTCCAAACTTCTGCCCAAATGCTGCTGGATTCCCGGGTGGCCGTAAACTAGGCACTTAACCTCATCATGCTCCAATTTTCCTATCTGTAGATTAGCTATCGCATAAATAAGTGTCTTCCTTGCAGGGGAGTGGAAGGGATTAATTAATGTTTGCAGAATGACTCGAGCCCCTCTGTTGAAAGGTGCTCCAGAAGTGCAAATGGATTATTGTTATTACGATGCTTTTCCATACTGAGCCATATCGAAGTGAAATGCTCCACTTTTATTAACTATCCTGGGGCTGGATCAATATGGGTGGTGAGACATCTCCTCATTTGGGAAGCGGTTTTCCCACTTGCTGCATTTTGGACAGGTTCCACCTTGTTAAACCCAGCAAAGGTGGAGATCAGAGCGTCAACTGGTTAAAGTAAAGGGGGGAAGGGTAGGAAGAGTGGAAGTCCCATGCTTTTGAGGAAAATCGGCATTGAAGTCCTGGGGACATTATGTTAATGGCATTACTCAATTTCTGGAAGCAATGCTGATTAAATATTCATTGACTTTGATTATACTGAAATTAGGACTAAAGCGTGAACTCAAATTGAGTGGAATAATGGCAGTGTAAATAATGCATACTTTCTAAATTGAAAACACCAGCTTGTGCTCTGCTCCCCCTCTCCCCGCCCCCTCGGTTTGTCATTGTGCCATTTGTTTAGGAGATGATTATACTGATGTGTGCATATCTAGCTATCATTTTTACCAGCTGGGAAAAAAATGTGAAATTAAAGGTTTTCTACATTGTTTGCTTTTTCTTAGTATTGGAAAACAGAAGTAAATACAGTGCAACAAAGACTAAGCTAGTTTCATGAGAAAGGGTTAGAAGCTGCTGCTCAGCATTAGTCCTCTATAGCTTTCCTAGAGGACGAGAAACGTTGATGGCAATTGGGCCCTCGGAGAAAGAGACCAGGAAGCAATCGATGTGGGAGATCGCAGGACACAAGCTAGAACAGGGTTGGTCTAGCTGTAAAGGTGACAGCTGGGGACTTGGTTCAGTTCGCTGGTCCACCAGAGGCTCCACGTGTAACCGAGGGGACAACATCTGTCCTGTCCTAGGTGTGTGCCAGAGGGTCAACCATGGCTGTTCATGGAGATCAGGCTCTGAGAGGGCCTTGAGAGGGTGACACGGGCAGTGAGAAGAGAAGTCTATTCCATGCAGACAGCACCCAACTCCAGCCCTTTTCTCCGGATGAAGCTGGGTCTTGCAGAGCCTACCAGTTTCTGTTGCAGCATGTTCATTGCATTGGAGGACAGTCAGCCACCTCCCTGCAACCTGCTGTGCAGGGTCTCCCTCAGAAACATCCTTCCCTCCAGTCTTCTCTCTGTAGAGGGGTAAGAGCGCAGGCTGGGCCTGATCCTCCACTCCCACTGGCCCTGACGGATCCTCCACTCCCAGTCTGAGCCCCGCTGGTTTCAGAGGGGCTCGTCTGACTCTGGGGCTGCATATGCTCACGTGTGCCATACTGCCCTGCTGCAGACTGTTTTGCTTATATTTCTGTTTCTAAAAATGCATCTTTTTAGCTTTTAGGAAGGTGACGTGCCAATAGCATCTTTTTTAAAAGCTCTTTTTAAAATCAGAAGCATATTATTTTTAATACAATACATAATGTAGAAATTGCACAGAGGCTTTTGATGGTAGGGTTGCCAATCAGGTGGCTTATGCGCGGGGAGCGGGGAGCTGCGTGGGTTCAGTGGGCCCAGGACTACACACTCTAGAAACCAAACCGGTAGTTTTTCAAAGTTCGCACGCTGATTGCAAAGAAAAAGCCCATTAAAGAGCAAATCGTTTAAGGCACAGCCTTCCTTCAAGCCCCAGGGAACTCGCTTTCTGTGACAGTGTGATGGAAGGGTTTCTTATTCATACTTGGCTTTTCCCTACGCAGCAGGCCTCATTGCTACCTGAGATTTCCTCTATTGTGAAGTTCTCACCAGAAAATAGCGGGGGCGGGAATGCTCACTAGATCTGCCTTTTCTCCTCACAGGCGGAGCGGTGCCTGCTCCTACCCCATTCTGCTCCAGGAGTGCATTTTGGAGCGGAGGGAGTAGGGGTGACATGCACGAGGAAGATGCTGCTGCAACGTTCACAATGCTGCAGCGTGACCGCAAGCACCACAGACACTTGGAGCCATCCAAGAGTATTTCTGCTTTTCCTTTTAGCTAGGTGTGTGTCATCTTCCCCACCACTCGAGGCTATGAAGCTGCCGGGACTGTTAGTCGCGGTTCCCAAATAAACGGATCTGCTCCTGCCTTGCTCCTTTCCCCGAGCGGCTCATTTCCCTCTGCGTCTTGGAGAAGCTGAGATTTGTCCTTGGTCCACGTTTCTGCGGCCTTTGGTGTGAATCAAGGCTCTTCCCGTGGCTCTGGTACCGCTCCACGGCTAAAGCATGACCTTCACTAGTTGTGTGATGCATGCGTATTTCTGTTCCTAAATCTCACCCTCTTCTGGGGGTGTGTTTGTGCTGACATGGGCTATCACCCCATGCGGTTCCTCTCTGGGCACTGAAATGGTGGCTCGTCTGTATTCCAGTGCCGGGGATTAGGAGGGGTCTCTTGCGTCACTTTGTCCTCCAGCTGCCTGGAGGGTATCGCACGGGGACAGGCAGGGATCCTTCCCTCCGCTGCCGCAGCGTGATCCGTCATCCCGTCGGCTGGTGGATCAGCCTGTGCAGCTGCAGTTGCCTGATCCTAGTGAGGGAGGAGGCATGCTCTCCATCTATTATGGTAAATTTATGCCTGGAGTGATTTACTTAATCCATCTGCGATGCCATGAAAGCAGATGTGAGAAGAAACTGCCCTGCTAAGTCTCATAGACTCCCCCGCCGCTAACCTGTGAGGTTATGGTGAGATTTTAGAGTCACTCCAATTAGATTTTTTCTTCCAGTCCCTTTTTCTAAGGACTTGCTTTTTTGTCCTCTCCTCTGACCTCTCACTCGTGTTTTCATCACTGCAAATGAGGTGGGTAGTGATGGTTCTGCTTTTGGTTTTTTATTTTTTAATGACCAGAAACTCCCAGTCAGAGGAGGAGGCTTTGGGGCATTTTGCACTAGAGATTCTTCTGTTCTGTGAAATATCTTTTATTAAAACTGTTATTCACAAATCAAAGCAAAGTTGCCACCTGATTAAAACTTGATAGGATTAATTTCTTTCCAGGCTGAATGAATTTAATGACATAACCATAAAGGTTTGTCTTTTTCCTCCTTAGGAATTTCCTCCTTTAATTTTACCACTGCAGCAAAGGAGGATAACGGCACCATTTCCTATAAACATCTGGACTTGTAGAAAGTTAGCAAAGTGATTTTTGGTATGTAGAATGATAAACAAATGCAGAGGAATTTGCACAGATGTAAAAAGGAGATTTGTGTTTCAGACTGAACGGTTGTCCAGTGGCTATGGTTTTCAGATTTCTATAAATTGGCAGAATTTTATCCGTACCCTTAAGAGTGTCTTAAGCTCATTTGAATTTTTTTTAATGAAATATTCAAAATGAGATCATCCCACCTGAATAGCTGGCTGGGCTCAATGTTGCCATTTAGCAGTAAGTGTCTGACTAGTCTGTTAAAGTATATTGGGGCAAATCTCCAAGAATTACTTGATCTTAGGAAAAGATGGTAAATTTTAGACAGATGTTGTTGGGTTTTCTTTCAATAAAAAGGGGAGAAATGTGTGCTTCCCCCAGAGTACGGCCTACTTGAAGAACTCATGGCTGTGCTTTGAAACGGGTTGGGTATTTGACAAACGTCTCTCTGAAGTCTTAGCTATTCCTAAGTTTTCCCCTGATTCCAGTTAGCACCTTGGGGACGTATTGTGTGGAGAGTAGGTGAACAGTCATTGCAAAACTGCCTGCATTATGTGATGTTTCCCAGCTGTCATGTACTCCTGTGTGGCATTTTGTTAGGCTTATAGCTAACCGCAGCTTTCCTTGATTGGCGTGTTGACATTAGAATTTCCTTTCCCTACTGTAGCTTACTACCAAACTTGGAAGCCATAACATTACCTGTAATATTCTGGATCAAGTCTGTGCTCTGAGCCAATGTACCGGTAGCCTTGATGCAAAGTGCTGGGTCACAGGATATGGAAACACTTGGATGATTGCTTTCAAAAACTTTAAAGTCTGTTTCTTCCTTTTGCTTTTTAAAAATCTCTTTGCAGCCTGGCACGGCACACACGTACTTAATAATCTAGGCTTGTCTCTGTGTAAATAATTAATCAGAAAGGGAAAATAATATAAATCCTAGCTATCATATTGCTATTAAAATTGCAGAAGCATTAGTGCATCCAATAAGTATTGTTTCTGTAATTAGATAACCTTTCTGGGCTGTATCAGCACTTAGAATAGGGAACATATGACCATCTGCTTGGAGGCACCCATGGTAGGAAGGAGGAAGCTTGGTTTCATTCGGAGGCGTGGATTTCCTTGCAGAGAGAAGGTATTAGCCTACCACAGGAGCGGAGGTAATTTATGCCTCTCTTATCCGGTCCTTGGCTCAAGCGAAGTTATTTCTCCGAGAGCTGCCCTAATGCGTGGCAGTAGAGGTCTGCCTTAGCTAATCCAAGGTCGGGATCACCGGGACCCAAGTCAGCCCCATCTCTGTGCTTCAGTGCGGGTGGTTAACGTCCCGGCTTCGTCCCTCCTCTGCCGTGCTCTGCACCGCTGCTCGTGCCGCAGGTGGGCAGAGCCCCCGAGCTGGGCGGGCGTCTGCACCCCCACTGTGGGTTTCCATTGCCGCACAGGCAAAAAGCTGTTTTCGGCTCGAAGGAAGCGTCCTCTGGACTTGTTCTTGACCTGGAATAATCATTTCCACAGGCCGATGAGGTGAAACGGTGGGGATGGATAGTTAAGCTGAACAACTGGGGAGCTGCCAAGTCGTTTCCCCAGATTTCTAGTTTTTGCCCTTGATTGCAGAGCTTTTAGTCTGCAGGGAAATGAGCAGGTGAGGGAATACATTGCAATCGCTAGATTCTTGCCTGTGACTTAAACCCACGTTCTGTTGGGCAAAGATGGGCAAATATTCACTATTTCCCTAGCTGTGTTGCCCGTATCACTTCTTCCAGACTGCAGCATGCCTATTAGCAGCATCTTAACACTGAAAGGACATAAACTCATAACCGTGATTTTTTTTTTTTTTTTTCATAAATGATACATCCTTTTTGCTGAAATGCTGATAAAATCCCATCAAGACACTGCTGAATTTCTGTAAGAACAGCATTCTCAGTGATACCAAATAGTTCAGGTTGCAGCTTGAAGTCTTAGTACTCATGGCAAACAACCAGGCTTTGGTATCTGGGTACAATACTATAAAATAATTACGCAGAGAATTCATCCTATTGAAGGAGATGTGTGTGAGTTTTTTACAATGTGTTTGCTAGGCAACTTGGGCTCTCCCAGCAGGGACATACGTGGGCTGTACCTGCCTTTCTCCTCTGGAGAGACCTGGGTTTAATTCTGTCTTACTCTAGATGATATATGGAAAAGAATCTGGCTCTGTCACCACTCTCATTACTGCATATTTTTTCCATATGGCAAAGCTAACATATGGTTAGTGGAAATTAGGGTATTTCTATTGCCTAGGTCCAGGACTGGATTAGAATGGATGGTGTTGTCCAGGACAGACATATGGACAGATGTTTTAGGAGCATCTTATTTAGCATTCATCAGATTTATACAGCGTAAGAGTCAATTCTACCAACTCATAGTCTCGAAAGTGTGAAGCTTCTCCACAGATTAATTTAAACTGGATTTTTCAGGGGAGCCTAAACAGATTAGGTATCAATCCCATTACATTTCAATGGGAAGCGGACACTTTTCTTTATTAGGTTCTTTTGAAAATCTATCACTTCAAGATCAATCAGTGGAATAATTGAAATTGGACCATATCTTAGTTGCCAACAACTAGTTGAGGTTTGGGGCTTTTTTCAAGTGTCTAAATCACTCTTAAATGATTTGAAAAAGCCTTTGTGCGTGCTGGCATGGTGGGTGAGTTTCACAGCCTCTGTTCTCATTCAGACATAACTGCTAGAGAGGATTAAAACCCCAAATAAACTAAACCCAAGCAGAAAGGAAGGTTGTTTGCCTTTCGCTTTCCTTGGGGACAATGATTGCAAAATTCTGGTTTTGATAGAAATTCTCAAACCAGCCAAACCACCCCATCACTGATGGAGGGGATGGTCCATGTCTCCTCTCTCCCATCACTACCGTGTCAAAGTCTGGGGCCTGTAGTTCTGTAGGGCTGCTGGGCAGCTGTCTTTTGTCCATGTCCAGCTCTTTTCAAGGCTTCTAAGCAGGCAAGGTCTTGCTTTTCTTTTTTCACCTGCCAACATTTCCTTTGCACACACCCATGTGTGCGTGCATTTTTGCTGTTGCAAATGAAGACTGAAGAAAAATATTTCCTCTCTTGTAGGCAAATAAGCAAAGGAGAAAAAAAATCTGCCTATAGTAACAGTTCCAGAGTGGCTTTATTTTTCTTGGAAGCATCTGATGGATGAAGCTGGTCAATCATCCAGAAGCTAGTTAAAGTTGTTATACAGGATGAGGACTCCAAATCAAAAATAAATTATCCTCCAGCTGCCTCTGAGTTCTCCAGCATGTCCTATCACAAGGGTGCTCCTTGTACAAATGTTTCTGTGAGCAACATGTGCTGTTCTGATAGCTACCCATTAGCCCTCTGCATTGCAAGCTCAGTGCTTCTGCCAGTCAGGTTAATGCTGAGTTATGGAGAATCTCCTTTCCTAGAGGGGCGGTGCAGTGGGTAGCCTGTCCCATTGGTGTGCATATTTTTCATTTGTAAAACACTCCAACTCTGTCACGTTAGGCACAGCTACAAGTGCATTGTAAAGGAATATGTGCTGGATATGAACTATTGAAATAATTCAGTCATTTGTTCACGTTAGCTGATGAACTGATTTTCACCACGGAAATCCATACATATGTGATTTTTGATTTGCTGTTAGTAAATGCTTCCTCTATATTGATGTTTAAAATAAAATTCGTACTAATATTGGTTGGAGGTAATAACGATTGAATTACTCCTGTTACAAGAAGAAATTAACTACGGCATGTAATCTGTTGAAGGTAAAATAGAGTAGTATGTGTTAATTTTATATTGCTACCAATTTTTTGATTATAATGTGCCTTTCCAAATTGCTGTTTTCAATGACTCTTGATTCCAAACCTGAAAATTTTCATTTGTTTATCTCTTATTCTTGTGTCTATTGATTTTTGCCTTCCGAGGTTGTGGGTCTATACTTTTCTTTATTTTTCTGACTCCTAATCCAAGAGTGAATGCTTTTTAGCTGCTTATAAGAAGCTAATTATAAAATACACATAGTTAATTATTTTTTTAAAATGTATAGTTGATATATCACAAGAGTAAAGGGGACTCTAAGCAAAAAATATGCAGGAAATGAGGTGTTAGTTTGCCACACCTGTGACTCCTTAGCAGCATGTGTTGGTGATTTTCATTTGCCTCTGCCAATTTACACAATAACTTAAATGGGTAGCTGAAGGCTGTGTCCCTGAAGTAGGAGAGAAGCAGGGAAGAAAGGGTTGGCTGATGTGTGTGTGGAATATATTTGCAGTTGAACTACAATGTCATCTGCATGGTCTTTCTAACTGTTAAGTTGTACAGCTTGTTAAGAGGGAAATGTGACTATTTGTTGGCTAGGAGCTGCTAATGTGGGACCTCGCTCTGTGACCGGAGACATCTCTGTAACCCCTCTGCCAGCGTGGAGCTCTGACCCCAGTGGTTTGATATGGTCCCTGGGGTTTCTACAAGATCTTCTGGTTGCAGAAACAGTGTTTTAACTGTGCTTTATTCTGCAGGTATGTGTGAGTGTCATTTGTCAAAAGTGCCTTGTGGAATGGTGGTGTAAGACTCTTGCTAAGCAATGTTCACATCTAATTTCTAAAGTAATCTCTTTCCGTGGTAATAAGGGTCATCCTCCAGCATGTGTGGAGGAAGAAGGCCTTGGCTACAAATATCCTGATTTTTCTCTTCAAAGGTGCTCTGTTGCTTGGTATAGTTAAGGGCACCTAAGAGAGGTTTTGAAGAAAGCAGCTCTGGCCTAAAGCTGCTTGTGTTGGAGTTGGGAGGAGCAGCTAAGCCTAACGGGAATCATTTTGGGAAGTCTTACTGTATTGGGGAGCAGTATGGGAGCGGAGGCACTATGAAATACCCAGTGCCCAGACTAGCACTGGGCAAGCCTGCCCTGAAGTTCTGGGAGATTCCTGTGTATGTAAAGATATATTTCTGTATCTGTATGCCTGATGTGTTTATGTAAGTTTATGTGTTAGAGATAACATGGTCTGTAGCTCATGGTTTGACTCTAGGATGAGCAGCTGCCTCTGGAGGTGGAGCAAGGACAAAGGCACTCCGTAAAGACTGGCCTGGCCCTGGGTGTATCCCCAGGGATTTGCCTGTTGGGTCCCCATCTGCTCGTACTTGGATGGGGCTTTCTGAAGTGAGCCAGGAGAAATCTCTGGGTGTACAGACACCAACCAGTGTTAATGCTGCAGGGCGTGTGGGCAGGTAAAACTCACAAGGGCTGTTACTTGTGTTTGAAAGTTGGAGCATGTAGAACTGTGTCCACAATCAGAGGGTTCATGTCTAGCGCTGATCACTTTGTGCCTGTTAACTGTAGCGTGTGGCCGTGTGGGATGGAATTGGAGATATCTACATCGCCTGTAGAGAAGTTCACGTGTGTAGCTTGATGGACTGCAGGACAGTGAAACCAGACCGAGCAGCATGGCACGCGGCAGAGGGATGGGTGTCTGATGCCGCTGCCGGACAGGGGGTTTGACCGCAAGCCCCTTCGCTTCCATGCAGCAGTACGGACTCAACCAGAGTATAATGTGTGTTGGTGCATGCCAGATCAATGTATATGTGTGTATACTTTGTTCAGTGCATGTGTATCGGTGCATATACTCATTTAAGCAGAGCAGTGCATCATACAGATATGTGCAGGGATGCCAGCGTTGCGCAGAACCGCTACTGCAGTGCTGATATATGAATGCGAGCTGGGGTCTTGCTGGTGAACAATCCTGCATTTTCCTAACTCAAATTCCCTGATAAGTCTATTAGCCTTGAACCTCTTTCTCCCTCACCCCTCCCTGTTTCCATTGTACAAGGCAGGCAGTCCTTCATCATGGCACTGAGAATTATTTTCTTGTTTTAAATCTCAGTTTGAAAATGTCAAAGTTCAGATTTTGGAGAGAGAAGACTGGGTGCTAAAAGCAAGAATGTTCTTTTTAATTAGAGTTATGCCCTCAAGCAGTGAGAAAGCATTATGTTTTTATTCTTCCTCTGTACTTGTTCCAAAACCTTTTACATGATCAGACTAAAAGGTAAGTGCAAATGAGTAAGCAGCTAAAGGAGTAAAGCAGATTCATAAAAAAACAGGGAGAAGTGCAAGTCTTGCTATTTTATATTTATAAAATAACTGACATTTTAGACTATGCTGCTGTTTCTAGAGACAAGATATTTGAAAAGACTATTTCCAAACCAGAACGTTGTGCTTTGGGTTGTGTGTGTGAAGTTAAGTGCTGTTTGTATGACATCTTTTTCAGCATTTTCAGTAACTTGATATAAGTGATATGATGCTTCAGCCAGGGAGGCTGAATAAGATGCAGCTCTCCATTCCTAAGGCCTGATATAGTTGTGTGTGCACCAGTGGGTGGGATGCCCCTGTGGGTGTCTAGGGCTTCTCCCCCTTGCAGTATAACTAGAGAGAAATCATTTACTCCTTGTCTTGGTTTACTGCTAAGTGGGCTTTAAACATTAGCGATCATAATGAATTTTGGAAATGAAAGACAATAGATCACTAGTATAAGTTACTGGAACACAAAAAAAGAGACATTTTGGAGGGGGAAGAATGAGTATTTAAAAAAACAAAACAAACAAACAAAAAAACCCCCGAACATCCTGAAACTCTAATGCAGTTTTTTCTAAAACATTAGCAGAGTCTTCGATCTATTTTTTTGGTGGATGCTGTAGCACCCACACTAGTGACAGAGTCCTGCTTGTGAATGGATGATAAATGTATTTGCATTTTGCCATGGGTCTGTATCCCTTTTGGCACTGGAGATACATGTGACTGGCCTGGAGATGCCAGGACTACGTTGTGCTTGAAGCTTCTCAGCTGTAGCTGAGAGTGGCAAACGCCGTGCATCACTTGCGAGAGCCTGTGTACCAAAGCCCAATTCGTGTCACGCAGTTGTGCGGTTCCTTCCCAAATTGTCTGCTCTCTGCCTGAGCACTGTGGGCCTGGCTCTGGGCAAGTACCAGTCTGTGAAAACTAACCAAGCTTTCCCCCATATTCATCAAATCTAACTGTTCACACAGCCTCTGTGTAAGCTGTTTGCCCCCAGAGGTGCCTGTATGCTACACAAGATAGAGCCCCCTAACACATGCACTTGCAGATACATTCCTGCATAAATTATATTGATGTATTACATGAAACACACATCAGCCAATGTGTGAAACTCTGACAGGCAGGAAACTTTGAGATAAGAGAAGAAAAAAAAAAATCTCACCTTTTCTGGCTTATGTTTTTCCTGATAAATATTCTTGCTGTGAGTGTTATAAAGGAGGATGTTATTTGATGCAAGATACAGAAATAGGAAGGTGTTATCTGGAGAGGAAGGCACTTCGTTTACCCTGTTCCATCTTTGCCACAAGGTTGTTCTCTGAGAGAGTGGGGGGGAAAGGCCTGATTTTCAAAGGTATTTGGGGCTTCCTTGTCTTTTTCAAGGCATATTTTTTAACGTGGGCCAGTGCATGGCTCCACGTCGTGCTGCCTTGTGGGGCTCGTAACCCTCAGGCCGGGAGCGGTGCTCGCCGTTAATTCTGCAAATCCTGAAACAGAGGAGGAGGTGAAAGCTGCAGCTGCGTGTTTATTTTTTAGCGCATTGGGGGGTGAGAATTCAAATCCAGGGCTAGATACCCTTGAATATGATTCAAATACACGGCAGAGTCGGTTGACCTGGAAGCCAAGCGCTGCCCGTGCAGGCAGCCGGTATGCTGCGACACCTGAGCGCAGGACAAGCTGCGTGGCTGGCCCACGGCACGTTGGAGACCTCACTGGGACAGATGCCTCTGGGCAACGCTGTCGCGTGCGGCGTAACGCAAACCGGGGGAATTCTTGCAGGAGTGGGTATTTGCAGAGGCAAACCGACCGGAGGCTGCCGGCGTGTTCTAGCCATAAAGCAATAGCACTTTTGGGAATAGCCTCTCGGTGTTGAGGAGACTGCAGGTAGTCCCTGGTGAACGGAGGCTGCGTTCACGCCGACCTTCAGGCTTTCTCTGTGCCCGCGGGAGCGTGGTGTCGGGGTCTGGCTGGGATGGCCCCAGCCCTGGCGGTGCCGCTGCCTGCTTTGCCTTGGGCTTCGCTGCTGCTACAGCAAACAGCTGGGAGGAGGTTTCTGGGTTATGGTGGCTGCTTTTCCAGCCTCCACTCAACTAAATCATCTCATTAGAGAGATGCCTGGAAAAGATGCATCATGGCCGTAGCTATGCTTTGGACCTGCGGTTTGAACGACAGATGCATCTTGTATCCAGAAGCCTGCATGTGTCTGAGACCAGATTTTCTCTTATGGGTGAGAACTCGGGAGGATGAAAGGGACCATGAGGAGGGTGATTTAATGGAGCACTGATAAAGTCTGACTAAAAGAACCAGACTTCTATTTTGTTTTGTTTTTCTCTTGCTTTTGCTGGTTCATTAAAAAGTGTTTTATTTACTTTAAAGGTTTTGTATTTATTCCCACCACAAGGGATGGAGTGAGGGAGGGCAGAGAAATCAAAAAGAAACATTTTGATAGCAGTTGCTGTCTGTCTAGATGCCAGCTTTCTTCAGGGAAAAATCTTAACTGGCATGCTAGCTTGTTGAGTCTTGAATAATAAATAATGAGGTGCAAGGTGGACAGATGGGTGATGGATGGGTTTTGCAAGGCTTAAAGGGAGGAGAATTTCCTTTTCTTTTACTGATTTTTTTTTTTTAAGCCTGATTCAAATGAAACAGAACTAGATTATCAGCTGAAAAAAATCCACATCCTCCCATTTAAATGGAGTTTCATTTCAACTAGGTTTAAGAAAACAATTTGCCTTATTTAAAGCAATTGTGTCTCCATGTGCAGCAGTGCTGGGGATCCCTGAGCTGCCCCAGGGGCTGGGTTTCTGTTATTGCCCCGGGTTTTAAAACATGAAGCAGAGGATGTTCACACAAGGTCCTCTCCCTTAGTGATACTATCTTAATTTTCTTTTTTTTATTGTCCTTAATAACGAACAATTTGAGTCTGGAAATAAACCTTGGGCTGTGTATGGCAGTGCAATAATAAGTGGGAATGTGCATCTGTTTGTTTTGACAGGGACCATCTCTTGTGAAGGTGTTTATTGTTGGTTCCTGTTTTCCAAGGTGTTGGCAGTTGCTTCTGTTCTCTGATGTAGAGTGTAGATATCAGGATTTTATGGCCTGGATTTTTGCATTCTCCATTTTTGAAGTGATTGAAGATTATTCCTGGCAAATCAGCCTGTGAAGGGCTAGGTATTTTCTGTGACATTGAAATGACTAAGAAAACCATCATGTTGTACCTGTGTGGGGCTGAGTGCATGTCCCTGCATCCCACTACCAGCTGAGTTTCCCAGCTGCTCCCTGCTAGGACATGGGGCAGCTGTGGTATGCTGGGAGCAGTTGAGCCGAGAGGGTGATGCAGTAGGATGAAGTTCCTCTGCCTTTGTTCTGCTGGGAGGTGGTAAAACAGTCTCCTGGCTCTTTTCCGTTGGGCAGCGGTGCTGGAGTGTTCACTGTTTCCCTGGGGTATTACAGGAGTCAAAGATAGGTTAAATGAATGAAATTTAATGGCCTAAATAGGAGCTCAAACTTCATGATCAAAGTCCCTCTAATGCTGCTGCCAACTTGTCCTCTCCACTCTCTCCTCAGTCAAGTCAATCCCCTTCCCCAGGCAGTAACTTCAGTTCTCACCAGCAGATGCAGCTGGCTGCCTCCTTAAAACTTCTCCCCAGGGCTCAGCTGCTTTCATCTGTGCTCTCGCTCTGCGCACTTGTGAGCTGGTCCTGCTGCATCGGCACCAGAAAGCGTGAGCCACCCGGGAGACGAAGATGAGGATGTGTCTCTGGAAGAACTCTCTGTTATTGTGTAGCCCCCTACCACCAAGCTTGAAGTGCACCTAGTTGTAATGGCGGGGCTTGATCAACCTCTTCGTTGGCACACGTTGACCTGGTGGTGAGAGACCCTGGCTTGTCCTCTCCCCCTGCTAGTGACCCATGCCAGTTCCATCCCTGGGGTTATCAGCATATTGAAACACCTGGACTCCGGGTGACTTCTGAAATGCTGTGTCTCATGCAAACTGCATAAGAGAACTTCTAATCTTTCAATTAAAAAGCCAACTATAGAAGAGGCTGTCTCAGCTGCTCTGCCTTGATAAGAAGGGAAAGCTTTACAACTTGCTGTCAAGTCATAACTCCTTCATGCACACACAGGCCTACTCTGCCAAAAGCAGGCAGAAATGCAGACAGAAAACCTCCCATCAGTTTCATCTCTTTACTGAAAACTATCTTGTCTGACAGCGAGTCTTTTGAAGATAGACATTTCCCACCTGTAGAACTCACCTAGGACTGGCAGCATCCCATCGCTGTTGCCTGAGGTCTTTCCTGTGTTCCCTCGCTGAGTCTCGCAGTCTGAGATTTCCTTCTCTGCTCCTGCCTATTGAAATATGAAAATAAAATAAAACCCAGACCTTAAGAGCACAGGTCTGGCTGTTAATCCCAAACACAGCGGTGTTTAGGCATCAAAAGCTTAATCATCCGCTATTTATCCACTGGTGGGAGAACATAATGTTTAAGTTGATGGCAACAGAAGAATTCCTACAAGTGTTTTTCCACTTGTAAACATTTAGGATGAAGGGAAGGAAGTGCCTTAGGTTAAAATAAAAAAAACTTGCATTGGACTCTGGGGTTACTGATCAGGAATGTCTATTATTTGGGCAATGCTTCTAATCAGCTGAAATAGCATGTGCTGTGTCAGAGGATTACTCTAGGAAATGAGTATTATATTTGATTATAACATTGATTTCGCACTTATTAAATCCTAACCAAAGAAGGTGTCGAAGAATATTATTTCTATCCAAAAGTGTTTTGTTACAGGCAGCATTTGTGCTTGTTAAGCCTTCTCTTAAGCTGGTGGTTATCCATTAAGAACAGTGTTCATTGACTGAAGTGAGGGCACTGGTATGCTTTGCTGAGAAGAGGGAAGCCCAGACATTTAAAACAGCTTTTCTTGGATTCCTGGTGGTGCCTATGCGTGAGTACATGTATGCATCCGCCTTTAATGGGGGTGATGCTCCAAGTGCCAGACTGCCTAGTGGCATGGGACATGTTTACTTCAGCGGTTTGGGGCTTTGGAAAACTTCCATAATTGTTTACTGGGAGAGTTTGTTTAATAAATGGGAGGGAGTAAGGACCTGACTCCAAGATCTTGGCACGTCTGCCTTCAAGCACAGGAGTCTCTTGATGTGTTTGAGCCTGGGGGCCTGAGCCAGGCTCGGGGGGGTGTGTGGGGGGAAGCAGTGCTCCCAGAGGAACAGGATATCTGGTAGAAAGAAAATATTGAGTAATATGAGTTTAAATAAGCAGCTAGACGCTGTTTCTTTGGTATTATTTGTAGAAATGGAGGATGGTTACTGTTGAGGTTATTTATTTAGCAGTCAGAAGAGACTGTTGTGAGCGAGTGTCCTTTCCAGCATCCCCATGAATGTCACTTGGTGGCTCCTAATTCCATACACCACCAAATGAATCATAACTTTAGCTTGGGCTAAGGTGTTTCTGCTGGGAAGATACCTGATCTCACATACAAAGTAAACCTGTGAATTGGTTCTGATTCCATAAAGGGCAGTACCTGTGTGAAAGTATGTGCTGCATATTGGGTGGATAAGTGTGCATGAATGTTGACAAATACATTAGAAGGCTCCGTGGTGGAGTATATATTTACTCTGAAACCCCACCAAATGACCATGATAATGCCACTGATGACCATGGTGTCATGTAGAGTTCAGTCTACTAGAGGTGTCAGCTGAAGGCTATGATCAGGTATTACATGCCACCTGAACCTCCATACCAGCCCAGGTGTGCGCTCTTTGCCCATGGCAAGTAGAAGGTGATGCAATTTCATACCTAGTGAAGATATAAAGGAGGGTTAGGAGATGCTGACTGTCCTAACTGTTATGCACATCTCGGGGGGGTATTCCTAGCCCACTGCCTATGACCTGGCTGGTTCACAGCAACCTGTAAAATCCTGGACACTAAGAAGTTAATTAGCTGCTTCCTATCTACCAGCTAAAGGCTATGTGCTGATAGAAGGGGACACCAGAAACCTGGAATGTGGTGGTGGTGGTCTCCTTCTGAGTCAGCTAATCTATAAACATTAATCTATTATGCCAATTAAATGCTTAGAGAAGGTGAAGCACTATGTAAGTGCCAGGTGTTGTGGGAAGCCTGGGTCATTGCAATGCCAAAGGTGCCATCTGATGGATGGGAGATTAAACAGAGGTCTCCACTACAACTGCTCATTAATAATTCTGTAGCATTTTTCATGACAGAAATCTTCCCTGGGAATTGAAGGTGAACTCCTGATCAGGATCTGAGCTTATTTTTTTTTTTCAGCTTCTGGCCAGTAAAAATTGGACGCAATGCTGAAAACCAGTATGAGCTATGAAAAACACTAACCTGAAGGTAACAGATGGTAAAAGAATAATGATGGATCCAGTCAACAATAATTTCCTGTCCTATAATTTCTTCTGGCTGTGGCACTATACTGCAAGCTGAAAGGCTGAGCTAATTTCCGGACTGTACCACGGTCTTTCTGTATGATGTGAGATCAGATCGTATAGGTCCATGCTCCTCGCTTTGGATGCCTGGCTTGATTCCCCTGAGATGATATTGAGCTGATTGTTCTTCCAGTGCTTACACTGACCGTGTCTGGGGCTGGACCTGGTCCTCAGGCTTAGCAGAGGGCTTGAAGCTCTGCTTGCCAGCAGCTAGCTCAGCACTGCTGAGCAATGCCCAAGTGCTCTGGAGGTTGGATCCTGTGCAATTTGGCCAGTACCACAGAGAAGATCGCCTGAGCCGAATCCCCCTCTAGATCTAGGCTAGTCCTTAACCAGAGAGGGAGCCTTCCAGTCAAACCAGTGCTTAGCCCCTAAAAGTGGAGGCATCCAGAGTTAATGCTTCTTGTAGGCTGGAAAGGGAATGAAAACCTGCCTCCTTTACAGCAGCATAATATGGCCGAGTTCGGTAATATTTATTAGGTAATGATGAGCTGTACTATTGAAATGCCTGTAAATAAGCAAACCATCTACAGATGGCCACTTAATAGGCTCTGCTACCGGGTTGTAATACCTGACCCCATGCGCAGATGTTGCTTTCCTCGAGCAGCTGTGCCGCACGGGTCTGCTTTCTGCCAAGGAAGCCTTCCCTACCTTCTCCAGCTGAATTTCAGCTTCTTCAAGTCTATGTACTTCCTTCCCCACCCCCCTGCCCCAATACTGTTCCCAAGGTATTATTTCCACAGTTTGTTGTTTGGAAAAGCAGGCTGTGGTGCCTGTCATCCTTTGTGTGTGCTTTGTCTTTGTGCCAGCTCGCATCCCGAGGAACTGCAAAGTGGCACCCGTGCTCTCTGTCTCACAGCAGGCATGTTTTGCATTTACTGACACATGGGGAGTGACTGACTAATACTAACATGAAAACAATTCTGACAGAACAAGGGCTTGATGCAGGGGGAAAAAAAATATCCAGGAAAACAGAGCGTGTTCAGCATATGCTATTGCTTTCACCAGTTCAATAAATATTTATTGTATTTCTTATAATTGAGTTTCTCCAGTGTAAACCTAAGTGGAAGAGAGCGTAAGGAGAAGTTTAGGCAGATGGCCTTTTTTTTTTTTTTAAAAAAAAAAAAAACAAACAAAAATAAAACAAGATGCCCCACCTAAGCACACCAGCAGAGGTTTCTCTCAATATAAATGAGAAAATATTCCAAAAGAGATTTCTCCCAGCAGTGCAGATAAGGGGAAAAAAACCCCCCAAAACAATAGCAGAGAAAATGCAGACCCCCCAGCCACCTCTCTGTGTTGATTTGGGACTTGTGGTGTGCTTGTGTGAGGGAACCTTCATCCAGAAAATTGATACTGGATGAAGCCTTTCATCATCAGAGCTTTTAGACACTTTAAAAAAAAATAAATTTGTGGTTAGGAGGCAATAACTGAGGCCATAGTAACAGACAGTCTGAATCCATTAAAGATGAGATGATAGAAAAGATACCTGATCTGGTGGGAATAAATCTAAAAATCCATAGGTCTCATGTTGGCTGGTTATTCTGCTGGATAGCTTTTCCCTGGTCACATCTTGTTCATTTCTGCAGCTGACTGTTGGACTTTTTTTTTTTTTGTCTACCCACTGTGCTTGCCTTGGTTGAGCTGTTAAAGCCCTGCTCCTTGGATTTAACGAGAGTCTTCAGGCTGTTTGAAATTTGTCATTCTTAATGCTGCTTTTTGGCAGAAGCATCCATGTTCTGTGACATTTCCCGTTAATTTAGAGCCACTTTGGAGCATCTGTAAATGGTCATGAGATAGGAATTTTAATTGTTTTAATTATATTTCTATCTTTCCCAACCCCCTTTCTCCAATGGACCTTTTTACATTGCATCAGAGAGAATTTTCTTCCCCCCAATACATTTTTCAGATACTGACATCTGGAGACATTCATCAAAGAATAACTTCTATTAGAAACCAAAAATCCATTAATGAAGCTGGAACTATTTGCATAGTAGAAATTATACTTAATAACCTTTAAGGGGAAAACTCATGTGATTGATGTAGAATACAATTATAGTTAATGGTCAGGGTGCAGGGGTGTTAAAGCCTGTTGTTTTTCAGATCCACTCTTCAATCTCTGGCACGCTGGGGCCAGTGCTCCTTTGCAGGGCACAGGAACTGGAGGAGGGGGCTGTTCCCAGTAACCCCACTGAAGGGTGTCATCTGGGGTGCACATTACACCTGAAAGCTGTCCTGCTGAGGGGGAAGAGACACCTAACATGCAGCAGAGAGCAGGGCTCGTTTGCAGCAGCTAAGCTGTTTGCCAAGACCCGTAGAAATGCAATAGCATTTCTTTTGGTTCTGTTGGAAAAAAGCCATCAGTAGGGACTGCTGTGTTAGGAAAGGAGGAAAAAAAAAAAAATGAGGTTTGCTTCAGACTTGAGTGTCTAACGCCCGGCTGCTTTTGCCTCCTATGTGAAGGGCACAGGAAGACTCCAGGATGAAAATGTTGCCTGTAAATGGCCATGGATATGATAGGGTTTTGGTGGGTTTTTTTTGGAAAGTTCAGGTATCTCATGTGTCCCGCAAAGATGGGTTAATGGAGCAAGCAGGCATACAGCCCAGAAGGTCACTGGAAAGAGGAAATGTGCAAAGTTGGCACAGATGCTGATCGTGTGCCCTGCAGGGGAGCTGCCCGGAGCAAGTCAGGGCTAACTCCTTTAAAAGAAATGATTTTGCACCAGCAGGGAGGAGGTAGCTGGGAATTGGACCTGTGTATCTGGCTTCTGCCCCTGTGATTCAGAAGGGAGCTTGGCTTTCTCTCCTGCAGCTGCACTGCTGCCCTGGTCCCAACGGGAGCCCACCGAAGAG
The DNA here is from genome assembly GCF_900496995.4 of Aquila chrysaetos chrysaetos. Lineage (NCBI taxonomy): Eukaryota > Metazoa > Chordata > Aves > Accipitriformes > Accipitridae > Aquila > Aquila chrysaetos. Next base: position 34,425,485 of record NC_044015.1, on the reverse strand, counting down.
GGTCAGCTAATCCAGTTCAGCTCCCAGCTGGGGAAGGGTAGGACCAAGCACATAGCCAAGTGACAAGGGGATAACTTGGTAAGTCTCTAACTCGATTGTATTTGTGTGCCTGTGTAATCAAGTGAGCAGGTTGCACTCTGGATTCATAGCAGATTTTGATCTTTTCTGCTGAAGTAGGTGATATTTCTGCAATTTTGAGCTGCTTATATCCAGTGCATAGCGTTACTGTTAGTTCTGTGGTACCAGTATCCAAGAAGGGTTAGTGCTGAGATCTTTAACAAAGTCCTTTAAAGTACTGTCTCAGGACACATAATTATGTTGCTACAGAGCTGCCCCTTTCTCATCTCTGTGCTTTCTTTTCTTGGGCACCGCCTATTGCATTTTCATTCTCCAGCACTTGGGTCCTGGCCCTTGGCCAAACAAACAAAATTATTCTACTTCAACATAAAGGTAAAGGCATAGTAGCATCTCCTGTGTTTGAGGTGAAGGTGAAGGGCTGAGTTCTGGGGAAGCAGATGGGTATTTCGGAGTCCGTGTGTACTAGAAGCAAAACAGTGAGGAGAAAAACAAACCTGTGGAGAGGAACCTCAACTATTTAGGGGACCTCTCGTTTGGTAGAGCTGGCCACTCAATCCTCTCCATTTCTGGCAGAGAAATATCAATCCTAAATTCCCCTTCTTTTAAATATGCAAAGCAACAAGCAAGCCATGAGGATTGCTATGCTCTCTGAGCGGGGCTGAAGAGCGAAGACCGACCTCTCACACAGGACTAAGAAGGGAGCAGAAGACACCTGTGTTTCACCACCTGCCCATGCTGGGCCCAGGGCTGCTCGGTGTAAGGCACAGCACTGCAACGGAGGGGCACGGGGGCCTGACGCGGTTCTCCCCACGGATGCGGCGTTGCAGCAAAGGTGCCGCGTAGGATGATGCTGAAGTTCTGTATCCCTCTAAGGATTTCTGGATTACAGAGTTTGTTTTTCTGTTTTTAAAGGGATCAAAGTTTCTAAGCTGATTTTTCATTCAGATGTCTAACTGATAGTGGTGACAGCAGAGGAAATCAAAAGAGGGAATTATTGTCTGTGCATCTCAGTTAGTCATTCTTGTGGCTGCCTTTATCTGTGAGAACATTTCTGTTCCTTAAAGCCACACTTAACATAAACATAAAACCTTTTTGGCAGGTGGGCTCTGTGCTGGTACTTGGATTTTTGGATTTCTCTGTGACAGATGGAATCTTTGTCCCTTTCAGATCTGGGGCTTTGCACTTGCATTCTGTTTTCAACTGCCTTTTTATTTATTACTCATGAAAGGGAAACAACACAAAGGAAGCAGAAAAAAGAATATTTAGTATTTTTTGGAAAAAAAAACCCACCAAACCAAAAAAACAAACCCAAACCTGAATGAAGACCTTCCATCAATACTCATGAGCTTGGAGTCATCTTACTATGTTTTTGCAAGCTGACTTCCTTTAACCAGAGCACGATTCCCTATCACATGTAGGCTTGCAGTTTAGAGTTACAGGATTCTGCGTACCAAAGAATTAGCCCTGAGAAATTATAATTGGTAATGATAGAGGACAATGGCTTTGCATCCTTGTAGATAGTGACCACCATATTTAAAACTCGAGCAGTGCTAGTCCTTATCTACCCATAGTATAATCTGAGAAGATATCCTGGTACAGACTAGCCCAAGCATATAAATAAGTGTTTCAAAGAGAAAGGGCTCCTTGCTGCGTGGCCTGTTTGCCACTGTATGCTCTTTAGTCATGCCTGTAATTGGACTGCAAACACTCTCTGTGCTGGACTTGCCAACCTTAGATGAATGTGAGGCCTGGAGGGGCCACTTGACATCCAGACTCTTCATAACTCTGCAAATACAGACTTGAAGTTTAGGGCATGGCCTGGCCTTCTGTGGGAGGCAGCTGCAAAGAAGCAGGCGATGCCTGTAGCTCTAGTTGAATCAAAAGGTGTGAAAAAGGTAGGGCACAGCTCTCCCTCCCTCTCTGCGGCAGACCTGATTTCATATTCCAGGCATCCCTGCACCTGATGCCTCCACAGTGTGAGTGGGAGTTCAGTGAGTAAGTTACAGAGCAGCCTTGTCGAGGAGGCAGAGCAAGCTCAGCATATGTACCTTGGACAAGAAAACAACCCCTCCTTCTCCAGGTACCTTATGTTGTTTTTGTTAGCCACCCACTCAAAAAATAAATAAAACTTAAAATTTGCTGGCCAGTTCAGCTGGGAGTGCAGATCTCTGTGAGAAAGCAAATCGACTCACCTGCTGAAAGCTATGAGATGAATGATAAGAAACAAGATGCTTAAATCAGGACCCTATTCAAAACTAAGCCTGTGCATGATTATTCTTTGTCTTACCACTCCTCGAGGATGTTTAGAGGACGTTAATGACTTGTCTTTCACTCTGAGAGATCCCAGAGCAAATCGTAGATTGTACACAGTACAATGTATGATAAATACATTCTGCAGTCAAAGGCACGCCTGGACCAGGCTGAGGCATGTTTCATTTGTATTACAGTGCCATTAGGTGGCATAAAAAAAAAAAAAATTGTCAAGCTTCCACTTTGCACTGCACTTGAGCTAGTCCATGAGTCCAGTGCAGGCTACTGCCCTTCACGCTGTGCAGCTGGGGCTGGGTATCCTATGCAGAGCTCTAGGTCCACCCACAACCAGGCTTAGACCTATGCTAGGTGTGTGCGTGCAAACTGAATCTGTATTTGTGATGCTGGCGTACAGCTATCTATGGGGCAGTTGTTCCAACCAACGCTGAAATGCAGCCATCTCTGGGGCAAAATGTACAGGTTAGCTTTTCAACCAAACTGCTTAGGATTAGTGGCGAGTAAGTTTGCATTTGGTAGGGATTAGCAAAGAAAATTAGAATTGCTCAGATAGCAGTTACTCTGTGGAGTTAGATTCTTCCTCTTGCAGAAACCATCCTGGAAATAACTGATGAAGGCTTCAGTCTTGAGTCTTCTCTATTCTTTCTTCTCTCCCCTTTCACCTCCGATCTGATCAGCAGAGTGGGTTGTAAAGCGATGCTGGTGAAGTGACTCTCTGGTTTGGGGAGAAGCTCTTTCTCTCTGAGAACCAGCAGCACCACTTTTCATGGAGTCCAAGTTTGAGTTTCATTGACAGTCTCCAGTTGTAGTACTGATCCAGTCAGATGGCTTAGCCTAGGAGGTCTGGTGGGATCACAGGCAGAGACAGCGAGAGGAACAAGTGGGTTGAGTATTACAGTTTCCACAAAACAAATCTCACAACCACAGATAATTGAATAGATCTTCTCTGTGCTTATTCCAGTTTTGTGAGCTCAAGAGACACACTTTAAAGTGCTTCATTTTACCCCCAATTAACTTTAATTCATCTTGTCTTGAGCTCTTGAGAATGGAAACCCTGCCAGATTGGTCGTCTTAAGTCCTTTTTAAAAAAAAGGCAAAAATGTGAGGTTCACACTGATTGCACCAAATTCTTTAAAATAAGAGCAATCGAGTGAACTATTAAATTTTCACCTCTATGGAAATAAGGCTGTATGTGCAAAGTGGAGAGCCTGACAAGTGATTATTACTTTCTGTGCAATGTAATGGTCTTGAAGTACCATAGAAAAAAAAAAACTATCACTTTTAACTCATTCACTTGGTAGGGTCTAATGAATAATATTAAATGCTCCTGCTAGAAAATCAACATTTTGGGGGTAAGCCACCCTCATCCCATTTTGCATCAAGACTAGGATATATTAGATATGACTGCAGTTCTAGTTTGCCACAAAGGCATAAAACTTGCTTTGGAATGACAAGAGTGGAAGGAAATAGCAACTTCTGTGGGTCTGAACATGGCCTAAGTGATGCCATTTTGCATAGAGACTCCATTTTGTATAAATGAATGGGTTGCATACTGCATTTTCTCTTTCTTACTCCCCTCACTTTTCAATATACAGAGACAACAATTTGGTCAGATCTTTGACTGCTGCAGCGGGCATCTGTAGGCAAGTAAGGGTGAGACATAAAATAAGGGCAGGACTAATGCTGAGGAAAAAAAACCAAGAAACAAGGCACTGCAGGTGCAGAGCTTGTCAGGAAGGGAGTTAAAGTAGGCAGAAACCTGTTGGACTTGGATTCTTCCAACATGTGATCCTTTAAGTATAGTCAAAGAAGCAGTAGTACAGTTTGGGAGTACAAGTGCAGTAAAAATGAGAGACTGAGCATATGCGAGGTAGAAACTGGAGAACCATTGAATAAGTTACAGAGGTTCCCCTTGTCTTTGACTGAAATCCTTGCCAGCAAACTCGTGAGCAAAAAGTTAGTCTTATTGCTTTGTTACTCTATTTAATCTGGCAATAAAGTCTCCTGTATAACAAGAGCACTTATTATTACTGCCTGACTACCTAAAATTGCAGTGCAACAAGAGAACACCTAATAGCCAATGTGTTATCCCCATGGAAGGAAATGATCCATTAGCAAAATGCTATAAACTGGCAGGCAGGAGGGCAGCTAAGCATTTTGACCCTATTAGCCTGGAGATAGGAAACCTAGTAATCCTAAATGTGATTGCCTCAGAGATAAGTTTAATTACTGAAAACGCTAGAACTGCAGAAAGCCTGCAAAAATCCTTCTTTCTTTGGGAGCAAAATGAAGCAATGATGTAGTCTAGCAGCTAGAAAAGGGGACAGAGCGCCCCATAATTAGTCCATTTCATCCTTATTTAACACTAACATGTAAAATATAGCAACTCTCTCCAAGGGTTGTTGGGATGCCCTCTTGAATAAGTATTTCTACTGTATCTTTGTTTCCTTTTAGTACTTTTCTCTAGCATCTGGATGATGCTTTCTGTTCTAAAGCTGTGTGTGCATGAAGGTATGTTGTGTCCCATCCTTCCAGTTAGAAGGGTCCAGAGAAAGTGTGGTCACAAAGAGCCATGTGTACAAAGAAGTTAATTTCATGAACATAAGAACTCCATAGTGCTATTAATTGTGGCTATCACAGGATATCATGAAAGTTATGTTGTGTGAGGTGGGAAACTTCTTGGAAACAGAAGGATTGTTCTATAGAAAGTTTTAATATCAAACATAATAACTATGAACTCAATCAAGCATCCAAGTGGGGAAGTGAAATGCTGATGATATGGGTTCTTTGTGCCATGCATGTTTGAAGGGCTGCTCTGTGCCATTCCTTCAATAGTTAATACTTTGGGGAATGAAGGTCTAAGAAGGCAACTCATGCTGCAGAAGAGATCTGGAGGCAATAGTATCAAGTGACAGGCAGTTATGTTGTCCAAGTCCTGTGTCCTCAGATCTATTTCAGTGCTTCAGGGCCAGCAAAGAGTAGCTCAACCTTATAACTATACAAATCATAAATAATTATGCTTATACCCAATTGTAGACTTATCAAATATTTTTTCCACAGCACTACCTCACTCTCTTCTGTTTATCTGTGAAAGCAGAAGCAGTAGTATTCCACATTAGCATTAATTTAAGTCCTTGCTCATGGTAGTTGATCAGTAGCTGTTGGCTACTTTAAATAACAGTGCTATTGTCATGGTTTAACCCCAGTCAGCAACTAAGCACCACGCAGCCACTTGCTCACTCCCCCCCACCCAGTGGGATGGGGGAGACAATCAGAAGGAAAAAGGTAAAGCTCAGGGGTTGAGATAGGATCAGTTCAATAGAACAGAAAGGAAGAAAATAATGGTAATAATAAAATGACAATAATAAAAGACTTGGAATATACAAAACAAGTGATGCACAATGCCCTTGCTCACCTCTTGCGGACTGTGCCCAGTTAGTTCCCGAGCAGCGACCCCCCCAGGCCAACTGCCCCAGTTTATATGCTGGGCGTGACGTCACATGGTATGGAATACCCCTTTGGCCAGTTTGGGTCAGCTGCCCTGGCTGTGTCCCCTCCCAACTTCTTGTGCTCCTCCAGCCTTCTTGCTGGCTGGGCATGAGAAGCTGAAAAATCCTTGACTTAGTCTAAACACAACTTAGCAACAACTGAAAACATCAGTGTGTTATCAACATTCTTCTTATACTGAATCCAAAACATAACACTATACCAGCTACTAGGAAGAAAATTAACTTTATGCCAGCCAAAACCAGGACAGCTATTTACATTGCTTGAAGTTGTACAAGAAATTCCTCCATCAACAGTTAAGGGAAGTTCCAAGACAGTCAAAAGCTTAGCTAGGTATAAGTCCAAACGGCAATCCATCTTATATACCTTTGTGTGACTGCCTGCCTTTAGTCTGTGGCTGTTTAAGTGTCTGTATCTATGGCATGGTTGATGTTATCTCAGTGAAGTCTTAATAATCTCCACTGCGTCTTTGAAGTCAAAAGACTAACCTGAAGAGAAGTCTCATGCTAGGAACATGGCCATGGATAGGGGTAGAAGGAAATGGTTGACATCAAGAGGAGCTGAAGGTAAAGGTGATGATTCCTGCCTTTTTTCTGGGCTTTCTCAGGAATAAAATTAAGAACTAAAATCCAGAGGTCACCTGCATCAAATAATGTCCTGTCCAATACCAGTTGTACTGTGGTGTGCTTTGGGAAATAATCTCTTTTCTGGAAGGGTTTGGCATATTCAGTGTGGGTCCTATGTGTTCCGTCGCTAGTATGAAGAGAGATGGTTATTAGCTTGCTGAAACTACTGTTGTGTGAAATGGTGAGAGCCCCGAGTGGAGATTTTTGTATCTATCATGGTATGTCGGAGCATTGACCCAGGGAAGCAACTCAGGAGAAGTTCCACAGATGTGTCCTCAGAGCCTTGTTAGTTTAATGCTTAAAACTGTTCCAGCTAACCCACATGAAACAAAGCAATGAGTGTATCCACAAGTGTGGGGCTCGGGCAACCCAAGCCAGCAAAAGGCAATCTTCCTTCCCTGGGGGAAGAAGGTGGGGGAGAAAACGTTATGATCCTGGAAGCCTCATCTGCTGTCTCAGGGGCTGGAAGTAAAACCAGCTCCTCTGGTTTCAGCTAAGTAGCTGAAAGCCAACGAGGACCTTGCAATTGTTATTTCAAACATGGTCAGATGGGCAGGAAAAGTTAAACTTCAAGGTACGGTTGTGCATGTTATCTGACCCAAATGGTTTACAAAACAGTCTCTATGATTGAGGAGAAATAATTGTGCTCTTTAACATCTCAATAGAAGAGTATATCGATCATGTGGGAAAAAAAGCTACCCTAACCGCTAATTGAAACAGCAGTTGATTAGCAGCGGGTGCAGCACCCGCTGTCGTTGCAGGGAAACTAGTTGTTAAGGAATCACTTGGAAAGGACTGGCATCGCTGATGAGCTTAAATAAGACCCATGCCCTTATGTCACTGCAGGAGACGGAGTGATGAACTGAGACTAAAAGAGGAGGCAGGTGACCCCCATCGATGGTGGAAGGGCAGCAACCTCCACCGGCTGGCTCACTTTCTCATTCCCAGGCTTCAGCATGCCGTCGCACAGGGCTACTTCAAAAACCCTCCAGCAAGTCTGAGACTTCAAAAGGCCAGATGTGAGAATTTCATTTTAATGCACTGACACTACGCCCAGGGTCATTGGTAATATCTTGAAAAAGTAACAAGCAATTGTGTAAATATGTGTCCCCCAGACGTCTGCTTCTGTTAGACAGTGCTGGGTATTTTATCACAAATTAATCATGCATTCTGACAGTAGCTGGAGTGGCATTTTCTGCTAAACTTATCCCTTTAATTAAATGTAGATGCTCCATCTTCAGGCTGACAGTCTCAGGACACCTGTTTAATTTTTTAATTGGGGCCAATGGTTTGCCTGTTCATCGTCCTTTTCCTTTTCGCATCTTCTCATCCCCACACATGTTCACAAAATGTACCAAGCAGAGCTACAGATATTGAACAGGACAGGCTGGGCTGACAGCTAAGGTCACTTCAGCGAAGAACTGGAGCGCTCGTGTGCTTGAACTGAGAAGGCTGCTGTGTCTGTTAAATGCAGATTGACAGAAGTGTCCAAGGGACAACCTTTCTTTTCTATAGGAAGCGTTTAATTACTGCTTTGCATTCAATGGAAATGCTCACAAGTTTCTGCACTCAGATCTCCCTGAATCGTGATGCTTCTGATCACAATTTTCTTTCTCTTCCATCTAGCCTGCTTGAAATGTGTTTGAGAGAGATTTTTGTGGGGGATTTGGAGCATTAAAATGGCCCTTTTGATCCTCTTAGAATCCCAAAACGAGTGGGTGAGCTGCTCTTTTCTTGTGAGAATCTAGATGTATCTGCCCTTGCTGTGCATAATTTCAAAAGGCTGGTTTGGAAATATTGTCTTGTTTAGTGATTATGTTCTGAATTGAGCGTTCATTCCTTCAAATGGAGGATTTGGCTGTTTCTTTATTTTGGCTTCATAGTGCTTTTCTGAAGTCAAGAAAGATAGTTTGATTATTATTTTTAAGTAATACACTTTGCATTTCCAGCGCCTTTCTGGCTAAGGATCTTTGAAGACCGCACAAATTTTAATATAAGCTGTACATCACTCGAGGTCTGGTTTTCTGCAGGGCTGCCTTACCGCATGAGATGGCTGCTGGTAGCATCCCTTTGTGGAAGAGACTGAAGGGTCTTCGTGGCCTTCCAGCTCTCTGAAGACACAGTTCTTAGTAAACATATTTTCTGGGTACTTCAGTTCAGTAAGGAAGAGAAATTGAGCTCTTTCTGCTCATTTTGCACCTGTTTCTACAGAGCAATTTGCGAGGTAACAGCTGTCAGATGGCTTCTTCTGGAAATGAGGCCTGGAATAATATCCCACTTATTCAATTGACTTAGGTCAGTGTATACCAGGGCTGTTACTATGGTTAATTCACATCGCTGTACCTTGCACCCCGTTCGTGCCTCTGATGTCTTAGGCTGCGGCAGGAAATCCTCCCTGGAACAAAGTAACTTCACTTCGCCGGTGTTTTGTATGAGGTAAGAGTTGTTCAGGATCCTTCCTGATTGCCTCATTTATGGCAGCCTGCCAGCTGCAATCCCGTGCTATATTGCATCATATCTGGTTCACCTTCCCTTGTGTAAGGGTGCCTTGGATTGCCCCACAGGCACCTTAATGGGATGCCACTTTTCTGTCCTGATGCTGGTGCTAAGATCGAGATGAGTCTCTCTCCTTTTTAAAAGTGAGAAGTAGTCGTGAACTGCGGGAATACCTGTATTTTATAGTCTTTTATGTAGACTTCACTATCCTGTTGAAGCACTTACCTGGACTGGACTCACTAGGACTGCAGGGTTTCACCAAAGTCAAAAAGTCTGGGCCTGAAATTCTGTAGAAAAGGTGCATTTCAGGCCCATACAGCCCATATCTTAACTCAGGTTGGAGAGATGGGAAATCTTTCAGTGACTGTCAGAGGACAGGACTGGGGAGGGCTGCTGAACAGGAGATGGGTTGGGCTGCAGTGAGGGAGGGACTTCCAGGCACTTTATTGTTAGATGGAAGTTGGGAATTTGGGGGTAAGGACCTCCCTGGGAGTTATTCTCAACTTTGGAAAAGATTTCCAAATCTTTGGAAAAGATTCTGCTGCTTAAATACAGCAAGTCTGACAATGGGCAACGAGTTTCTCCCTTGCTGCTCCTCTCTCCTCCCCAAGGTATTTTAAGTGGCACCCTCGGGAGCAAAGGGTTGCTATCGACCCAGCGGCATGGTGCCTGGAGACACGGCTTTCCCAGCCCTGCTTAGGCTCTGCGTGCTTCCTGGGGAAGCAGACTTTGTGTTCAATGCCCTACCATGTTCAGAAACTCATTTATTTATAGCTAGCTTTTTTCTTTTTTATTTTGCTGTTGAAGATTGTTTTAAGAGAGTCATGTACTCGAGGATGTTTGGGCTTTTTCTTTTTGTTTTAATGTCCTTCCTTCCAGAAGAAGGCTTGACGAGAGAAACTTGGCTTCTTTCACAGAAACATGCATTAACAAATAACAGAGTGGGACACTAATCCTCTCTTTGGCTCCTTCCTGTATAGTTTTTGTTGTGGGTTTCTTTTTTTTTGTTTGTTTCCAACACGCAGCACAAAGCGAACTCAATGGGGGCTAGACGAGACAGAAAGAGGCAATCAGTGCTTCCTACTTGACCGAGCAAGGCTGAGAGCACTGTGCCTAGTGAGAGTATCTGAATGTGAAGAGTTAGGAACAGGAATGAAGTCCTGAAGCTAAAATATACCACAAACTTGACAAGTTTTGGTGAAATACAAAGCCTGACAAATCCTGATAGTTGCTTAAAGCACTGATGACCACATCCAGGTGCTGGGCTGTCAACATCTCTTACAAGTCTCCAAAGCAAAGAAAACTTGAATAGCTCTCAGTTGCATGATCTTAGGTACGGTTGTCTGGATATTGCTCATACGCCTTTCTCTCCAGGGCTGGACCTCATGCTGGTGTAGACACAACACAGCAATCAGAAGGATTCTTGCACTGGCTCTGTATCTTTCTACCCTGATTCAGACCGCTGAACCAGTGCAGAGCACCATATGAACAATGTACGGAACCACTCCCAAATCTGGCACTCGTGGCAGGCTTTGATGTAGAAGTTCATACTAAAAACCTACCGTTTAAGCAATATATTCCCTTTTACCCCTGTCTTCTGGGATTTGCCCAGAAATGGCTGGTGTCTGATAGCCTGATAGCATTTGCGAATAAGTTGGTCACAGTCCAATCCTTAATAGCCATCTGTATTTCTGTGTGTCAGACTGTGATCCAGCTCAGTTGGTCTGATTAGCACAGCCCTAGAGACACCACTGGCTAAATATCACAGTGTGTAAACCTTAGCCTCCAGCTCTGGGCTGGGTCCATCACGCCAAGAGGTGAAGGGGTGCTTTTTTTTAGCCACTGATGCTGCTGCTTGGTCAGAGTCTCTGCTTCTGATCCAAAATGTTTTGGGCCAGGTTTTGATTCCCTTAATTCGGGCTTCATAGTAACTTAATTTGCCCCTAGCCATACTAGTGAAAATAATTAGAGTAAAGGATTATCTGGTATGAAGACAGGTGGAAGAATTGGGCCCTTGATTAATGCACTAAAAATAGCTAGAGTTTCAAATAAAATGTAATTACTTCTTTTATCTGCCCAGCTCTTATCATTTGTGAAAGTTACTGGATGTTTCTTGGTGTGTTTTCAGACCTGTGACTTGATTGCATATTGCAGAGTCTTTTATGCGGCTCCTGAACATTGCAGCAATCTCTGCTTAAACAAATGTAACAACGGTAGTCAGGTACCTATTGCATTTGCTATTTTTGTCCTGTTAACTCATCCTTTCAAAAGACACAATTTGAAATCAGTTTCTTCCATATTTATTCTCCATCAGTGAACTCCCAGATCAGATTTGCTCAGGTTTAAAGTCAAAACAAGGTTTCTGTACCTGCCAGTGCTGAGTGCTCAGCCTGGCATCTAAACTCAAGCTGTGTTCTTCCTGCCGCGCACGTTACCGTGTCAGCAGTCACTGCTCTGGAACCAGCCCTTCGCTGGCAATTTTGCTGGAGATGCAGGAGGTGGAAAAAAATTCTGCTTGCTGGTCTACGCAAATTTTGGTTTTATCAGAAAACTAAACGTGCGTTAAGGCAAACTTCTTTCCCTTTTGCAATGGGCTAACCGATGCTTTCAGAGCTGCTCCAAGATTGCGCAGGTGCTGTAGCGGGGAGAGGGGGACCACAAACTTGGAACAGACTTTGAAGGCAGCAATGGGTGGTACCACAGTGCCTTTTAACTGATGTTACCCTTCTGCTTAAAAGAAAACAAAGAAATACCTCCTTCAGTTTATAGTCTTTATTGTTTCCTGATGCAGCCCATTAAAGAGACAAATGGGTTTACAGTAGCCTGCCGTACTGTCCAATGTGCTGTGGTTGATATATAAATGACAGCTTGACAATTTCCTGTGCGTTTTCTCAGCAAGGCTCTTTTTAATTGTTAGAAGGTTTTCTCTTCTTCCATTAGTGTGATGTCATTATACTGCAGCTCATGGGATTTTACACTAAATATTTCATGTTGGGAAGCAGAAGTGGTACTTTTTTTTTTTTTTTTTTTTTTTGGCTTGTCATGGTTTTGATTAGGAATTCCACTGATCCCTGTCCAGACGAGCCCTTACCAAAATGCAGCTAGGGAATTAATAAGTAAAAAGTGCATGAAAACTTTTTGTCAAAGTTAGGACAGTAAGCATTCCTACAGCTTCTTAGTCTTCTCTGTCTCTCAGCCCTCTTAGCCTGAACAGAGAGACAAATTAATATTCTGCTTTCTTCTCTCTGGGTCGATTTTGGCTTTAATGCCCTGCTGTGTGCGTGGGAAATTGTTAGTGATGTTGGGAGGAATAAACTGTGCTTTGGATATTCAGGAATATTCTGGGGTCTCCATTTATTACATTTATTATTTTATTTTCCCCCTCCAAGCTTCAATATTTTGGATCTAGTTGGAAGACCTTTGGCAGGGGCAGAATGACAGTTAGAAAGTCAATTGTATTTTTTGAAAATATAAAAAAGTTAAGTCCAAATGTCAGTGTAGTTTCCGTGTGTTCTTACAATTGGGCTAGTTGGGTAATCTACTCTCCCCCCACCCCACCCCCCCACCCCCACCCCAAGGTTAAATCAAACTATGCCTGTTTATATCAAAGGAAAAATGTTCCCCCCAATTCCTTTCTCCGGGGCTAGACTTGAAGTATGCAATATATGGGAAGCCAGCTGCCAGTGCAAAGAACATGAGCAGAAGTGTCTTTCCCTTAATAAAAGAGTTTACTTGCCATTAGTATTGTTGATTGGTTTCATGACAAAATATTGCAGTGCAAAACAGGGAGCTACCTTGTCTTCCGTCCAGGAGCTGCTTATCAGCTTTGACGTTACAAGCTACTTCATTGTATGTTTTCAGAGGATTGTGAAATTTCTTAAAGCAAGTGGCAAAAGGTGATTTTTTTTTTTTTTTTTTTTTTTTTTTTTCCTGTTTCCTCAAGTCTGTGCATGCCAAAGTTTTGACAAGGTGAAGCCCTGTGTGGTATATTTGTTGGCATATTTCCTTGCCCTTCTGAAAGTCTGTTTTGATTTTGTTGGTTTTCTGCTTTGTACCTTCAAGCAACAATTCAGCTTTAACAATGCATGTGAAAAACTCCGCAAAGAGTTACTTTTATGTGATGGCTGGCTCAGAAACAACTCTTTTCTGTGACTTACATCCCTACTTCCAGCTGCCAACTGAGACATATAGTGCTTACTCCACTGGATAGCGGTTATACAAATTGTACTTGTGTGGGCAGCACCTGTCAAGTCCTCAGCCTAAGTACTCAACTCGGAGTCCTTAGGACTTTGTTTCCATGATTTGTTTTTATTCCTCCCCTCCGTAGCATGTCATCATAACTTCTGGAGCCACTGATTGCTATCAGCTAACCAAATCTGACAGGAAAATAGTAGTCTCAAAGGTGAGTTTCTAAAATCTTTGTGGAAGATAGTTGATGAGGCACTTCTATGACAGTCTCCTTTGCCCATATTGAAAATGGCAATGTGGGCTTAGCTATTCTTAGATGAGAGAAAACTCACAGGGGAGAGCTCTCGGGAAGGCCTGGCTGCAGGAGGGATTTCGGATGAAGGTTATACCATCTTAGTTGCCCACTTTGGTGAGTGATGAGATATGAGTTTGCTGGGAAGGAGGCTTCATCCTATGCTTGCAGAGGTCCCTATGTGACCTGCAGGGAGCTGGGTTGAGCAGGGTGCATGCTTTGCTCTGTGCAGGTTTAGGCTCAGCTGCTGAGGTCTTCCCATGTTGGCGGTGGGCTTGCTCAGACCTTTCATGGGGCTTTAACTTCTCTCTTCAAGTACCTCAGTCAAAGTTTCCCATATAGGTCTTGTTAGGAGCAGTAGACAAAGGCTGACAGATTTGGAGGGTTGATTCAGCTGCCACTCAGCAGCGTAAGTCCTAATTCAAGCCATACTAAGCATTTCCATCTGCAGAATTGGGCTGGGAGTTGTGGGGTCAACAGACTCTTTAGTGTGTGAGTTTCCCACCCTCTAAATCTGTTGCCTATACCCTAAGGGCATGTGGCTTGGAGCAAGGGCTGAGGAGCCGAAGGAGTTGAGTGGTGCAGAGGGGAGGGCAAGGGAGAACAGGAGGCTTTCCCAAATCCCTGAAGCTTCTGTTCAGGGTTGGTTCTCAACAATTTGCCTGTCTTTCTCTTCACATTTACATTTTAAAGTATTGGGAAACATTGGTTAGGGAAATGGTGCTGTTTTGCCTTTGGAAATGTAATTGAACTCTTCTGTAATCCTCAGCTGTTATGTCTCAGTGACAATAATGGGAAATCTGGATGAAGCTGTAGTTTGATGCCAGGGTGAGATGTGTTTGTCATGTCTTCTCAGGGAGTCTGGGAATTGCTGTCCTACGTAATCCCTCCTGATTAGGAAAGCTATTACTGTCTTCCTCTCAAAATAAGCCTTGTTCCCTTCTCCCTGTCAGCCCAATCTCCATCTTCTCTGTGCTGAACTGTACCCAGATCAGTACCCTCCAAAACCTTTGATTTTACAGTTGCTACAAAATCTGTAGCTTCTGCACTGTTTGGATATAATGAGAGAGACCTCATGTAATGGCTCACCTGCTTGTGCCCGATATCACAGCGCCGATTTCCTTGCTATCTATCTTGGCATGCCCCCATACTTACTGGGCGCTCTGAGATTGAATCCGTTTTCACTTCATAAAGTGAGTCTGAAACGTGGACACAAACCAAAGCCCAAACAGATGCAGAGAGTTGATTGCACTATGTATGTTTTTCACTTTTTTGAGTGGATGAATTTGTAGCTTTCCTAATGGTGTTTGGCTGGTGTCCGAGTGGGGCAGAGGTGGCAGATTGCCCAAAGCGTTGCCACTGATCTAGGATGAGCTGGGAGCCTCCGCATCCTGGGTGGGGGGAAGAGGGACTTGACAGGCACTGTGTCCCACCTTCTAACGTCCTTGGCTTCAGGAATTCTTCATTTCTTTAGGAAAGAAGCCCAGTCAGGCCCAGCATGTCGTAAAACAAATCTGCTGCAGATGAAAATGGCATGCTTGTTTCTTAGCAGATCCCATTTAAATGGCAGCATGAGCCTAGATATCATCTGCTGTGTGCACTCGTTGTTCGGAGCTTGTACAGACAGGTGATTTGCATGGCCATCATTTCCAGAAGTGTCGTCCGCCTCAGACCAGATGTTCATCCTTCCTCCACTGAGGCTCTGCTCTTTTCTTCTTGTTCCTTACTCTTGAAACAAATCTCCTATAGACAAATCACCAAGATTGAAACTATGTAGTCTCCCTTCTTGTGACACACATCCAGCTAATACCAGTGCAGTTAATTGTGCTGAACCCTCCCCACGACAACTGCTGCCGTTCTTGCTGCCAATCCCTCCCAACATCCTTTTTTCAGGCCTTTGCATACCTTGGCATAAGACGGAGGTAAGCCCCAACCTACCATAACCTACTGCCCTCAACTAGAAGAGCATTTAATGAAGGCTCAAGGTGAAGGTTGGTGTCCTGCAGGAAATATCCTCTCCCACTGCCAAATCAGCGCGGAGTCTCGCGAAGATCAGCTGCCGATTGACTAGAGGGGCTGAGGATTGCGGCAGCCTTGGTAAAGCTGATAGGTGTGGGGTTATGTGATCAAAGCTGGACACTGGTATGACTGCGTGGTTGTAGGTTTTGAGGACAAGATTAGGACAAAGTCTATTTTATATCGTGACATACAAAAAGAAGTTCCTGGCTGTATAATATGGTATGTCTTTTTTGGCTATCCTGGTACCATGAAAGCATCTCCAGTTTACGTTTTGTTGCTTTGGTTACTTTTCCTACATTTAATTCTGCCTCTGGGGTTCCTAACTCTTCTTGCAATAAGTGAAACCAACGGTCATCCACTGGGAAAAGACTCTGAGATCTTGAATTGCAAAAACAAGTACAACGTGTTTCACAGTAAAAAGAAAACTTTTTTTTGCCCTTTCTGTTCCCCTCTCCTACCTCCCCACTATGCCCACCAAGCGTTTCTATAATGTAAAGATAATTTTGGACAGAAATTTCTTTTCTAAATTTCCTTTCCCTGACTGAATAGGGCACGTAATCCCTCCAGTAGGATTACTTTAGCTTATGATGATGTCTTTGAGGATTTATTGTTCTTTAAACATTCCTTGGATGGTGCTTTTGAATTTGATCCATTTTTACAGATAGCAAGAATCCTGTCCGTGGATTTTGTGCCTTCCTTTCTGTAATATGAGTCAAATGATGCAACTAATTATAGGGAAATGAAACATTACCCAGTGTTTATTAGGCCCTGACAGTGTGGTCTGTGCCTCACGAAACAGGAAATCACAGTCCCTGCTTCAGTGCTCTCATGAGCTGAGCAGGGCAGTGGATATTACATCCGAGCAAGCAATGTCTGGGCTGAATCAGATCACCAAAGCTTGGTCTTAAAGTGGTACGCAGCTTTTTGTTACAATTGGTTGGTGAATTTGTTTGAAAGGTCTCGCTGAAGCAATGTCTCTGCAAAGATGTGAATGGAAGAAGTGTGGCCAGGCATGTAAGAAAAAGCAGATTTTTATGCATGGGTGAAAGGTGAGACTTTCACAAGAGTGAGCAAAAGATAGAAGGTGGTTGGGAGTCTTGAATGGAGCACAGGGAGTAAGGGGGAGGATGAGTTGTTGGAGAGATGTAAGTGGGGAGCAAGAAGCTTGGATTTAGAGCGGTATGTGAAATGAAGCCAGTGGTGCGATTAAAAAAATGGGATTAGCAGAGCCCAATGCAGGAAAAGAACAGAATGGCAGAGGAAGTGCATCGGGCAGATAGAAAGCAAGTGAGAGGCAGAAAGCACCAAGGTTGGACCATGGCTGGACAGTGAATACAAATTAGTTTGGACTTAGATCTCTGAAAACAAAACTCAAGGTTAGACTGAGCAAATAAGAAGTGAGCAAAAGCAGATGGCAGGGTGGTTTGAGTCTCTGAAGATAAACAGAGTTCAGTGCTTAGCAACTTCAGTATTCCCAAGAAAGCATTAAATAACTCTCTTTCAAACTGTTTTCTTCCTTTTTATTTTTGGAGTGCAAAGCATTCCTGTGTTTATAGAGGTGGACTGGGGCGTGAGCTGGGAGGGTGGAGCTGGGACAGGATGGTCAGCACAGTTTAACACGCTGGGCAGAGTTTGCTGTTCTAGTGGTGCTAACAGCATGGGTTGTGTGTTGGAGTCCCCCTTAGCTCCCCTTTCCTCAGTACGTGGGTACTTGTCCTTAATGCCGAGTAAATAAAATGGGAGTAGAGGTAAAGGGAGAGCCAGGGCAAAGACCGCAACCTGTTTTGCAGGCACTTGGATATAACTCCTGCATGGGGCTGGCAGCTGGGGCTGCGTTGGACAGAGTGATGCCTGCTGAGATTATAGTTTCTTCTTTTCTATTTGTATTTTCTTAGAGGTTGATTTACATAATGTAATGCAGTAATGGGATGCTGACATGTGGCATGCTTGAGTTAAACTCTGGAATGGCTTATTTGCATTAATGCCAATCAGTTGGTGCTGGCAACTGGCTTATTTTATTTTAAAAGGGAATCTCCCATGTCTCCTTGCTGCACCTGCCAGCTAATCAGCAGGAGATGGGACATCAGATTCCCTGTCTTGTCTTACCGTGTCTCTGGATTAAGACTCAGAGATGATAATGCTCAGGAGATGCAGACACTGCAACCCAGCTGGATAATTTCCCTGATCTGCTCGGTGATGTGGTTTTTTTCAAATGGCTTCAGTGTCAATGAGGTGAGCTGATGCACGTACCAAATTCCTATTGAACTCACCCTGCTCCTTGCTTCCTAGCACAGATTTCCACCCACCATCCGATGCTTTGTGCCATGTGTAATGAGGCCCTCTCCTAAAACACAGTTCCCCATAGTGCTCGCACACTTACCTCTCGCTGAGTTGGTCTCATGGGTTTTCTGCACCCTTTGTGGCTGATGAAGGCAGTGCTGAAGTTCCCTTTCCTTTTTGTCCAGCTGATGGCCTGGTCCTGCTGGCCCCTCAAGGGAGAGTCTTTAGAAGTTGTTGTGTATGTTGGTATGCACTGGACCAATGATGATGAGCAGCACATTCAACTGTAGCTACGAAACCAGAAAGCAGTGCTGCCTGCCAAGCCTTGAAAGAGTTTTTTTCAAACAACTGGAGTGTAGAGCTTTGGTTTGCACAGCTAAGAGTGCCAACTGAACTATGAATTAATGTGTAAAAAGCCTTGGGAAAGTTCACAATCGCGTACGTTGTTATGAAGTCAATAACCAAGTTATGTTGGGTCTATCTAGCTGAATACATTTTGTGTTCCTTTAATCCTCCTTTAAGCTTGACTTCTCCCCCTCTAGTGTGATTTTTTGGTTTTTGTTTTCCTCTACTCCCTCATTCCCCAGCACTGTAACCACACCTCTGTGTATTTTTCTTTTTTTTTTTTTTTTTTTGCACACCGTAAGCTAAATAATAGGGACAAGTTTTATGGCTGCTGAGATTAAATGAGGCCTTCTGGAGTATTTCAAGAGGGACCAGGCCCCTTGAGCAGACTGGAAAGGGCCCAGGCTTGCATATGGGCAGCAGGCTCTGCGAGTTCATGAGACTGCTCCTGTTGCGAGGGGTGAGCAATCCCTCAATGTATCAGCTGCCTGCAAATGGTTATAAAACAATCCACCACAGATTGGGGAAAGGTTACAAACATATGGAATCACTCATTTGGCTATCTTGGAGCTAGAAAAGAAAATAAAGCTGTGCAATTTACCCAAAATATGTGTAGGATACAGTGTCAGTTTTTGGAGGCTTGTTTTAGAGTCTGGTGCTAAGGAAGGATGTGTGTGCTAGGGAACTTCTCTGCACAGGCAGGAGGCACTCTCAGATCAAGGTCCAACAAGTTTCTGCACCCTAACGGTGACTGTGATGTGGTAAATAATCTGCTGCTTGGAAATCAATTTTTTTTTTTTTTTTCTCTGCACAGGAAGGACAGCAAAAAAAAGAGAAGATGCAGTAGGTGATTATGGGAGAACAGTCACACTTTGAAATCATTTGCTAGCCAAGTAGTCTCTCTTGAGTCCTGGCTGCCTCAGGTTGGGATTCTCCATGGCAAATCTGCTGGGCTTTCTTCCCTAAAAAGTGGGACTGTAGCAGTCTGTGTGTCTGAAGAGGGCACTCCTTCCCCTTGGGCTGAATTGCTGATGTTCAAGATCGCGGGTGAGGGCTTTCTCTTTCTTATGAGCAGAACCATGAGCTCATGGTGCAATTCTGTTTAATTGCAAATAACGTGTTACCCTGGTCTGCTGAACAGAGCAGAACCAACTGTTGCTCACTGTCAGTTTTTGAGCTGCTTTTCTAGACACAATCTGACTCGAGGAGTTGTTTCTCAGGTCCCTGCCTGTGCCTCCTGCCTGTTTGGCTCCTGCCCAGCCTGCAATGGTTTGCAGGTCTGGGCACTGCCTCGGCTCACTGGACTTTCTGTTTCATCAGAAGATGAGTGTGTTGCCTTCATGGTTTTTTTAACTGTTGTGATACGAAGGGACAATACTTGACCCTTCAGACAACCTAAATTACAGCAGTGACCATTATCCTGATGATCTTTTTCTAGCTACATTTGTATGGTACTCTCTGGTCGTGGGACATACAGAATTGCTGTTAGTGGGGATGTGTGTCCACTAAGATGTAAAAAGGAGACTAGATCTTTAAGCCTGTGCTTTTGTTTTATGGTAGGTGTGTCAGACTTGATTCCTTCTTCCATGAGGCTTTGCCTGTCTGCCATGGGTGGCAGTGCTCTTTACACATGGTCCTTGGCATTTAGTTGGCGACGGGTGCTGATGGACACCTGCCAGTTCGGTATCAGAGCTGGCACATCTCTGGCAGATGAAACATCCTTTGAAAAGCTCACATGAAGGGGCAGAGAAGAAAGGGTGAAAGCAGACATCATTAAGTGCCTGTTTGATCCTGACACTTCTTACGTGATTGTCTGGGGTGGAGGAGGGAACTGATCCAAGCAGTCCCTTCCAGTCCTTGAACACTGCTTGCTAATTTGCAATTGCTTTTTACAATTGCCACTCTAAAATGGATATTTGCATAAACAGGCATGAGCTGGACCAAAACAGTCATGAAAGAAGCTGGACTGTTTTGGAAGCTGTTTCTAGTAGCACTGTCTGCAAACAAAACAAGATGTGCAGTACAAAACCTATTAACTCGATTTGCTATATTTATGCTTTGTGTATTCAAGAACAGCATGTTGCTATGGGCCATCGTGTAATCCAAATTGCCTTGTAGGGACTCAGAGGTTTAAACCATTCCAGAAGTTTCACAGCACTTTCTTCCCTCCAGAGGCCACCTGGCAGCACTGCAAATTTCCACATGTGATTTTCATCTAAGGTCTTCCCTGGCTATATATAAATCATGGTAGCAAAATTATCTGAGGATGCTAGTAACTTTGAAAAAAGCCCCTTGGGGCTGGGATGTAAACAGGCCTTTCCTGATGGGATTTCATTTATGTTTCACTGGGGCTAAATTCTTCCCCTGGATCCACTATGCGATTCTTAAAATAAATAGTTTTAAACTGTTTTTGGCGTGCTGTATAGATGCTCTTTCACGTCTGAGCTACTCTGGGTCAGTTCTGCCTGAAAGGCTGATGCTGTATTTCATGTATTACACAGAAAGTACCTATCGATGTTTTGTCTGTGATGGTGGCAAATGAGTGCCTGACAAGTCTTCATGTGGTTACTCTGAGGAGGGGGAAATGGTGGCTTGTCTGTCTGAAGACACAAAATGGGAAACCTCCTTTGTAACAGGACTTTGGGGCCACCCACCACACTTTGTATATATCTGACATTAACAGGCACTAATATTTTAGCGAAAAATTAGGAAATTACAAAGGTGCTACTTGTGTAGCACTTCCTCAGTCCTGCCAGAACTTCTCCATTTAAAAACAACAACAACAACAAAATCAGTGTTCACTGATGAAAGAGGCTAAGCATGGCTCTTCGGCCTTGTGAAAAGAGGACCCAGCTTGAAGACAGGCAATCTAGGTTTCTCCTCCTGTCCTTGCACAGGAGAAGGGCGTAAAGTAACGAACTATATGCTCTCCCCTGGCAGAGAATCCATCTTAGCCAGAGCAGGCAATGGTTGGGACTTGCTGCTCTCTGCAGGGTTTCCTGGGGTGCTGCTGTCTGTTCCTTGCATGCTATCTGATTCACCTCCTTGGGCATTACATGGAGAGCCTCAGTGCCCAGCCTGGAGCTGGGATTTCCCTCTGGAGGGCTTAGGGGATAACAGTCATCAGTCTGTCAGCGTTGGGGATGCCTTTGTACAGATCAGAGGGCTCTGAAGTTATTTAGGTACTTGCAGATTAAAATGGAAGTCTGTGAAGAATGCGGGAGTAGAAGCTGTATCCTCTAAGGGGATTCCAATGCCATCATAAAATAAAACATTAATTAGCAACTTGTATCCATTGAAGTCCATAGGAGACTCTGTTGCCTTTGCAAAGCTTTAGATTTCTTTTCCCTTTTTTTTTTTTTTTTTTTTTTCCCCCCTCACTGACACCTGCAGTAATTGAAAGTCAGTTGTGGTAAAATGACTTCTACTAGGTGCAGTAAGACATGGGGAGTATGTTACCCCCAGGGGAAAGTGGAAGAGGAGGAATCCAGGTGCTAAGACTGCCAGTGTAAAGACCCTGCCATCAGTGCAGACATTCAGGAGCTCAAGGATAACAGAATTCCTCAGTGGCTGTTACTTCCTCAGTCATCCTCTGGACAACCAGGCAAGAAATCCCTGGTTTCCCTACTGTGCACTATCTGCCACATGTAGAGGCAGGCAGGAAATAAACAGTTATGTGGAAGCATGTATCTATTATGTCTGGGCAAAACATGCCACAGGAGAAACTTTTTCATTGCTAGGAGAAGGGTGATGATAAAAGCATCCAGCAGTGAGGTGGTGGGCACAGCTGCTTTTCAGGTACATTTGGATTAGCAGGAAAAATAACAGAAATGTGGTGGTTTTCTCTCTCTCGCTCTGTTGTTTTTTTTTTTTTTTTAGCTGGAAGGTGGAGTCAGCAATTTCTCCTGCCCTGGGCTGCCACGGCTAACTGTGCTGTTACGACCCCAGCTAACAGAATAGGTGCATGTGCAATTAGTCATGAGATAAAACATGAAAGCACTGTTATTTTGTTAGCATTGGCTCAGATGTTGTGGACCTGGGACTAATGAACATTCAGCAGAACTTGGCATAACTGCAGAGTTTTGGGTCCAAACCATGTAATTCATTACCATAGGGCTCTGGAGAAATCTTTCAGTAAGCAGCTATTCCTAATACCTGGTACCTAAGACTGCTTCCTGATCAAAGGGGTTTTTTTGTTGTTGTTGTTCTTTAAGTACTAACCCTAGTTTTATTTGTGTTGCCTGATGTCAGTGGTGGGTAGAAGCGATTAATTTATTCTGATATAAGTGGGCTTTAAAAAAATGTACAAAAATGCAGCAGGTGGATGATGTAGTGCTGTTACATCTTTCCTTTAATGTAGGAAAGTGGAACGTAATTGCATCAAGTAGTGGTTTTGAAATATCAGATGTCCATTAGTGCATAATTAGCAAGTTAATGATGTGTTGCCAAACATGTGGTGACCTCTTTTTCTCCACCAAACTTCTAGACACTGTTACTTATTGCATTAGCTTCTTGGAAAATGTGCACTGGTGGCATTATGCTCAGCGGCGTGTTCTCATAAGGCTCGTCTGGTTTAGGCATATCTACATGAAATACTGGAAGTCCTGGAAGTGGACTGAAGGTCTCTGTAATGCTGAACACGCATGAAAATGTTATCCTTAATTTTTGCTGTTGCCCTGAGTACATCTGGGCCCAGCAAGTCTGAGCTACCTTAAAACACAAAGACTATAACAAGACCAAAAGTTCGTCATTAAAAAGGGAAATTCTGAGCAGTCCTGTCCTGGTTTCAGCTGGAATAAAGTTAATTTTCTTCTCAGCAGCTGGTATAGTGCTTTGGTTTGGATTTAGGATGAGAATAATGTTGATAACACACTGATGTTTCAATTGTTGCTAAGCAGTTTTTATACTAAGTCAAGGACTTCTCAGCTTCTCGTACTGCCCTGCCAGCGAGGCTGGGAGTGCACAAGAAATTGGGAGGGGACACAGCGAGGACAGCTGACCCAAATGAGCCAAAGGGGTATTCCGTACCATGAGATGTCATGCCCAGTATATAAACTGGGGAAGCTGGCTGAAGGACACCATGGCTTGGGGGTTGGCTGGGCATTGGTCAGTAGGTGGTGAGCAATTGTATTGTGCATCACTTGTTTTGTATGCTCTATTATTATTATTCCTTCCTTTTCTGTCCTATTAAACTGTCTATCTCAATATCTCAACCCATGAGTTTTACTTTTTTTTTTTTTTTCCTCCCCCATCCCACTGCAGGGGGGAAGTGACTGAGCGGCTGCGTGGGGCTTAGTTGCCAGCTGGGGTTAAGAAACGACAGGTCCATAGACAGAAGCAAGTCAAATTCTTACAAAGTTTACTCCAGTGGGATGTAAGGACCTGAGACCAGGATCTAGCACCCGGTCCTTTTACATGCTTTTCTGTGGTACATACGTAGTATATGATTGTCTGAAGGAATAATTAATTACAGATTTACCTTGATCTTTTATTCCCATAAGACTGACTAGCTTAGGAGAGCCAGGTTATTCACCAAAGTAAGTCCCTTGCAATAAGTTTGAATCCAAATGTGGACATTTTAATTGAAAATAGTTGCTGATTAGAAAGGAATGCTCTTTTGTTCATTTCTGACATAGTGTATTATGTTAGGTCAAGTTCCTTTTGGCTCACATTAATGAGATGACTGCACCGATGATTAAAAAATAATAATTAGAAAATTGCTCTCTTTAGCTACAAAATCTCTATCTGTTTGGACAGCGAGTGTTGTCTAGGGTGAGCAGTTGCACATTCCATCAGAACCAATTTTGGCATTTGGTTATGGCCTGACAAATAGCTTTGTGCATATTGTAATATTATTCCAAGAATGATACCGGCTTCTGAAGTGCATTATGCTAAATGGAAGATTCAATGCACATTTCAGTGGCTAAAGTAAAATCTTTTTCAAAACTTCTTTATAACTTGGCAGCTATAATTTAGAGACTTGCCTGGGTTTTAGGATAGTCAGGTGGACTTTTGAATGCAAGAATTTTTGATTGTCCCAAACCAAACTTGGATTATCTCTACCTGTGTCTGGCATATCTTTTTATTCCCAGGTTCCTTTTCTTTGCCTTTTTCAAGCGTTCTGCTTAGAACGTCTCCCTTTGTTTTGATCACTAACTCTCATCATCATGCCTTCTTCCATGCTAGCTTTCACATAGATCTGCTTCTATCTCTTGAAAGATTAAGTGATCTATCTCTCTCTTTTCCTGTTCTTTTTGGATATAGTTAGTTTCCCCCATGAAAAATGATGCTTGTCTCCTAATAAAGATGAGTTGTGTTATGTACTGCTCTGGACGGTCTTGTGGTGTTACCTTTAAAAAGCTGCATTTGCTGCTGTTTTAAGGTTAACAGCTAGACAAGATATATCTTTTGCTTTGTTTGTCTCAATCTGAAAGGTCCTGTTTTGTAGAGTGCTGCACAGGCTACTGCTTGTGTTCAAATATATATTGGGCCAAATTCTTGGGTTGCATAACTCTGCATAGTCTATATGTTTACACTTGCTTGGACCATGTTTTTATTTATTTTATCTTATTACTCACAGCATCAAACTTCTTTAAGTCAGATTGTAGAGTGATTCACAATGCTTTAGAATTTGCTGAAGAAGTCAGGCTTGTAGCCAATTTCACCACCTCTGAAACTTACTCTCTTTGTGCTGAGCACAATCTAATCATAGATAAATAGAACAGAAAACTTTCCCATTTATTCTCCTCCACTTGAGATTGGGGGGGGGTGGAGAAGATTCTCAAAAGTATTAGAAGTTACAGAACAAAAAGGTGCACCGTTTCCCCCAGAGGAACACAGAGAGAACTTAAAAGTGTAAATGGCAATTAGAAAGTGATATTTTCTTTGCAATGACAAAAACAAATGTTTGATAAACATAGGGGGGAAGAGAGGAGACCTTCTTGTCCCTGTTAAAGAAAATCTCGCTAGATTCTAATCCGCTGGAGAATTTATTCAAGAAAATTGTGGTGGTTTGTGTGCAAAAAAATGGCTGCTGTACAGTTGTCAAGGTTAGCGTGACCTGTTGAGATCTGCAGATGGAAGAGCAAGTCGTGCAGCTTAGCTTTGCCTGGGGAACAGCTGTACCGTGCACGATTGCCCTGAGATGCTGGAGAAGAGAATGTGTGTTGGGTACCAGCTCACCTGGGCTTCCACCTGCCACATATACTCTTGAGGCAGCTTGCAAACGAGACAGGACTCCTTGACTGTCTGTACTGTCTTCGTAACACGTAGCCTTTTATATGGGCTACTAGTTGCTGCTCTGCTCTGGAAAATGTATGTGTTGATATTCTGCTCACCAGGTACAGCTGTTAAATAAGGTCCTACCAAACAGGATCACCAAATCCTGCGTACTCAGCTATGTAAATGGTGGTAGTGTCCAAATGCCACACTGGTGTGTTTGCAAACGAGAGAGGAAGACTGAAAAAACCACTTTCTGCAGTGTGAAATCCTTCTTTCTAAGCTCTGTCATTTGATTTGGGACCTAAAATTGCATGGGAATGAGACACCTTGACTGAACTGGATCCAACTTTGAAGTTAGCCCTTCTGGAGCAGTGGGTTGGACTAGAGACAGCCAGAGGTCTCTTCCTATCTGAATTCTTCTATGGTTCCTTTACCAGTTCCAGGAGAAGACGTAGGATTTCCTCCAATAACGTTAGCCTGAGTGATTTCTGTTCTGTTGTGAAGAAGCATCTTTGCTGTAAGAGTGGATTTCCACCTATTCTCCTTCTGTTTTGATATTTATTTGAGGTGGTGGAGGGGGCAGACAGAATGTCAGGAATGGATGAATTTAAAGAAAGCTAAAAGAATAATCACTAAAACTAGGCAGAAAGTGGTGTCACCATTCGACAATTTAAGAGCTTAGAAATATTTCCCATTTTGAGCTGGATGAAGCTGTGAAATGACAAGTGATCAGGGTTTTTTGAGTTGAGCTAGGAGAGGGAGGGTTTTCTGTATCCTTGTTTGAGAACAAGTCAATTAAACCACGCCTTTTATTTTTAACCACATTCCCTCTTCCCCCACTTTAACTGTAAACCAGTCAAAAGCATGAGGTCATCTAGAAAATGCAGTTATGATAGGCATGAACAGTTAGGAAACTTGGGAAGGCTACCTTAATTTTGAAATTCAAATTGTGTTAAAATTAATCCTTTCTAGCAAAACACTCATTTGAATCAGTTGGTGTGTTATTTGATTTTATTTTCCCACATGATACCATTTATTTTAAGCTTCCTATTTGTTTAAAGGCCTTATCTTTGATCAATGGCTGGGATATTCCATAAGTAAGCAGGTTTTTTCTGAGGTGAAATATATGTCTAGAAAGTGTAGTAAAGAAAATCAAGGAATCATACCTTTACCTGCTCTTTAAAAGACTGTTTTTAATCTTGACATCCTAAATAACTGTTTAAATCATCTGCAAGAAGAAATATATCAATACCATGATCTTATATTAAAAAAACCCACCAGATGTGACTGGCAGAGTATGTGTATTTATAGCTTCTCTATTGCTGCTGTAATCTACATTCATTTCTCTGTGACTCCACAGTTGTACAAGCAAGACTGCATCTCTTAAAAGCATTTGAATGATTACTTGTTCATGTCAGTGTGTGTAGTGAAGCAAAGGAAAATTCTTTTCCTTTCCTCCACTAATATACCCTGTAAATAAATACTGTTAAAAATTATCACCTACTTGTTTGATCTACATCGTGCATATTAATTCTGTAGAAAATCTGTGATCTTTTATGGCCTTGGATGAACTGTCTTTTTTTTTTTAATCATTTTTCCTAGCTGCCTTTTTAGAAATGGAAAATGCACTTCAAGGTTTCTGTAGCGAAAGATGCTGTCAAGTATTGTAAGCAGTTCAATTAGAATATGCTTATTTTAGAAGGTTGCTTAAATGAGACTTAACAGTAGGAAAATTTGGTGCTAACTCGGCTTTTTAGAAGTGGTGCACCTGGGTTCTGATACATTATGCTCGTGTGAAGAGGACAGGACTGGGTCTTTTTGGAGCACTCATTTAGCTGTCGGCAAGTGATTAAGTGGTGCTTGAATAGGTTCTGCAATATGTGGAAAAGTCTGATCTCTGGCTTCTTAAACTAGAAACTGCAAAGTAATAACGAAGGAAAGAAATACATGGAATGTAGTTAATATTTTGGTTTTGCACTTTTCCCACTCTTTTTATTTCAGACTGAAAACAAACTGCATCTTTAGTGAACTGGAATGATCAGCTACCTAGAGATGTTCCCATTAAAGGTTTCTACTGCAATATCTTTTTAGAAACTCTTTTTTAGTTTTCTTTAGAATGGAAATGTGCTGACAGTCACAGAGGAAAAAAAATCCATTCCCCACTATATTTTCCCAGAGGATTATTTTTATTACCGATGTACATGAATTACAGTAGGATGCAGTAGCTAGATCAGGCATTAATACAACCCTTCGGTGTAACATTTCAGCCCTAAGATTAATCTAAATCTACCCAGGCATCTAAAAGCAAATGAGAGGAAGTAGGAAATGAAGGCAGAAAAAAAAGGGGGAAGAGGAGATCTGTCTTGGGAGCATGATTTATATAGTTTTCCGGGATTATACTGTGATCTGTAAGCACTGAAACACAGGCTCTGGATGCTGTAGAAATACAAAACATTACTTCAAGTGCCAAAAAGCCTCTTCTGCCAGCAGAGCGGGGTCCATGTTCCACTAAAGCATGCCAGTGACCTGTTTGCTCTTCATCTGCTTTTCCTTAGCACATAGATGATATGCTAGGCAAGAAGGCTGGACACTGGCATTTTTATTGGGGCAGGAAGATTTGGGGAACTCTTGTCGAAGCCCTCCTGTCTGTAGAGACAAGGCTGCCTAAATGGGGAATGGTGAGATGTCAAGGTCACTAAAATTTGACTT
The DNA here is from genome assembly GCF_900496995.4 of Aquila chrysaetos chrysaetos. Lineage (NCBI taxonomy): Eukaryota > Metazoa > Chordata > Aves > Accipitriformes > Accipitridae > Aquila > Aquila chrysaetos. Next base: position 34,397,456 of record NC_044015.1, on the reverse strand, counting down.
CTCTGCTCGTCTTATTGTTTGACGGAGCCCCTGTCTTTAATTGTCTCTCAGCTTTCCTCTTCTCCTTCGTAGCCACGCCTTTGAAAACATCTGGAAAATAATTTTTTTTAGGTTTTGGTGTTTTAGAGGGCTATTATAGTCTGGGGACTGGGAACCCAGAGGCAGACTCCTCCTGCTCTGAGCTCTTTCTTTCCCCTGCTTACGCTG